>NC_142670.1:21964981-22272481 GCF_964200805.1 Pocillopora damicornis | reverse complement strand
ATTCTTGGTTCGTCTCCACCGTCAGAGGGGTAGACAAATTATCAAAAAGCAGTTGTGGCGATTCGGTTGTGGCCCAAGGCAGGCTGTAAAACTTGCAGTTCCGATAATCTGATAGGAAATTACTCTTTGGGAGAAGAATATTACGGTTTTTGTCAGTTATCAACGTAGCCATTTGGTTGGGAATGAGACGGTTCCAAAGGCATCCCCATTTGGAGTGAAAACTTGACTTTCGTGCATCACAGGTGACGTAACCAGATCTGTAGGTTAATTTGAATGTAACGCTTTCTAAACTATTTTGTGTTTTCCAAAATAGCCTATTTTTGGATAAATCAATAGTTTTCCTCTGCACGTTTAGGAAAACTAGCAAAATTAATCAAATTTCGCGGATAAAATCTTAGAAAGATTAAAAAATCTTATTTTCTCCTGCAAGATTGAGCATGTCTGCAAAAAACGATGTGTTAAGAGTCAACCATGGAAAGATGCAGAGGTAATCTGCAACCACTCAGGAAATGGATATTATAGGAATTCTGCAACCACTCAGTCACTAGATGTCACAGAAATTCTGCGACCACTCAGCCACTGGATGTCGCAGAAATTCTGCAACCACTCAGTCACTAGATGTCACAGAAATTCTGCATACACTCACTACCATGTTGTCGCAGAAATTCTGCGATTACCCAGTCACAAGCTGTTGCAGAAATTCTGCGACCACTCAAGCACTGGATGTCGCAGAAATTCTGCGATCACCCAGTCACAAGCTGTCGCAGAAATTCTGCAACCACTCAAGCACTGGATGTCGCAGAAAGTCTGCGATCACCCAGTCACAAGCTGTCGCAGAAATTCTGCGACTACTCAAGCACTGGATGTCGCAGAAATTCTGCGATCACTCAACCACTGGATGTCACAGAAATTCTGCAATCACTCAGTCACAAGGTGTCCCAGAAATTCTGTGACCACTGAAACACTGGATGTCGCAGAAATTCTGCGATCATTCAGTCAAAAGTTGTCACAGAAATTCTGTAATCACTCAGCCACTGGATGTCACAGAAATACTGGAAACACTCATCAAGTGATGAATACAGCCATTTAGCAATCTTACTAAAACCAGTCAATAAAAAATTCCATAACATTTGGTCAGTGATCCTCAATCACTCTAAGATTTACAATAATTAAACTATCAAATGGCACATCTTCATAAATGTGGTAGTTATACTCATCTGTTAAGGAAGTAAGAAATACAATAAACAGTTCAAGTCACGTCCCTTTATTGCACGATCAGATAAATGAAATGAAATGAAATGAAATGAAAAAATATAATAAATCCAGTGACATAAAATTTTGAGATCTATCACACAAACAATTTGATTCCACTTTAAAAGAGGAAAATATAAACTGTTATACTGCCATTCCTTTGAACTATCTCAAAAACATATGTAAAAATTACAACTAATAAAAAATGTCTTATTTTTATCTTGCATTTACCCTACCCTGTAATGAAAGCCCTTGAGGCCTTATGGATGGAGAGTTAAGTTACAATAAATCCATGCTACATTTCAGTAGTTTCAATACACGGTGGCTTAGAAAATTCGACATCGAGAGAAAAAAATTTTGGTTTCTTATATATCTATATATATATGTCCTACCTACGGCCTCGAGATGAGAGACTCGGGTTGAAATCGATTGCTAAATAAACATCCATAAATAAATATATTTTCCTCACAGAGTGGCAACAGAAACAAGATTGAAAATATAAAAATTATAATTAACCTACTAACATAATTCAAATCATAGTCGAGGAGATACCCTAAGAGAAAATAGTCCTCGAAGACTGCTACAGACTGCGACAGAATAAACAGAAAATTCAGAGAAGAAAGGGCGTATGAAAAGTACTACATGTTTACACCCCAGGTCACCTCTAAGAAAAAGAGGTGTCGAACGTGTTAACATAAGACCGCCAAAAGGAATAAGAAATGATCAACGGGCTTATTACAATTTTTACTGACTGGCTTATGGTAATATATCATTTCCATTTTCAACGTTTAAATAAGTCAAAAAACACCTATAATGAAAATTCTTGCTAGAAAGTCAATTTTGTCTTTTAACAATATTACATTTACAACTTGTTTTGTGATTAACATTTTTTTTTTCACAACCACATTATACTTGTGCGTCATTCAAAATTCCATGTCGAAATTTTTGTCCAATTTACTTTAATTTTGCAGCTTATTAAAGAAATGGAAGGAAGAGCTCCTGACTTGATGCCATGGCCACTGTAACTGTGCCTGTTGCAAAAGAAGATGAAGTCAAGTGCCTCCAGTGTGTGATATATGGTTAAATGATGAATACCCAGAGCTGGAAAAAAAAACTCATGACTATCATCCGTCATGTTGAACACTCCAATTGTAAGATGCATATCATTTTACTAACTAAAGGCAATTTCTAAAAAATACGACTTGAGCTCAAAGTTGTTACAGAATGAAAGAAATGCCATTTTTACTTCATTTTTTTTAGTGAAGCAAAATCAAAATCTTGAAACAACATCAGCTTAAAAATTTCACAATGTGAACCTTCCATATTTGTCTTTTATCCGAAAAAAAATCGCTACCTTGATTTAGCAAACTGAATCATGTTCAGTGTGAAATCCTTCGATTGAAATACACCATAGCACGCGTGTTGTGCACGCAACAAGAATATTCCATGGGCCAGAGAATGTTCTCATTACCTCTCAGGGGTAGAAAATGCGAGTGTTACCTGATGAAAGATTATGTGAAAGACTTATCAAATTCACTCGATAGCAACCGTGAAAGAGTAACTCTCGCCATTTTCTTGCGTACTCCTTTATTGAAAAAGATGCTGCTTTAACGTGGAAACGAGGCTGACAATAAAACGATTATTTCAAATGACTTCTTCGTTTTTTCTTTAAAGAAGATAAATCAGTATCTTCAACATAAAACATGATTTCAAAATAATTTTGGGCTAAAAGCCACAATTTTACGATTTCATTTAAAAGAAAACTAGTTCAAAACATAGATTGAACTCGAAAGGCATCATGAATAATTTCCAAGATGGCAGCATCGCTGCCTGGTAAGTGCGTTGAAGTTCTTGTGTAACCTTGACGATTTATGAGGCATTTTGCCCAAAATGTAGAGAGATTAGGCTTCTAAAAGTCAAAAATTATTAACAAAGGAAACAAAAATAAAAGACTAAGTATTATTTTCTGCTCGTTAACTTAAATACTTGCAAACGTTCGAAAGCTGGTGATCGAATATTAAGAAGTTATTTTTACATCGCAAAGCTTTGAACAATTGTTTGAGTTTCTTCGATCACATGTATTGGAAAATCCAAGGCTTATCAGGTGGTTGACCTGAGAGAAGTTGACGTCTTACATGCGATCAATGTACGCTAATGAAATACTCAAATCCACACTGAAAATTTTTGGAGAAAGTTGGAAACAGAATTGGGTGACTTATTGCAATTTGAAGATCTCCTGGATAATAGAAAGCTTTTTGTTCTACCCCAAAATCTGTGCATCTCAAATCAAGGAAATTCAGCTAGCTGGCCTGTACTTCCGTGATGCACTTCTCCCAAATATTAGTACGATATCATGGCCTCCGAAACATGTTGAGCTATGTGAAAGTGCAGTCAAGCTAGAACTAGATGCGTTTCTATACACTCTCTTAACTGGGAACACACATATCCCAGCAGAATATCCCGATCGCCTCCGCGCTTTGTTGATTCTTTTGGCCAGGACATCATTTACGGAGTTACTCCAGGACTACAAAAACTACTCAAGCAAATACTGTTACCGTATGCCAAACAATGTTCAACTTATCCAGATGCCACACCGATGTGAGTATGGGATCGTTCCTTTGCCTGAAACTATCAAGCCATATATCAACACAACACTCGCGTGGGACAATATCGATAGATTGGAGGAAACTCTTTCTGGCGGGGTAGCCAAAAAGCCAATGGCTAGACTGGATTTAACATTTCTGTCCTTAATGACGTTCAAGTCTCACTGGATGTCATCAGATATCTCCCGAATATCGATGTACCTGCTACTGACATGGCTACTCTTCACGAGGTTCTAGTGCAGTTCCTCAAGAAAAAGAATACGCTCAAGTTAAAGAGCATCGTCGTCGTCTTTGACTAAACACTGTATGCAAAGGCAAGCGAGAGACAATGGAAACAAAGCGCGAAATTTAAAGATATGGTGATGAAAATGGAAGTATTCCACACAACATGCACCACGTTGTCCATCACTGGCAAGTGCTTCAAAGATACTGGCTTGGGGGATCTGTGTGTAGAGTCTGGTGTGATAGCAGAAGGTTCTGTTGCAGAAGTTCTACAGGGACGCAGGTTCAATAGTTGAGTTAGACTCCACAAACTCGTGCATGAAGCCCTAATGAGACTGGCGTGGCGAGGATTTAGGCCCTGGATAGAAGAGAATTATAAGCAGTCCAAGAGTATCGTTGATGGCTTATTTGGTGAGATTGGTGATTTGTATGATGATATCTGCAAAAGGTTGTTCCAGATGTATATGACCAGTGCTTGTAGTGTCAATTCTGTCCATCTTTTTGACAAGTACATGGCGTTTCTTCGTTGCGAGAGCGGAGTGCACGAACTATTGACGGAATAACAATGGTTCAGAAGATACGAGGCGACCAAAAAACATTTGCAGAGGTGGCTGATAGAATGATGTCGATAGTTTTGCATGAAGGAACAGAAAACTAGTGTATTGGCGTAGTCTTTGATGTTAAACGAGATAGCTCAGTAAAGAATGCTGAGAGAGATAGAGCAGAGAGGCTCAGAAAGCGGTCATGGATTCAGAAACATCAGGGTAGACAACAAAACATTCCAGTGGCGGAAATTCCTTTCCAATTCTAAGAATAAGTTGCTCCTAATTCCTCTCAGAATAATGCGAAAATGAGATACATAAAGACTCGCTGGAAAGAAAATCTTTGTAACAGCCGAGGATCGATGCTGTGAATTCTCTTCGATCGGAACAACAACAAGGAAGCTAAGGTCTACGCAAGAGGAAGCAAATACCAGAGTGTTACTCCGTATAGCTATTTTTTGAATCAAGCCTCGTTTCGACAAACGAGTCTCGTTTCGACGAACGAGTCTCGTTTCGACGAACGAGTCTCGTTTCGACGAACGAGTCTCGTTTCGACGAACGAGTCTCGTTTCGACGAACGAGTCTCGTTTCGACAAACGAGTCTCTATTCTCGAACAAACGAGTCTCGTTGAAAATCGTTTATTGAGTGACTTATAGATCGTGACGATTTAAAATCGAGTGGTTTCCCAGAAACCGTGAGTGATCCCTGGATACGACTCGATCGATAAAAGACTTCATCGATGTAGGTGAGTTCATTTACCACATCTTGCTGAACAGTGTCAAAGCAAAAAGAATACCTAGCTTTGAACTTAACTCGACTCTGTAACTTATAGAGAATTAATTGTAAACTCCACATAGGCAGAGGCCAGTGAGCAACACACAAGTCATTAAGCCGCAATTCCAGTACATGCGTGTTCTAAAGCAACGTTACTACGCATGTGTCACGACACTCTATGTAACTTTACACAAACATCTAAGCCCAATTTCAGAAAGGAATGGCGTAAAGGAAAAAACTCAAGATTGATTTGGGCTAAACTTCAGAATACCCCGCAACTGACACGCCCTTTCAAATCCTGCTACCGCAGTCCCGCAGTCGACATAATTTACATACTATCTATATATAAACCTCACGAAATATACCGCTTTTTGCTTTGTTCACCTTGTTGGTCCGTGCTACCGCAGTCCCGTAGTCAACATAATTTACATTTTATCTATATGCCGAAAGAAGCAAGTTAAACATGTATATACCTTGTTGTATTATCCATGAGCCGAAACAAGCACCTGCATATTTCTCGTTTTACGCAATACCAATTTTTCAAACGCTTTGAAAAATAATATATTACAACTTTTTTGCATTATTAACATCATAAATTTCACAACAACAAATTTATACAACTTCTTGGCCTTATTTACATCATCTAATTTAACTTCAACCACAATTTTTAACAGAAACCTGTGCAAAAAATTTTTCTATTACGCTTTAAGGAGATAATGTTCTACACTTTTTCGAATATTGTCTAATACACTTAAAAGAATTAATGTTCTCTTGTATTGATGGCATACACTTTCTTTACATCGTTCAAAAAAACCCTAAACAAATCTTCATCGCGATGCATGTATCGCCAAATGAATTCCGTCAAATACGTGGAGAAAAGGTACTTTCGAACACCAAACTTAGGCAGATTCGACTTGGCATGCCTCCAGTGTCCTTCAATTTTATTGGTATGATCACCGTCTTTGTTCACGAATTCTACAGAGTGGTTGACTGTTCGGTGTTCATAGCCATGCGCCTCGAGTTTGGAGTACGCTTTCCAGCAGTCCGACACTATAATTGTTCCCGGTTCAATCCAGTCTTGAATAATGGGCAACAGTGTTTCTTCGTCTCGCTTCTCGACTGCTACCAGAAAAGATTTCCTGCTTTTCTCCTCTATACCTCCAAGCACCCACTGCCCTTCAACGTGATGTCCTCTGTGGTACTTTCTTTTGCCAAATTTACTTTCGTCTATCTGAACAACCTTTCCTTTTCCGCCTAGTTTTTCGCTATTTTCAAGAAGTGTTATTTCGCATACTTCGCGACAGAAACTGTCCCAGTCCACCCCCGTGCTTTCTCCAAGTCCAAGTTCATGTTTAATTTGTCTCTGATCGAGATCCTGGCACCACCAATAACTTAACTTCAGAATTTCTTCTAACGTCATCCTGCTCTTTTCGAACCAGCTATCTTTCCGTATCGACAACTCTGCCCTGTGTTTCTTAAAGTTAACTTGTACTCTGCATTCCCACTTGAAACCATCCGATCGATCCTCGCACCTACTCAAACTCATTTCTCCAGCGCAAATCGGGCACAAACGTTCCTTCGCCAAAAGTCCTTCCTCCATTAGCCAATACACAAACAGTTCTTTATCTTGCATACGCGCTACCAGGTCGTCATAACGCCATTTTTGGTGTTCGCGGTTGCGTCCATAGCTGCCACTTAACGCCGTTCCACATTGCGTCCCTCGATTCTCTATCTGTATTTGTGATGTTGTCTCGGTTTCACCACCAGCACTGGTTTCTCCACGTTTTGATCCAATTGCAACTTGAACCCCTTTATCGTTCATGACTGCGCAAAAAATTTAACCCTACTCTTAACGCTCTTTTTCACTTTAACACATAACATCGCTCAAAATAATGCCATGTCAGCTTAAAAGAGCTCATACATTGAAAATGCGAAAACGCTGTAACAATAAAAAACTTCGCGGCCCTTTCAATTTACTCTCACAGAAAAATCGCGCCCTGCACAACAAATCAAAACACGAATTTGTTGCCATCATTGAAATCGGCACGCTTCTTTTACGATTATTTCAATAGCCTTAACATGACAATTTCAATCATTTGTATCACACTTTCCCTGTAACGTTGACATCAATACTGCTGTTAATTACCCTGTAACTGGAACAAAATAACCTGTTTCTAAACATCTTGTAAAATTTAAAAACGATCTCTGGCTAAAACTTTTAAAAATACGAGCTTTCGGCTGTTTGCGCTACAGCCTTCAACGGGTAAAATGATAAAAAGGTAAGAAATACTAGGTGTGAAGTACAAAGTAGGAAATTAAAAATTTCAAATTCCGTGGCATTCCAAGTTAACTCCCAATGCGGACAACAATTCCTTTCCTTTGCCCGGACAATACAACATTCTTTTTAACAAACATTCTTAGTTAAAAGATGTTTAGAAATCGAAATCAATTGTTTAGAAACATGAAAAGATAGAGGGGCCGCCTTTCCCACAATTTGTCAAATTTTGAATACAAATGAATGCCGCACCGCCATTGATTGGTTGAATCTGTATTTCCACCAACACTACTCCCTAAGGACTATTCCCTTTTCATTTCAGTTTACTTTCAGTCGATACTTATCATTCTAACAGTGAGCATCAAAATGTATGCAGTAACAAAACTTAACAAACAACACGAACAAACGTGGATCAACCTTCAGAAACGACTCAACACTGTGCAGTTTGAGTATCAGAAGCTATTTCACGACTCAGACGTGTACAATTTTGTTAAGAATAAGGCAATGTCGGTTGGAAGCTGCGAAGGATACTTTGTACCATCGTTGTTAACTACAACGAGCTTCATACTTGCCTGCAACAACGCAAAGGTCAATGTAACAACTCACAAGCAGCCACTTAATATATATACTATATTTGTTGGATATCCTGGGACGGGTAAGTTTAACCAAAATCAATTTTAAATATCTTTTTACTTCCCCTTGTACCTCGCATACGTCGCGCCAGTGCTTCCCACACTTACACTCACTCACAGACAAAAGCAAACAACCTTCAATTAAATACACTGCAATTCGGATTTTAATATCTTAATCTTCTCTCATACAGGCAAGTCTTCTGCAATCCAATATGCTGCCCAGGATCCACTGGAGCAACTAGACCTCACAAACGCCATTATCAGCAAGACGACCTCGTCCGGACTGGTCAAACTGCTGGCGAACAAGAAAAAGGCCATGATTCTCTCACCGGAGGTGTTTGACATCTTGCACAAGCTACTTAAATCCGATGAGGAGACCGCATCTGGCGACGTGCAGCTACTCTGCAAACTGTTCTCAGGGGAACGCTGCAGCTACCACTACTCTACCGAAGAAAGCAGGGTGATCCCTTCGAATACGCCTTTCTGCCTCCTTGGATCCACGCAACTGGTGAACGCGGCCAAATTGATCGCTCGCATGGACCAAGGACACGGCCTGGTCGACAGAATTCTTCTCGCAACCCCACTTGCCCTTCGCCCGACCCTTACCCAAATGGAGAACGCCACCGATCAGCTATCAACCGAAGTAGTTTCTGACTACACTGAACTGTTCAAAAACATTAATGGAGTGGACGAGAACGTGGAATTCGTCTTTGATGATGAAGGCAAAGAAATTCTGAGGGAGAAAATGGACCAGTTTGTCGCGGAGGTAAACGAAGCCATACGAGAGGGCAAAGTGCCGCCTAAATCGAAGACTCCGGAACTCATTCCCAGAGTAGCCTGCGCCCTGCACGTGTTTAACCACGCCATGAGAGAGCTGTTGGCCGGTGTTCCAGCGACGCAACCAGACCCTACCATTACGAAAGGAACCCTGGAGAACGCTGCATCCTACGTAACTCACCTAGAGACGCAGAAGGAAATACTATGTCAGGTACGCATTCGTAAAAAACAACAAACTTCCTTTCTGTATTAATTACCTTTATTGCGCATACATAACAATTATGTTCTAATTATTAGCACCAGATACTTGCCGTGTTCTAATCGCTGATAGAAATTGCGCGCGCAAACACCAACAATCTATTTAGTCATAACTTAGACAACTTTACACATTTCGTTCTGCTTTGAGTTTTGAGTTGTATTTATTTCCTCTAAGCGAATGCTTTAAAGCGCTGGAGCCAAAGCGCGTTCCATTGCAAAACAAAACCAAAACGAATTAGAAATCGCTGGCCAATTTTTCACATGCAAATTTCAACGGCTATACAGCTACATTTACCTGTTTCCCCGTTATTTTGGTTTTTAATTAGTTTCTTTCTTTTTTTTTTCAGTTTCTTAAAGAAGTCACCAACTCAGCATGTGACAAAACCATCGAACAACCCACTACACAAATGGTCCGCGACAACGTCTTACTCTCCCAAGGTCCAGTGGTTTCATATCGCTCCTTTAAACATGGAAAAAGATCAGCCCGAGAAATTGCCGAAGATGAATTCAATGCCGCCACGGAGTCTTTGATGCAGGATGGTTTTGGAAAAATTGTTGAGTTCCGCGTTCCGCGCGCAAGAAGCACCTGCAAGGTATTTATAAAGGGCAAGCCAAATCCTTGGCCGAACAGTACCAATGTCAATTCAACCGAATTCGACACGGCATTTGCAAAGCCATTGCATAATGACATTACGGCACCAATGAGAGATTATCTGAAAACGAACAATTACATAACAAATTAACTGTAGCAGTAACAACTCCTTTTTATTACGAAAACGAACATGGACATATAACTTTCATTCATTTTCATAAGGAAACGTTGTAACATTTTAACTCATAGTAAATAAACTATTGTTTTACAAATAGCTTGTAGTAAATGACCGGTGAATGATAATTACACAAACATGTTATGTCAATCTTTTTTGTACTATTAAAACAAGTTTATTGCATTAAATATCGCTCTTGTTTTGTTCACTTAAATTATACATTTACCTCATACACTTACCCAATAATTTATTTATTCATCCACTACGGGACTGCGGACCGCGGTAGCACTTCAGTAAAACGGGACTGCGGACCGCGGTAGCACTTTGGTTAAACACTGCGTACCACGGTAGTTATATATAAACGTCACGAAATATACCGCTTTTTGCTTTGTTCACTACGGGACTGCGGACCGCGGTAGCACTTAAATTATACACTTACCCCATAACTTATTCGTCCACTACGGGACTGCGGACCGCGGTAGCACTTAAATTATACACTTACCCCATAACTTATTCGTCCACTACGGGACTGCGGACCGCGGTAGCACTTTAGTAAAACACTAGGGACCACTGTAGCACTTAGTCATCCGCGGACCTTAAGATTTAAAAAGGGCGTGTCAGTTGCGGGGTATTCTGAAGTTGCTCCTTGATTTGTCCTCAAAGCAACATATCTTTCCTTGAGAAATTTTCTTGTTGATGGCATTAGCTTTTTGTCTTCCGTAAGCTCAAATGAACTGCACACCATACAGCTCTTAGGAAGGATCTCCACCCATGGTCTGGATTTTTGTCGGGGAACATGCTGAGGAGTCCACTTTCCACAGTAAGTGCCTTTCCAGTAATGCACCTTAAAATTGTCCTCCTCGACGGCCAGGACCTTGCCAATGCAGGGCAGTTTATCGTAATTGGCGAAGTACAAAGCCACAAAGCAGCTGACTTGAAGAGTAGCGAGAAAATCGTCTACCATTTCAATAGGCGCTTCCCTTTCCCTCGGGGTCCTGTAACGGCCTGTGTAAATCTGAAATATTCAACAGACATTTCATTAGAATTTACTTGTTTAGGTGAGCATTTCGACTGAGATGTATCAATTATCAATTGTTCTTATCATTTTATTCTTTGATTAATTATAAGTAATGGATTATGTGACCGTGTCATATTCTATTAGTGCAATTTGGTGTGAATAAGCACAAATAAGTTTCCAAAGACAACAAAATTTTTGCACGAGCCTGAAGGGCAAGTGCAATTACGTGGTATTTGAAAAATTACAAGTGCTTAGTAGACCAAATTGCAAGAACAATGTGCAGACAAAATTTTGAAAGTGTGTTTGCCCTATTTGTAATTTGCACTCATGTTCCAACTTTGCATTTGTGCTACATGAGAATTGGCTTGTTTTCAGCCAATCAGAAGCATGTAATTTTATCATGTACATTATTATATATCTAAAGTTGGACTTGTATAATCCATAACTGGACGCAGAAGGGGTTAGAGGAATGGACCCCTCTAATTATTTCTCTTTTATATCTGTAGGACCATTTGAAGGCTTGGCTTTTTAGTGTCCACTGCTGCATTTTAATTATTATTCACCTCTGTGATAGGCTGGATCTCTTTCTCTCTGAGCTCTAAAAGTTCATGAGGGAGTTCAGCATTTGAGGCTAAAACAGTCCTTGAAGTATTCTTCAATTTATCCACTGGCCAAGTATAGTTGTCAGGTACTGATAATAGATTAAACTCTGTATTTGCTAACCAGGATTCCCACTCTTCAGATGCTTTTAAGGGCATATTCTTGGGATATTTGGTGGGAATATCTCTCTTCAATCCCTCCATGTCCAGTTTATGTAGGGAAGGAGTCACAGTATTTGGCTTTCCAGAGGGTAAACTCTAGTATAGCAAAAAAAGGCAACAATGAATTTGATATATTAAATCTCACAAGGCAGCCAGGTGAACAATCAAACATGGTTTGATTTTATTCTGGTTTAAATATTAAATAATTGTAACTTATCTGTTAAATTCAACAAAATTAATCTTTAAACCAGAGTAGCATCAAACCATGTCTAGCAATGTATTTGTTGGCTCAAATTACCTTGAGAGACAATAATAAGGGCTTTCTCTTTCCATTTAATTCTTCTTTGACTTGTACACAGTATGATCCCAATCTTAAAGACAGGGAAAAGCAGTGAGATACATTTTAAATTGAGGATCAATTTAAACCCAGCATATTCTTAACATGTAATGTCAGCAAACATTCAGTTATTTGGAGCATTAATGTTATTTTTCAGGCCTACAAATTGTCAGTGCTAATGCTACTTCAGAAAACATCAGGTAAGCTTTTAAGTTACTATTTTAACTATGACTCAGGAACCACTAATTAAGAATTTCATGTGCTAACCTTCAGCATTGCAATGGGCTCTTTCCATGGCTCATGGCTCCAATTTCTGTAGTGCATAACTGCTTTTCCATCCTCATTCAATGTAAATTTAAAGCACTTTGGAACTGTGTGTTCATGTAACTCCTCACAATAATCACTAATCCATGATTTTATGTCATAAACCATCTTGAGCATATAGGGCTTGGGTGTTGGATTCTTCATGCATGTTTCCAGTGCCTTCAGTAATTCTAAGTGACAGTGAAGTGTAAAATAAATTAAGATCTTACATGTACTCTGTAAATAAACATTTACACCAAATTTATAACATGGCAATGTCACATTTAATCTGTTAATTCAAGTGGAAGTGTTCATACTTTCTATAGACTAAATTTTGAACCATGCTCTTGCCTCGTGCAGAAATTTGTTTGATCACAGTGCTAGTTGCTATGTATTTATATTGATAGATAACTTATGTGAATATTTGCCACACAAGATTATCACACTGCACAGGCAGTTTTGATTGTTGAACCTCTCAGTTACTCTAACTGTACCTTGAAGTAATTACTTTATGTTAGAACAACTTACCTGTGACTGTGTAAACATCCAGTTTGTCTAAGTGCTTTGAATAAACCCCAAAAAAGGCATCTATGTCCTCATGGGTATGTCCCACTGGGAGAAAGTTAACTCTTATCTGAAATACAAGAAGGGAAAGTGGTGTTGTTTTTTTTTAATTTCAACTTCAGGTTGCATTCATTCAGTAGTTGCAAAAATTGAAATTGAATGGAAACTAACTTCTCACCCAAATGGACCTTGAAAACATTGCAATGGGACATTTTGACGCTTGAACAAAGTGCCTTGTGGGAAATGTGAATAAGGCAAATGCATTTCTTTTAAAATTACCCAAGATAACATACTTTTTCAAAAATTTTCTCTTCAACCAGAAGTGCCAATAGAGCAAACATGTAGCGGTTCTTGTTTTCTCTAACACAGTTGTCAAACTGCAGATAGAGAATGGGTGGTAGGTCAAATTCCTCAGACCATCTTACAAGGACTTCCAACAGAACTGTCATAGTGAGATTAGAGTCATGAGGATACTGGTAGTAGTCAAATGACTCATAAATCTCCTTTCCATTTTGTGCTTGTCCATTGTGAATAATGGAACCAACAAGGTGTGTTCCCACAGTCGTAAGTGCAGACATTGCCTTGGTAATTTGGCGCACACTTGGGACATTTGTGGTGTGTTGGTCCATACCATCAGCAATATTTGCCACATACTTTGATGGGTACCTCCTGGCTTTATACCTGTGAAGATAGTACACCCTCCTTTCCTGCCTAGTGATATAAGGAAAAATTATTATTAGTTCTTAAGACCAGAAGACTAGTGAATTGCTTTTGATGTGACAGATTTTTTGTTCATCAAACTAACTGTACTTTTTTAAACATTTCTCTCACCAGACTAAATCAAGATGAAGCTTCAGCAAGTGATCAATTTCAGCTCTTCTGGCTTTGTCCACAGTTTTCTCTTTCTCCTGCTTGTATTTTGTGCAGTCTGTGCATTTTGTAAAGGGATTTTCCTAGAAGATTCAAATTGATAGATCATTTCTGCATGTATGAAGTATAACATGAAAAAAAACTAGGCATGGTTCATCTCAGCAGTTTACAGACCAAACAAAGCCACAAAATAAAACTTTTTTCACTCATGATTGTTGGATAAGAGGTGGTCATGACCTACTGGGCCCCCTATTTTGCTATCTAGGTTTCCATATTTAACACATTTTCATATTCTCTTTGGGTGCCATTGTCAAATTAATGTATTGGAACAGCAATGATATTATTACATAAATGGTTTGTAAAATACACACACCTGTAAGTGTTAGTCATCATCATACTGAAAACTATTGCATATTTGGTGCCACTTACCTTGGGAATGGTGACATGAAGAAAATTCCTTTCCCATAGGCCATAAAAATGAGAAAGGGATACTGTTGGCTGACTGAGTGCTTTATTTTCCTCCAGCATTTTTTTGTAAATGTCACTTTTAGTAAAGCATGTTGGTAAATGGATGCCACCATTGTCTGGTTGGTGGTCCCCTACACAGCTAACAAAAAACTGCAACCAGGCAATGCAATCTGCAGTCTTACTAGTGATTGACTTCCTTCCTTTATTCCCATGCTCCAGCACATTTGCACCATCTTTAAATTTTCCCCAAATTCGTCTAAAGGTTTCCTTATTTAAATTGTGTGCAAGAAGCCATGCTTCCCTACACACAATCTTTCCTTTTACATAAAATTCAGTTTGTAGTTCATTGGAATCATCAGAGCTACTGTGTTGATGCAGGTACTCTAAAAAATAGTTTCGATTTCCTGCCTTTTTCTTTGCTTCAGCATATCTTATGTCTTCTACAGACAGTTGCCTCATGCACTTTTTTGCGCAACAGTTAATGGAAATGATCCACAAAATTTCCTCGTCTCGTCTAGCAGATAAATCTAAATTTGAGAAAAAATTATGGGACCATATTAAATGGAAATTAAAACTTGTTCAAGTCTTCGTTGAAAGTATAATCACTTAAGACGAAGGTAACCTTGAATTTTGATCAATAACATTGATTAACTTGCCCTTTGCGCAGTAAACGAACACAAAAGGATGTGTTGTGATTCATCGAGAGGTAAATGAGTGGCCTTGTATTCTGTAGTTTTGCTGTATTTTCTCGATTAGTGGACCCTTATGCACGGGTTAAAGTCAACTTGAAAGTATGTAGTGTGGCTTTGTGATGCGGTCGGTTGTCTGTACAGTAAGAAAAAATTGTGATTTCAGTGATTCGATTACGCGGTGATCTGTGTTGTGGCCGGATAATTTTTTCAAAGGTGTTGCTTTTCTCAGAGATCAAAACGCCCCTCTTTCGAGCTTCACTATAAAATTTGAAAATAAAAATTTCCTCACCCTGTGGCGTTTCGTCATGCCCCAATGAAGTATCGGCATCGTGGAGAGAAATACTCATAGCATCTGTGATAAGACAATAAGTCGGCGTCGTATGGTCAACGTTGACACTCATGCATATAATTTTTTCCGAATTTGAGGTTATTTTACAATTAACAGTTAAACTGGATCTAGGTTTACGTTTTTCTTGAAATAAATGGATTTACCGTTGAAAGTATATCACACAGACTTTGGTTATATAGCCTGCGAACCAGTATTTTCTTCTCCGCGCAAGTGAAGCAGGAGAAACAGTAAGACTCACAATACGCGCGTTCAGCTAGATTCTGCGACACCAATCCGTGATCAGTTAGGGGCCTTAAAATTACATTGCGCATTTATGATCTGTCCTCAAACCAATCTTAAATTAAAATTAAATTTGTGGTGTTAATGAAACATTCTTGAGACTGGATTGACTGCGTATTTAGTATTTACATCTTCTTGAACTCAAAAGAGCCAAGTTCATTACCTGTAGTTTTGGAGGCACTGACATCTAAATCAAGCCACGCTGTTTCACTTTCTTGTAAAGTTTCCATTTCTAATTGACTCTCGTTAACCGGGATTATTTCCTCATGAACAAGGGGGCTTGCACTCAAAAGTTCGCTTGAATTATCCAAGTCAACCCACTCAGGTTTATTGGGAAGTCTTCTCTTTTGTGGTGATCCCAAACTACTTAAATCGGTGTCTGAATCATACAAATCAATGAGGCTTGCAGAACTAGACGATCTTTTTTCTGGTGTACTCGCTAAAAGCGGTTGGAACATTTTTGTGCTAGGTGTACCAGATAACTCCACGCAGGGTCCGACAAGAGCACTAGAGGTATACCTTTGATATGGACGAAAAAGACAAAAGCCCAATTCTACGATTACATTAGATCTTGATTAGGCGGATGTATGCGGTTTTTAAAATAATGGGTAGATATTACTTTTGTCTTGCCTCGGTTGAATTACACAGAGGACAGCTTGCGAATTATAGTGGAGATAAAGCCAGATCATGCTCTCAGAAATGGTAAAAACATTATCGGCTCCTATATTTTCCTGTGTTGAGCGCATTTGCATGGGACATTAAATACTTTTACCGCGGGAGGCTGCATTAACTGAGAGTATTCGACACTAACCGAGCCTGGTGCTTACCGTGGTAAAGATGTCCTCTGGTAAATATCCGTGTAGGTTAATTTGAATGTAATGATGTAACCGGCTTTGGAAGTTCTAAAGAAACCATACGAATCATCTCTTGCTCCAAAGCAAACTGTAGATGGCGTCATCTGTATCCATCTTACTGTTGGGAAAAGAACCAGCACATATGTGATGAATTGATTTTGAACAAAAGAATGTGAGTTAGGTAAAAAGAATACACGGCAAGACAGCCAGCCGCTTAGTCAGACAGATGGATAGGAAAGCAGGATGGACAAAAGGGGATTCAGACATCTGGAGGAGCAGACGGAAGAGTGGTTGGCTGAATAGGACTGACAATTGGATTCATCGAAAGATGACTTAAAGGGTCAGGTAGAGTTTTTCATAAAAGTATTTCACCAAATGAAAAATGTTTTTTTACCTACCGTTTCTTTCCTCGCAATTGGTGCCCTTGTATTCGGGTGGACAAAGGCATCTGTAACCTTTGTCAGTAAATCCTGTCTGACAAGTGCCATTATGTTGGCATGGAGTCTGTCCACAAGTGTTCTAATGTGAAAACGAGGTTTAAAAGCAGATATATGCCAGATGGATAGGAAAGCAGGATGGACAAAAGGGGATTCAGACATCTGGAGGAGCAGACGGAAGAGTGGTTGGCTGAATAGGACTGACAATTGGATTCATCGAAAGATGACTTAAAGGGTCAGGTAGAGTTTTTCATAAAAGTATTTCACCAAATGAAAAATGTTTTTTTACCTACCGTTTCTTTCCTCGCAATTGGTGCCCTTGTATTCGGGTGGACAAAGGCATCTGTAACCTTTGTCAGTAAATCCTGTCTGACAAGTGCCATTATGTTGGCATGGAGTCTGTCCACAAGTGTTCTAATGTGAAAACGAGGTTTAAAAGCAGATATATGCCAATCGAAGTGGTAAGTTGTAATGGTACTATAAAATGAAAACTGAAACGTCACATGAGATCAGATCAACTGACCAACCAGCCAGGCAACAAATCAACCATACAAACCAATTGGAAACAAACATTGCGCAGCTAGCCAAACAACATGTCAGCGAATCAACTTAACATCGAACATTTACGAGCTAAACAACCCGAGGTTGAGCCAACTTTATATACTAATCTACCAAATGACAAGTAATGTTATTCAAAAATCACCAAACCCAGGATAAACGAAAAGCACAGATAAGAATGATGAATATTTACAGATAAGAATGTACTCACCATTGTTCCTTTATATATGTAGTTTGTCCAAGACTTGAGATCCTGAGGATGTACGTTGTGTGTGGAATTATTTAGTTCGCATTTTGTGATCACTGAAGATCCGCTGGTCACTAATTCGTTATAACTGACGCAGTTGGATTCCATGTAGCATAGAGCTGAGCAGAAGTCTTGCACAGGGGATTCTACGGTTCGTATCAAGTGGTTTATGAACCGTTTGCCAGGGAAAGCAAGAGAAGATGTAAATTCCATCTTGCGACAGAAATCTTTTGGAAATTGAATCGGATTTGATTAGTATCATTTACGGTTTAGTCTAGACAGGTAAAGAACCAGTTTCGTTTTTGAGGGACTGAGCAAAGCCAATGGAGTAATGAAACTTACGAGTTGTATAACAACATTCCAACATTGATTTTTATTATAAGAAGCCAGTCTGAGTTAAAATATCTGAAATTTTTTGTTTTGGCTGCGAGGGCTTTTTTATATCCTTGAGTTATTAATCTCACTAGTTAGTTCAATTCATGTGGATGAGACATAAATTCCACACTTGCCCTAAACTTTAAACTTTTTTTTAACTACTCGTAGAGAGAGAGACTCCCTCAGGGTGATTAGCGTAAAAAGAAGAGGAAGAAGAGAAGACCAATGAAGAGTTCTGTTGCCTCTCGATAGCGGGGAGTTTTGTCACCCACTAGTTTCTCCGGTCCTTGCATTGTAACAGAAATAACCGGGAGTCCGTTTTAATTTTAATCATACAGTAGGAAGACCTGCATTTTTTATGCGTAGGCTGCGATTGGCAACTTAGAATTTGGGTTGTTTTAACAACACTAAACAGAAAAAAATGTGTTGTCATTATTAAACAAAAATCAACACGTCGGCCTTAGGCTGATCGTTCATGTGACATAAAAATTTTTCCAACAATTATCTTAGATTTTTGATAAATAAGTTTAGGCTGGATGGTTTCAAGTCTAGTTAGCTATATAACCTTTATATCTATGGGGAAAACTGAAAATAACGAATATGAAATTGAATGTGCGTCTGACTTAGTTGAACTGTAATTATTTTATGTCAGCTCGGAGGAAATGAGAGTATAACTCACCTTCTTCACCCGCAACTTTGATTATCAGTAAAGACAACAGGGCGACCAAGAAGTAAAATTTTCTGGAAGAAGCCATGGTAAAGACTAAACTGAGTGACTGCGTAGGATAATCGCTGGTGACTTCTGAAAAGGTTTTTATCCCTATTTACTTCTTTTGTATGCAGAGAGTTCTAATCACACATTAAGGAGATGTGGATTTCTTTGCGACTTTGTGCTTTGCAGGGCTGCGATAGGCTCAGAATTTAGCTTAGGCGGCACTCGATCTGATTAAGGTAAATAAAACTCATTGAAAATGTGTCAATTAATATAAGCTCGATCGATTGAACAGCATGCGAAATATTCCGCTACTGAGATAATTGTGAACGGAGTTATTATTGCGCCTCTAGGTTTTAAACATTTTTGACCACATGATGATCGACTAAAGGAACAGGTGTAATGGTTATTCCCAGAGGATCAAAATATTAATATTTTTACCCTTCCTTTGCCGTCACTGAAGCCGGTGGACATGGAATAAAGGATGTGGCTTGAAGTAATTAATGAGGTGTCTGAAAAAGGAGCAGGTTTAAAGCTTATTCTCCGCACGTCAAGTTTAAATCGAGAAAAAAGTTCCATGCTTTTGCTGATGCCCTGTTACTAAGATGAGAACGTCATTTTATTCGTGGACACAGAATTCCTATTCATATACTTTATTTCCAAATTCTGATAACTTTATCAACCTCAGTAGTTCGAGATTATTAATTGCCTTTGCAGATGAAAAGAAAATCAGAAGCAACGTCAATTACTTCACCGTTAGTTCATTTCTCTAAACTTATGAAAAAAATTTATCTTTCACAAACAAAGATCTGGTCTTTCATTTGAACTATTATTTCGGCGTCTATTTTAGAGAATCAATAGCAGTCTTTATTCATACAAGAGTGTTACTTGAAGTAAATAAATGTTTTCTTTTTGTTGGCTGTTAAGCCTCCTTGACTCTGTTCAAAGCTTTTTACGCGTCCTGCAGCACAGCAGCTTAACTTTGTTATAACCGCTGGCTAAAGAAGAGAAGATCAATAGTTCCCTTAAAATGTCAAGTGTAAACGAGCGCCAGGTAACTTGAATCGTGAAAACATCTAAACTCAGCCATAATTGTGTTAATCAAATACGAACTTTTTGATTTGTTCAAACCTTTCACTCTGATTGCGCGCCTCTTAAAATGCTATGAGTCGGAAACACATTATTATCATTAATTATTTTGGGTTATAGATGCACGTAGATCTTCCTCAGCTGAAAGATTATGGAGGATTAAGTCAGTGGAGGCGAGAGTGATATGTTTATCAGTCACATATTTACGCGTGGTTCTTCTCGCAAAGATGTCTGAACGGCTACATAAACGTACCTTCAAAAAATAGAACAAAACTAAGGGAAACAAACAAAAGCCGAAGACGTCGCTGCCAAATTTTTAAAGGTCAGCGCTGGAAATTTAAATTACATTTAAAAGAAATATTCTACGGTTCTAGATGCCATGCCATGATGTTTTTCGTAAATCGTCTAGTAACACTTGTCAAATGTTTTAATCGTGCCAAAGCGGATCAACCTTGGGACTTCACCATTTCACATTATAGGATGGTCACCAAACTTAAAATAATGGAAGTAATGATTATGATGAGAAATAAAATTTGTTAATTTCGTGATAGGCGTCTATCTAGATAGCGATTCATGAGTCCTCTTTTCACGTGGAGTTATATTCCTCAAAGTCAGTCTGTACCACAGTGGCGCAGATCACAAGTACATAGTGGCTGAAAAAGTTTTGTAGATATGGTAGGATTGATAGTTTATACTTTAATCTGATCGGTAGCAACAGCCTATACTTTCGTGTGTAAAGCAGACCTTCCTGTCAACTTCCCCATCTTCCATTGCGGGATTAGCACCACTTAACCCTTTAACCCCAAAGATCTGATCGTTAATTCTCCCTTCAAGGTGCTTCACATTTCCTTATGAATTAGCTTAGGGGGTTTAATGTTAAATCGGGGGAACAACTTTTTCCTGATAATTGTGGGTATTCTCATTACCTATTTCCTAGATAATGAATGGATTTTGTTGGGAGAAGTAACAGGTTAATCGCCTCTAGGAGTCATAGGGTTAACCATCCTGGGTTGGCTTTACTACATTTATAACTATCCACACAGGTTGTTGGAGTTCTAGTTCCTACAGCTGTCACGAAACGGTACCAGCCCTCGGAGAGTTGTGTGTCACGGAACACTGGACCATTTAGCGGTGTGTCGTCAAAGGTATTTCTTTTTTCGTCACCCTGTTTCATAACACGGATCGGCTACTTATTTAAGTATTAATTTTAAAATAATTGTAATTATTGCAATTAAGAATTAATGTTTTAGACGTTTTCTAAGTCTGATAGTTTATTATTGCCTGGGACATGTTGATAACAAGTTAATTGCATCGTTTAATTTTGTGTCAGAGATACCAGTTGTTTGAGATTTCTTGAAAAGATCTTTCCTATCAAATAATTGACTAAGGGCCTGTTTTACATGGAGGTGGGGGACTCCAGGTAGGTGAGGTAACCCGCCTAGCCGTGGTCGAAAAATAAAACGCGTTTACATGCAATCTTACAACCCCAGGGTGCTGAGGTGAGGTTTCTTGAGGTTGTTGTTGTGCTTGCAATTAAGGAATTTGAGCAGAGGCGTCCCAAGCTCACATCCCGAAAAAGACGAAAGATTAATTCTCGGACACATATGTATTTATTCACGAAAGCGTCACGCGTTGTGTTACGCGGTGTTTGGTTTCGCGAGGAGCCGTTGACTTAATAAGTTATACGGAATAGTTTGGGAAACCAAAATGGTCGATTTACATCGCTAAATATTCCGAAATGCGGTTTCTGGTGATTTCTGCTGTGAGACGGCTAGGAAATAAACAGAGTTTTAAAACATACATGTTTCGCTTTTGAGCTTCTTGCCATGAACGCGACCCCGGTTAGGCGGGTTAACCCACCTTGACACGTTTACATGGCAAATTGTCACCCCGGCTGACCGGGCTACTCTACCTGGCAAACCGGGCAACCCACCCAGGCGGGTCACCCCACCTATCATGTAAACGTGATCAAAATAAAATAAGAAATTTTATGGTCAGGCGGGTTACCTCACCTAGGCGGGTTACCTTACCTACCTGGGGTCCTCCACCTCCATGTAAACTGGCCTTAAAGGGAGAATTGATCAACGAACCTGTTTCTCTCAGAAATTCATCTTGATAAATTCAAGATGAAAGCTCATTTAAAAAGCCAATCAAAGCTAGATAATATTTATTATATTTAAAAAGTGCCGGAAGGGGATTGATGTATCAAAAAAGGAGACAGGTATCTCAAAAAATCGACTCTCTCCGAAGATTATTGATCATTCACCCGAAGGAACAGTGGAACCGGTTTTGTTTTACTGACATCTGAAAAGTGAGAATTCACTGTCTCATGTAACCTTAAACTGGTTACATGTAGATAATTTGAATAGCAGGCGATAAGAGGGTTTGGCCTTTGGGAAAGTCATGTAGACTGA
This sequence comes from Pocillopora damicornis, assembly GCF_964200805.1. NCBI lineage: Eukaryota > Metazoa > Cnidaria > Anthozoa > Scleractinia > Pocilloporidae > Pocillopora > Pocillopora damicornis. The sequence continues at coordinate 22,250,052 of NC_142670.1, read as the reverse complement.
TAAGTGCGACAGAGACACCTTCTCTGTTACCGGTCACATACACACAAATAAGCTCGAAAAGGTTATTAAATCAGATTTCAAATGGTCGTCATTTCGGACCTCTTTCTGGTGTTGGTTTATTTTTGTTAGAAAGGCTTGTATAAGAGCTACTAACGTAGACATCATTGATATTTCACACATTTCACCCAACACGCTTTCCTGCAAGATTCAACTGTTCAGGTATGATTAAGGAATACTATACTCCTTCAATTTAAACTATTTTATTAAACAACTTGTAATGATTCTTTCTCAGGAGCCACTCCTATATGCGATACATTAATTGTCCTTTAAGCTTACTTTAGCCCACTAGAGACTATAACCTTAGCTCTCTACTGACATCAAAGACTCACTCTTGCTTCAAAATCTCCCCAAAATACGCAATCTTTGAAGTATATCGCAGTACTGAGCAATATTTTGCTAGAGCCTCTTTCTCATCACCTGAATAATAAATGGATTTTGTAGGGAGAAGTAACAGGTTAATCGCCTCTGGGAGTCAAAGGGTTAACCATCCTGGGTTGGCTTTATCACATTTATAACTATCCACGAAGGTTGTTGGAGTTCTAGTTCCTACAGCTGTCACGAAATGGTACCATCCCACGGATAGTTGTGTGTCACGGGACCATTTAGCGGTGTATCGTCCGTGGTATTTCTTTTGTCACCACTCTGTTTCATAACACGGATCGGCTACACATTTAAGTCTTGATTTTAAAATACGTACTTGTGATAAAAATGTTTTTAACGTTTTTTAAGTCTGATAGTTTATCATTACCCGGGATACGTTGATAACAAGTCGATTGTATCGTTTAATTTTGTCTCTGAGATACCAATTCTGTGAGATTTCTTGAAAAGATCTTTCCTACCAAATAATTGGCCAAAAGGACAATTGGTCAACGAACCTGTTTCTCTCAGAAATTCGTTGAAATTTAATTCAATTTAAAAAGTTAAGTTATTATCCAATCAAACGTGGATAATATCAATATATGCAAAAGATACCAGAAGGTAATTGATGTCTCAATAAATGAGGCAGATATCTCAACAAATCAACCTCTCTCTAAGTAGAGCTTCTTAGATATTCGGTCTTTTGCGACAAAAGAAGTACTACTCCTAGCTTAGTCCTTATAAACAACCACAATGTATTTTACAACACAACTATCGTGGTAGAAATACTTCATAATTACATAACCAAATAGAATGTTCTAGTTTTCCATGCTATGTCATCAGAAGGTTTTAGTATCAATGTCACGGCCTGCAGTGATTAAGAATTCTAGAAATTATTTACATTCTCTATGAACATCACACCTAACACGATTTAAAAATCCTTGTAAATGATGATGCTAATTAAAGCATGACTGAACATCATAAACAATTTGCATATAATCACGGACTGCCGTGACCCATCGTGGAGGTCTTTTAGACAGAATAACAACTACATGTAGAGAGGGCGTGGGTATTAACAGCTGCTTTAGTTTCCGTTAACGACCTGAGTAAACATCAAGAGTTCAAAACGTTTAGCAATAAGCAAAGTACAATGCTCAAAGTTGTGCTTAAAACTTACTAAGTGAGGCTCTTCCATTGGAATAGAGATGATATTAAGATCATTTGAAAGCTCACTAATGCTCAGAGTTGTTGACATTTCATGGAAATGTGAAATTATTTAAGTTGCTGTTATACATTAATGTACATGTGCCAATAAATCGATTTGTGAATCCTTTCACTTTGCAGAATGACTTGCTTATAGCATTCAGTCTGAACCACAATAGCGCAGATAACAACGAGGTATCTTTTGTAGTTTGTAAATAAAGTAGGATCCGCAGTCTTTCACGTAAATGTTTGTTGATTTCTTGCAACAATCTCCACCTCTGGTAAAGCAGACCTGGGAGGAAACCTTACCATCTGCCAATGTGGGGTGACCACCTTTTAGCCAGCCTGAGTAGACCGTACCACATCTAAACTCCGGTACGCACTGGGTTGGCATTTTTGTTCCTGCATCTCCCACGAAACGATACCATTCCCCGAATATTATGGTTGAGGATTCGTCGTCACATTTTTCTCCACCGTAGGGTGTGTTGTAAGTGCTCTTTCTGTTAGCATCGCTCAGGTTTCTGTAATTATAGCACGGATCGGCTAAAAAGTTGAATTTCGGTTAATATGATGCTTTATATATTTCTTTATAAAAAGCTTAAGGAAAAAAAAAAGTTGTTATATAATCTGCGGTGTTTTAAAAGGATTTCCCGCTCTGAGAAAAAGCCGTAACAGCACGCGTATGATACTGTGATAATATTTTTACTTGTGTTTGATATCGCCAATCAGGACAATCAGCTGTGTCAGGGAAATAAATAAATGGTGAAGCGTTGACTGTTATTAATCTAGGGTCACTTGTCGAGATTTTCCCAAATTATGGCTGCTAAAGGCACAAAAAAAAATCGTTTTTCTAACAGTGTCGTTCAAAGTTCCTAGAAGCGGAAGTAAACAAAATACGAATAGAAAACCGAAAGTTACGTATTTGACCTGGGTAATGGTATTTCTCGCGGCTGAGAACGAAAATCAACAAATGGAAGGTTTGCCACCGGCCGATTTTGGCCGTGTTCATGAAAATATTTCTTTTTTCGTTAAGGAAAAAGTCAATAACTGAGAGTATTGTATAAAGAAAGTTACACCCTTTGTCTTTTTATGTAATGGTTGAACGCATTTTTTCTTCTTGACCCTTATAGCCGACGCACTTTGCGACTTTTTTTTCGCGGATTGTGAAACCTACAATTTCATTCCATAAAAAAAGTCTACTTTTCTTTTCAATAAAGACCTACTGGGTTATACGATAAAGAAAATAATAAATGGTTGCTTGCAGTTATGGAACTTCTCTTCTCGTGTTCAACTCAATACCAAGAGATTATAACAGTTTACATTCTCTCGCTCGATACCTCACGATAGAACAACACAAATACACAAGGAAATTTTTACAGTAACTTTATAAGCATCCTTTGGTCTTTTATAAGCTAGAAGCTCAGTAGATTCTGTCATATCGGTCATTGTTAAAATTGTCTTTGTTTTGATGCTACTTTTCGACATAGCAAAAGTATTTTTGACGAAAATATTCACCAAAAAGTAAATATTTATTTGCCTGCTTCAATAATTACAAGTGTTTCAATTAAGATCATAAAACAAAGGATTATGTTGACAGAAATATCGTAGGTCAAGTAAATTCGTTACATGAGGTCACACAACTCGGCAATATCCACGGTAAAAATTTGCATATTTGAGCGGTCGAATGAAAAAAAATCATTTCTCAAAAACTAAAAAAATATATTTCCACAAAAAACTACACTACAATTATTAGGACATATCGGGCTAAAAAACATGCAGTAGGAGAGAAAACGAATTTTGGGTGACTTGCCAAAATATTTCAAATTTGTACGAAGGATGTTGACATCCTCTCTTAAGGCCTTTACCTGTGCAGTTCCGTCCATCTCCGTTAAATCCAAATAAACAGGTGCACACAAAGGATCCATTTGTGTTTTGACAAGTAGCGTTCGGGTGACAATCGTGAGTATTTTTTCGGCATTCATCGATATCTAAAAAATTGGGAAAGAAAAGAAAAATTCTACATTGATCATCAGCTGTGACAAAATCCATGGTAGAAACGAAAAGGATGAATCTTAAATGGCGGAAGAGCCACCACATAATTCTTTGTTTGTGCTGAATCTGAAAATATTGAAAATAGGACCATAGAGAGAAAAAAGCCGAGTTTTCTCTCAACAAAACTTGTTTGGTATCAGATGAAGCGATAAAGCAATAATACTACACGCACATTAAAACCTTGTCTGAAAATTCTTTTAAGCACTTTCTACTTCACGATGTGAGTAAATAATATGCACAACGCTCGATAGGATGGTAATTAGAAGTCAAGAAGAATCAGCTCACCTCTTTATATATATATGTTATTTGCCGGCTGGGAGGTCCGTATGGTAAAAAACTGTGACCGAGGTCTTGAAAATACTGCCCGAGGCCGTAGGCCGAGGGTAGCATTTTCAAGACAGAGGTCACAGTTTTTCACCATACGGACCGACCCTTAGCCGGTAAATAACATATTTATTGTTTTTAAACTTGACGAAATTCTTTCCGAAAGAACCCGAATGATTTAGGGCTGTAAATATGGCAAGATCTTCCATAAACTGAACAATTTTTGAGTGAGTAAATGGTAGTTAAAATAGAGGTAATGCAAATTAAAGAGAGATGCCTCAGTGAAACATTTTCATTTCCGTAACGATAAAGGTAATTTAAAAGGCTTCCAAACAAACTTTGAAACATTATTTTTACAAGTATCTGTCACAATCTGACACCTGTCAATTAGAGAGCGCGCAAGAAAAAAAAAAGCGTAGGAACATTTGAAAAACATCAGAACTAGTTTGGCAAGGGCTGTCACGACAATGTTTTCTTCAAAATCAGTCAATGATCTAACGGAAAGTATCATTCACTCTCATCGACCATTCATTCATGTACGAAGATTTACCTCTGTTCATTAAGTAAACGGCGAGGAAAGTAATTGTGAGTAAATTCAATTTTTGTACTTTGAAGTTGTGAGAGTTTGCTCTTTTGTTTGCTGCAATGGCGTGTGTGACTCTGGTCTTTCCTTCGCAAAAACTAAATTCGAACGGCACACTCCAACGAGACACAAGGGAATATAATGCGGCCTTTTCTCAAAAAATTCCTTCAATTTCTGTTTTGCAATTTACGGTACAAATGTCTAAATTGAACGGAATTGGAAAGACTCACCGGGAGCGTATATTTGTTGTAGAACTTAAATTAAAACTTAGCTCGCTCTTTCACTACGAACAAATTGCTCGAGAAAATTCAGATATTAAATGAATGAAAGTTCCATCGTTCAGTTTAACTGTAACCAAATACTTCACGTTTCAACTTTCTGGGTACTTTTGGTGAACGATTAAAATCAATTGCAGACGGTTTTTAGGCCGCTTGTCAACCAACTTAATGACACTATTGTTTATTCAAATTCATTCTGAAACCAATATTTTTCTGTCAACCAAAGTGATTTGATAGAGAGAAAAGAGAGGATTCATAAGTTATTTATCGGCTTGAGGTAGTGACCGATGTGTTTGCTTAAAAATACTGCCCAGCCGGAAAACGAGGTATATTTATGAAAAATGGCAACGAAAGTTGGGATGTACTCGGCGACTCACGAATGCGTTACCGTGGCCCGTGGGTAGAGATAGGAAAATACTGACCGGATAAAGAACCAATCAGATTGCAGGATTCGTTACCGTGCCCTCTAAAAAAACAATAATAAGCTTTAATTTGAAGGCTCCTTCAGTTTTTGTGAATGATAACTTTGATCTGCTTAAGGCATTTTGAAATGTCCTCCTTATAGGCCTGATCACTTTAGATAGAAGAACACCATAGAAGAACGAATGTACAAGCATTTGAAATCTCCATTTCAAAATTTTGGTTCCAAATGTGAAGTAAGAACGACTCGACCTCGACAAAAAGTTCAGAAGAATTAACATAATCTTATTGAGCGAGAAAAAAATACAATCTCTGACAGGCACGCTAATCAAGATTTACAAGCTGCTGATTTGAAAAACTAATAAGAAAAGAATGTCTCCGTCTCTAGCCTCAAGAAACGTCAAGCCTTCCATCGAATAAGCTATACACAAAGCTATAAACATACAATAACACTCTTGCTTGTATCAATCAGAAGGGTCCCTCTTACAGTGTATGTAGCTTCATTAATTTGTTAGTCCAGGAAGAGTGAATCTCTCTGGTAAAAGGTCACGTTCGACACCTCTCGTTCTACCTTCATGTTTTGCAATTAGAAAGTTATTATGACTAACACGTAGCAATTTGGGGGGCGGTTCTTATGAACACCACTTCTTCTTCAACTTTTGTAATCATGATGTTGTTACGTAACGGTCTCCTAAGGCAATTTATCTTAAGATACCCCTTCAGATGTGAATAATATTCTGTCAATAGGTTAGTTATGATTTTTATATTACCAATCTCGTTTCTGTTCTGGCCGATCTCAACTGTAAGAATAAGAAATTTAAGGTAGAAATTGATTTTGTAACTGCGCAAATAACTCGAAGGCGCATATCTAGTAAACAGGAGCTGTCATGCGTAATCTAACGTGATTCGCTGGCTGGGATGGAACGATGACGATACAAGAAGATTGACAGCTTAGTAGTGTTATCTGTAGTGTCACTTTATAAACGGTGACCCTCGCTTTTCTCATTAGATAGGAGATAGACGCGTTGTAACAACTTGAGAAGAAAAGAGATTACAGAAGAATCAACCAAACAAATATCGAGTGCTAGAGATTTTAATTTTAACAAAAACTCATACTGAGGTCCAACGCGGCTAGCTCATCATGGCGATCTCCAGTCATCGCAGTCTAGTAAGCCTCAGAAATTATATCTGCCGCCCTTCGAGAGAACAAGTAGGAGCTTGCTCCGATATCCTTTCAGATGAGTTGAATGGAAGGCCACATCAGTCACTGCAGCCGAGTTTTACGGCGCTGTCATCCCGAGCAATCTTCATGTTCCGTTAAATTCGGATGTCGTTCATTCATAAAACACACGCTTGAACAGTTTGTTTTTTATTTGGTTTAGATGCATCCTTGTCATTTCTTTCCAAGTCGCAAAGGTGATGAAACAATGAATTTCCACGTTACCTTCGCGACGTGGAAAGAAATGACAAGGACGCATCCAAAATAGTCGCTAGACACTTGAATCTCCCTAATCATTCAAAACAACATATGGCGGTTTGCTGCCTTTTCTTACATCTGGGCATTTCGGAAAGCCGCAAAACACTAGAGCAAATTAAAATTTACCTTCCAAACGGCACTCTTAATCCCCACGGTATCAACGAGCGCATTTTATTCAACTTATTTATTTTTGTTTTGTCGTCGCCATATTCCCACCAATAGCGAAGCTCCACTTTTTGCATATAAACCCACGCACAACCCACAATTCCTCGAATCGCTCTGACGAAGGGCTAACGCTCGACACGTCAGTTTTTTTACTCTTTACGATGGCCAATTTACGTTTCAACTCAGTTGTTAACACTAAATTACCTGCATGCTTAGTCTTGTACAACCAATCAGATTATTGGAACCATATTCTAATAGGAATTCTGATTGGCTTATTATGGCGTGCTTTATGAGAGTATAGAGCATACTGACGTCACTGTTGTTCGCTTTGGAAATAAAGTTTGTTTTGAAAATTGAAAGGGGAATTTTAACGGATTCTTTATTATGAAACAAATAAAGAAGCCTTAACTGTGATCTGTTCTGTTGTAAAGCACTTAGGAAGCGGCTGAGCTCGGCTGGAGCACTCAAGAAGTGGGAAGAAACACGAGGCGTAGTCGAGTGTTTCTCCCTACACTTCTTTCGTGCTCTAGCCGCTTCTTGCGTGCTTTACAACAGAACAGAGCACAGATTGCAAAACAGAAAAGAAAATTAATGACTGTGAACAATATTTAAGCAGTGGGGAAAATAAAGACACCTCAAGATCTGATTGTTGATTTTCCCTTGAAGGTGCTCAGAGAGTTTGATGTTAGATCAGGTAAACAACTTCTTCCTGATAAGTTTGGGTATTCTCATTATCTGGATAATGAATGGATTTTGTTGGGAGGAGTAACAGGTTAATCGCCTCCGGGAGTCAAAGGGTTAACCAGCGCAGGTTGGCTTTACCACATTTATAACTATCAACACAGGTTGTTGGAGTTCTAGTTCCTACGACTGTAACGAAACGGTACCATCCCTCGGAGAGTTGTGTGACACAGAACACTGAACCATTTAGAGGAGTGTCGTCAATGGTATTTCTTTTGTCGTCCCTCTGCTTCATAACACGGATCGGATACAAATTTAAGTATTAATTTTAAAATAATTGTAATTATTGCTTTTGAGAATAAATGTTTTTAGCGTTTTTTAAGTCTGATGGTTTATTACTGCCCGGGATACATTGATAACGAGTCGATTGTATCGCTTAATTTTGTCTCAGAGATCCCAGTTCTGTAGGATTTCTTGAAAAGATCTTTTCTATCAAATAATTGACTAAAGGGAGAATTGATCAACGAACCTGTTTCTCTCAGAAATTCTTCGTCATAAATTTTTAGAGGAAAGCTCATTTAAAGAGTCGAGAGTCCAATCAAACCTAGAAAATATTAATATATTTAAAAGGTACCAGATGGCGATTTAAGTCTCACTAAAGGAAAAAGATATCTCAACAAATCAACCTCTCTCTTCCTAAAGTTCGGAAACCCTTCCGAAGATTATCGATTATTCACTTGAAGAAATACGATGAACTTTGCACTTCAACAACACGAGCGATAGTACCTTTAACGACAACAAAAAGATAAAGTGGAATCGGTTTTGTTTACTGACATCTGGAAAGTGATAATTCATTTTCTTCTCATGTAACCTTAAACTTTTCACATGTAGAGAATTTGAATAGCAGGCGATAAGAAGGTTTAGGCTTTGGGAAAATCAATTTAGATTTTCTAAAGTACAGCAAAGAAAAGTAAACCTCTGATTACTTAGACGTGCTATTTGTCTTTGGCTCATTGTCAGTTATAACTAAAACAACCCGAGTAACAGATTACACCTTCTCTGTTACCGGTTGCATACACGCAAATAAGCCTGAAAAGGTTATTAAATTGGGTTTTAACTGGTCGTCATTCCGGGCCTCTTTCTGGTGTTGTTTAGTTTTTCGCTGGAATGGCTTGTAGAAGAGTTACTAGCATGGACAGCATTTTCTACTAGCAACACGTTTTCCTACAAGATTCACCTGTAAAGGTATGATTTAATCAAAATAAGGAATACTATACTCCTACAATTTTAAACTATTTTATTAAACAACTTGTAATAATTCTTTCTCATGACCTACTCCTATAAGCAATACAATAATTGTTATTTAAAAACTTACTTAAGCCCACTATAAACTATAACTTTGCTCTCTACTGATACCAAAGACTCACCCTTGCCTCCAAATCTCCTCAAAGTACACAATCTTTGAAGTATATAACGGTACGGAGCTATCTTTTGTTAGAGCTCACTAGACAGTTGATCTTTTCCGACAAAAAAATATATATTACTCCTAACTGACTGAGTCCTTATATACATTCACAACGCATTTCAAAACGAATATAAGCGACCCTCTCAGCTATGAACACTACTGAACTAGTAGTTGACATAAGACCTGAAAAAAAAAACAGGCCCTTACGGGATTTGAACCTATAATCTTTACGATACCGGTGCAGCGCTCTAACAACTGAGCTATCAAGCCAACTAGATACTGATTATTATGTTGGATCCGAATAAACCTTCCAAGTGGTGAGTAATGACTGCAAATAAATGAAAATCATATATACACTGTGGTGAAGAAACGAATATAAGAGATCCAACATAATGACTAGCTTCCAGTTGGCCTGTTGGCTCAGTTGTTGGTAGAGCGCTGCGCCGGCATCGCAGAGGTCATGGGTTCAAATCCCGCACGGGCCTGAATTTTTTTCAGGTTTTATTTCAAGTACTAGTTTAGTAGTGTTCATAACTGCGAGGATCTCTTATATTTGTTTCTTCACCACAGTGCGCATACATGATTTTCATATATCTACAGTCAGTACTTCAAAACATTCCGGAATTCGAAGCTTACAACACAACTATTGTGGTAGAAATACATCATAATTACACAGCCTAATAGAATGTTTTAGTTTTCCATATACGTCATCAGAAAGTTTGAGTATCAATGTGACAGTGACTAACAAGTATGCAATTCTAGAAATTATTTACAGTCTCTATCAACAACACATCTAAGCTGCTTTAGTTTCTAACGACCTAATTAAACATCAAGAGTGCCTAAAACTTACATAGTGAAGCACTTTGATTGGAATAGATAGGGATATTATGATTATTTGGAAGCTTACTAATGCCTATAGTTGTTGAAATTAGCTGGGGGACGGGGGGGGGGGGGGGGAGTCTGTTCTATTACTCGGATAAACAACTATTGTTCAGTCGACTCTGATGATGATTTCCGCTGAGGTTATAGAAACGTCAGTCACTATTACTGATTACTTGCAGTCACAACTTCTCAGGAGCACTCTTACCTGGAAGATCAAACTAAGCAGTCCAAAGGTACTCTTGTGTTGAAACTACTCACTGTTTAACACTAATCATAAAAAGTGGATCATATGAAATATTTTAAGTCCCTGTTATCATTGATGTACTGTGCGCGCCAATAAATCGATTTGTGAATCCTTTCCTTTCACTTTGCAGAATAACTTGCTTATAGCATTTAGTCTGTGCCACAGTAGCGCAGAGGACAAGTAGGGAGCTTAAGCAGTTTGTATATAAAGTAGGGTCCGCAGTCTTTCACTGTTATGTCCTTTGACTTCTTGTAACAATCTCCACCTCTGGTAAAGCAGACCTCTGAAGAAACCTCGCCATTTGCCAGTATGGTGTGACCACCTTTTAGCCAGCCTGAGAAGACCGCACCACATCTATTATCCGGTACGCACTGGGTTGGCATTTTTGTTCCTGCATCTCCCACAAAACGATACCATTCCCCGAATATTATGGACGAGGATTCGTCGTCACATTTTTCTGCACCGTGAGGTGTGATGTAGGTGCTCTTTCTGTCAGCCTCGCTAAGGTTTCTGTAATTATGGCACGGATCGGCTAAAAAGTTGAGTTGGAAAAAAAATCATCATACAAACTGCGGTGTTTTAGAAGGATTTCCCACCCTAAGAAAATTCGTAACAGCACGCGCTTAATATGACGATGGTTTTTTACATGTGTTTGATATCGCCAATCTGCTGTGTCAGGTTAATAAATGAATGGCAAAGCGTTGACCGTTCTCGATACAGGGTCGCTTGTCGAGATTTTATCGGATTAATGGCTGCTTAAAGCACAGAAAAAATCGTATTCGTAACAGACCGTGTCGTTCAAAATTCCTAGAGGCGGAAGTAAAACAAAATACGAAAACAAAAACCGAAAGTTACGTACTTGACCTAAGTAATGGTATTTCTTGCGGCTGAAAACGAAAATCGACAACTGGGAGATTTGCCACAGGCCGATTTTGGCCGTGTACATGAAAATATTTCTTTTGTCGATAAGGAAAAAGTCAACAACTGAGAATTTTGTGAAAAGAGAGTTACGCCCATCATCTGTTTCTGTAATGGTTCGACGCATTTTTTTCATCTTGAGCTTTATCACGGACGCGATTTACGATTTTTTTTTCGGGGATCGTGAAACCTCAATTTCCATTTTATGGAAAAGTAGGCTTTTCTTCTCAGTGAAGGCCTATTGTGTCTATATGATAAACAAAATAATACATGGTTGCTTGCAGTCATGGAGCTTCTCTTCTCGTGTACAACTCGATACCAAGAGATTATAACAGTTTATATTCTCATGAGATAGCGAGTTGAACACTCGAGGAGAAATTCCAAATCAACGGGCACCCATGTATTATTCTCCATATATTTAATGAGGACAAAATGGCCTAAGGTTAGAATTATTTGGCAGTGAAAAAGTTTGCTGTGTCGAAGTGGAGCTGTACTGTAGTATATAATTTTTCTTCGAAGTGAGCAGATATGCCTGGACAACTTCGTTGGGAGCCGATTATTGCTTAACTAATAGAGAAAGTTTTTCCCGTGTTTACATACGCTCATCTAAACATGAAAGGAGGTTGAGAGAATTTGAGAAAGTTATGCAAACCCGACACGCAGCGTAAATTTCGAGAAATTTCCCAGCTTGCCGAGTCTCTAAATGAGAGAATGTAAACGCGGGAAAAAGTACCCTATATTATATAAACATATCTCTCCAAGAACATTACAGAAGAAGTTAAATGTTGTTCATTAATATCTTATCTATTTCTTAATACACGCTCTGGAGGATAGTGTTTCTCAATAGCCAATCAAATCGTGTGGCTGACAACACATAAACTAATCAAAATTCGCGTTAAAAAAGTTCAAGTTGAAACTTGTGGCAATTTCAGCTTTGAAATATCGTAAATTTCTACAGAAAATACTGAAAGCGTTTGAAATGTACGAAACCTTAAGGAAAGAACTTCAAGAGGAGGAGTTTAGTAAAATTGAAAATGAATTTCACTGTAATTTATCGGTTTTTTAAATTGACGAAACCTTTCCCGATTTAACAGCCCTAAAACATGGTTGAGAACTAGGGAAGTTGAATCGCTCGTCGTCCCTTGTAAATTTTTGCTGGTTAGTACAGTTTTGCTCGAGCCTTTTTCAGCGACTCACAAAACCTTTTTCCTTCTGTTTAGACTTCATACTTTGCTCGTAGCTTCGTCGGCTAGATTAAAATTTGCCTACGTTTCCCTTATTCTCTCTGCCTGCTTCCTAATTTTGGGAAAATATTCTTCCATTAATTACTATTGAAATGAACAAAACAACTGAATCTTGTGATTCCTCAGTGTTGCACTGGGAATCCTGTACTGCGCATAAAAATCACGTAATCGGGCGAATAAGCGCGCTTGTATTCCGAGAACACGGTGTTACTTTTCAATAAATGGACCAAGCAAAGAGTTACGGTGACCTCTATTTTTCATTGCATAATTTTGGTGTACAAATTTTATCCCCTTTATATTGGATGAATGAAAAAAAATCATCGAAGGCAAAAAAAGATATAGCCAGAAGCGTGCACAAAGCCCGTTATTTGATGATGAAAACCTGGAAAACAACGAGTCGAGGAACGCTTCGAGTCGACGTCTTAAAATTACGTGATTTTTTCACAAATTATAAATCAAATTCTTACCTACGCTCGAGACTTTGTACCTTTACCTTAAAAACTATTGCTTGCAGCCATCGAAAAATGTGCCGTGAAATGAGGCGCGTGAAAATGCACTAGTAGCAGAAGTGGGGTAAGTTTGGCCCGTCATTTCTCTCAAACAAGCAAGGTGACCTATCTTTTTGGTTATATTTTTCGAAACAGACATTGGCAAGGAACATTTAAGGAAAGACTGAAAAAATTGTCGGATAACTATTTTTTTTTTTTCTGAGGAATCACCTTAATAGGTCCGATTGGGAAAATCTTAACCGCGGTCAACATCGATTTTAACCAATCAAATTATTCTGTTTGATTACTTTCAATCCTTTCGAGACACAGCCTCATAATGATTCTATTTTAAGAACAATTAGACATCATCAAGAAAAAATAATGGGACGATGGTTTTCTCTCCTGGAGGACAAAAACGATGCACATCAAGTCTACAAATATGATACAAAAAAAAATCAAAAATGAAATCTATATTTTGAACATTAAGTGCGATAGTTGTCGTTAGAGAGTTGTTGGTCGCTATTTACTGTAGATCTGAAGCTGATCAACGAAAATGTTCAGCATTTTGTCCTGTTGCTTTCAAGTGGGATCAAGGATTTTCATTTTGTACCATTGGTCAAAAATATTAAGGCAAGGGTAACTACTTTATCAAAACAAACAAATCAGTCGACTAAGAAGGAACGTACAAATTGAACAAACAAACAAACAGACGAAAGCAAACTAACATTTCTCAAAGTCATAGCGAGCCAATTACCTGTGCAGCTCCGTCCATCTCCGTTAAATCCAAATAAACAGGTGCACACAAAGAATCCATTTGTGTTTTGACAAGTAGCGTTCAGGTGACAATCGTGGGTATTTTTTTGGCATTCATCAATATCTAAAAAAATGGGAAAGAAAAGAAAAATTCTACAACGGAAGTGGTTCCACGAGTCGGATAACACATTCATTTTTAACTTTTATAAGATGAAAAAGCATTAAGTTAGCTATCATTGTGACAAATGAATTGTTAATTTGAACTAAACCAAAACTTCCACTGCAGCGGAATCCCTCTCGAGACACTATTCCAAACTGTAGCCGGATATCAGTCGTCAAAGATCAGCCTCGGTAGCCTTCCTTTGAGATGCGCACTCGACGGCCAAACGAGATATAAAAATATGGGTGGTTTAAATACCCTATGAAATATTTTGTTCTCATGAGCACATTCTGAAATTAACCTTTTTCGCAATGTTCTCCTTCGAATCCAGGAGGGCACAAGCATCGATATCCCTTGATTGTGAAACCGGACTGACAAGTAGCATTATTTTGACACGGTAGGTTTTTACAGCAGGCGTTCTGAAAGGACAAAAATAAAAAAAGAAAGATTGATGTATTGAATGATTGATAGATGAATGAAAGAAGAGAAGTTTTGGTACACGTCGGTTGTTTTTCACGATTCATTGAAAAGCGTCGAGGTGCTGAATTTGAGTTATACTTTATATTTTACCTTTGAGCCACGATAATAAAAAGCGGCATCAGTTATCAGGTCAGTATCATATTCAAGGTGAGTGGCGTTATTCAGTTCACAGATATAAGCGATTCCTCCATCCTTGGGATCTTTTTTAAAGTTAGCACTGACGCAGTTGTCGTTCATGTAGCAGAAAAGCTCACAGTGATCCAAGTCTTTGACGTGTTTGGTTTCGATTTCATGGCTTACCAAACGTTTTTCAGCAAAGAAGAAGTAATCTGCAAACAGCATTGTGCGATCTCGCTCTGAAATAAAGCAATCACAATATAATTAGAAAACAATTTTTCTTATCAGACATAAATTAACTTACGATTCGAGGTTTTAAACTTACAAAATAACACGCTTGGTGAACAAAGAACTGTGATCTCAATCAAACTACAACTACGGGAAAATGGAGAAAAATCAATACTACCTTCATTTGAGGATTTGTGTCTTTATAAGAACATTAGTATTTAGGACAACGTCTTTCACAAGATAATTGACCCCAGCATCCCCTCCTCCCTCCCAAAAGCGTTTAAAAACAAAAATGAAACGAAAACAACAGTTGACAGCAGCGACCATCACTTGTGAAGACAGGATGTTTAGAAAGCATTTTCGTGTCTTTTAGTTCCTCCTGAACGATACTTTAATTTTTTAGGGGAGATAAGACAAAAGCCGTTAATAAAAGCTATCCGCAAATTTTTCTAAAGTTCCTTCTCTACTTCTTGATCGATAAGTCATGAAAAAAATCATTTTTCTTTATAAAACTTTTTTCACTTTCTTCATGATACAGGTCCTTGAAAATTCAGAGTTTCTTACTCGAGTTTAGATGCATTGGGAAATTCGACTTAAATTAAATTCAAATAAAAAAAGCCAAACACTATATTTCTAAAACAAAAAATAACGAAAATACCGACAATTTAACGGTAGTCGTGCCACCTGCTTTTGAGGTGAGTGCCTTTAAACTAATCCTTAACAAGTTTGTGCCAATAACTTTCTCTGAGACTTGCACAATACACGATTTTGGCTTTTGATCGATGAGCTATGATTATGGACGAATATACAATAAGAAAAATGTAACTATCCATTATCATTTGTCAGCACTGCTCTCTTGTAAAAATAACTTCTCTGAGATGGTTAAGAGCGGTTAAAATGTGCTTTCGCACGATGCAGAAGGATCAAATTCCCGCCTTATACAACACAGGGAAATTGAACATAACATAGTGTCATGCTTAAATATTATTGAGAGAGGAGAGATGGGAACGTAACAATTTTAAATCAAGTAATTTGTAGAGAATGATGTTTTTTCATCTTGTCACGAGCGTGGGACAGAGAGAAAATTCAGAGTCCGCATGAGGAATCGAACCTCAGACCTTCGGATTCCGCGCTCCGATGCTCTACCACTGAGCCACAGAGACTCCACGGTGAGCGAGTCTGTTACGAAGTTCATATCACACGCGTCCTGCATACTGCTAGGATCAGCAATATCGATAGCATAATGTTTGTAGATAATAATAAGAGAGATGATAAGTTTTGAGCTCAATAAAGAAATCTTGTCACAAGCGTGGGACAAAGAAAGAATTTTTTCTTTTTCCCACGCTCGTGAAAAAACGAAAAAAATATCATTCTCTATTTCTTTGCCGAGCTCAAAACTTACCATCTCTCTTATTACTATCTACAAGTAATTTGTGTTTGCCGAAGTTTTTGTTCGTTTTGCATCCAATATCCAATTTTCTGAATAAAAGCCGATAAAACATTTTTGTTAAACACCCTGTAATTTTTCAAAAATTATTTTTTTTGGTTTTTGACTTACAGTAGTCTATGCTAATTGTCGTAAAATGTTTTTGTATCAGCAAAAGAAAATAAAGGAGATATATAAATAAGGTTGCACTCATAAGTGAATCGAAGGATAAAGAATGATTCCTCGTCTGCGACTCACCTTTTCCAAAAGTCAAGTTAGTCAATAATGCATTCCAGGCTACGAACATGAAAAATGAAACAAATTCCATGCCTTCTTCAAAGTAACGGTTTTCTGTTTCTACCACGTGCGTATGGCACAAGTTTTAAGTTGATCACCAGCTCCCAGCAGTGGATTAAGGTTTCAAAATCGACCTGTTTTTATGAACGAAACCGGATAATGAAAATAAATTAAAAAAAAAAAAAGCTTGTAGCTGTCAGTTCTATGTGGAAATTAATGCAAATGACGCAAATGAATGTTATCCGCTTCGCTCGATGGAGAGAATTGGGTCTCTTAGGAATATCTTTACATTTTAGCATACATATCAGACAGTGAAATTAGTCCCCAGAACAACTTTGTTCGATTAATTTCTTGAGACGGTCTAATTGACGGCGAAAAACTTAAATTTTCGATTTAATCAACTCTTACCTCTAAAGATGCAAAGCTCTTTGGTCCCTCACTGCTTTTGAGGTAAAATTGTTTTCCTTTATAACAATGTGGTAGCTATGGTTACAAAAGAAACACCTGGTTTCAGGCAAAACGATTATTAATTTAAGTGGAGAACTTCCTTGTTTCCTCTACTTTGTCACTGAACCATGGCAAAGATTAAATATTTGTTTTAGGTAAAACTAGGCAATTGTCACCTCGATCTCAAATTTTGCAATAAGCGTAATTTTCAGCTGGTAGCGTTGACAAGTTATCATTATGAAACATCATATTCGGTCTAAAGTAGCTTTTAAACTTTGTTTAAGAAGATTTCTTTCAAGTTCTCAAATAATCCAGTGTTTATCTAAGGAAACTCCACCGTGTGCTAATAAAGGATCGCTAATGAAAAACTAATAAGAAAAGAATGTCTTTGACAAGGAAATATTGCCAGCCTCAAGAAACGTCAAGCCTTCCATTGCATAAGCTATAAACAAAGCTCTAAACATACGATAACACTCTTATGTTTGCATCAATCAAAAGCGTCCCACTTACAGTGTAAGTAACTTCCTCAAAATAAGTAGGGACTGAAAAAATGTGTAAAAGAATTTTTATTCCTTTTTGCCTTAAGAAATTTTGCACTTGTTTGTGGTTTTGATAGTTCTCTAATTAAGAGGAGACTTTCATCAACCTTTCGCGTAATTTATGGTTTGAAAACTCGCTCTAGCCTCGAGAAAGTCTTCGAGCAAATACTGACGATTCGTGTTCGAATTTATCTATCAAAGTTTACACGGCTCCATCTTGCGCGAAAGCCACAATGCCATAATTCGTGGACGTCAAGTATACGCAATACAAACGATTTTCTCGAATCTCACGGGCTTCAGAGCTACAATACAAATTCAAGTTGACCGTGAGGACAAACAGAATAAACAAAATGCGATGTAAATTTACACTGATATGCAAAATACTTAAGCTTTATTGCTAAATTATTGCTTGACAGTTTTTAATGAGTCGTCGACAACGTAGTTCAAATAAATTACTAACGCAGCAAATATGACCATTTTTTTTTCGTCTTACACGGTTTCTTGAAATGTGCTTGCATTCTTTTAATATTACTCATAGTTTATTGAATTGTCTTCTGTCTTGTCTTGTCTTGTCATGCAACTTTAAATCAACACGTAATAATGGCTCGATATTATTTCAAAAGTTCCTATTCTTGTAAAATCGTTCGCTTTTCTTCCCAGGGTTTCGTCACCACAAGTTAGACAACGTTTTCCGTCCGTATGATAAAATCATCCCGATAACTTGTGCACGATGAAACATTTAGTCGGCTTCACGCACTCTGTACGTGCGATTTTAAACATAGTTTAGGCGCATTTTTACCGGAATAAACAATACATTTTTTCCCCATTATTTAACATAGTAAATGTTTTGTTCCAGATGGCAGACAAGGCAGATAACAGAAGCCGTTTATGTCTTTCTATACGACACCAAATGCCTTTATTAATAAATTATCTCTAATATTTTTCCAGCTTGCCTAATTCTTCGACGGAAGTTTCTCGAATTTTCAAATGACACTTAAAATTGTTTCAGTTCTCATTAGGTGTGATATGCATCTGCAAAACAGCCCAGAAACTCACAATTCAATTTAATTAGAGAAATAAAACGTTGAAAAATTGTGTGATCCACATTTCTAGTTCTCAAGTCTCTATTGTTTAAAATCGTGCTTTTTTTGCAATTATGTAGAGACCAAACTGTTCGAATAAAGTTCAGATGGACTTATTTTCCAACAAGTATCGTTAAATGTATTTCATTGGCGCCTTGAAACGAAGTAAGTGCGTGCATATGTAGAGTATGGAATTAAAAATGAAGAAAATGCAGATGTTAGAAATACAGAATATTGTGGTGAAGCTTGCAAGATTTACTTTGCGGAGCATCGTGTATGTTGTTAAAATTTTCATCCTGAACCTTGCATTTTACTCTTAATAAAGGGTAAATTATGATTTGGCTGCTTTTCCCTCAAGTATTCATGAAATAATCAGTCCGGGAAGTAAAACACTGACTGCCTGACTGGCAATACTACTTCCGCTGAAGGAAAACCACTCATTGATAATTCCTCAAGGCCACTCAAAAAAAAAAAAAAGCATTACATTCGTCGTTTTATAATCGAAAAAAAAATCCTTGGAACCTTTTAGCCATTACGGAAACATAACAGCATTGAGGTTCACAAAATCATGTAAGAACATTAAGCAGCAGGTTTGTAGAACATCAAGGCGGCAAAACATTCAATAAATTTTATTCGTACCTTGAATTATGCATTGCCTCTATTTCATTTTCTAGGGTCTTCTTAAGAGCAGGAATTGAAGAAACGGTTTCTATAGTTTTTTCTCCTTATAACTTTACCTTTACCGTGCTGTTTTGTAAACAAATAATAAAAAAAAGGAAAAAAGAAAAAAAATCAAAGTGCTCTGTGAGCAAACTCGTGAATTGACACATGATTTTTTAGATTATGTTTAATGTTATCTGGTTTAGGGAATTTTGTGGTTGATTGTCATATCTAGAATACGAGCAGTAGTTCAGTGTTCGCTAATGTAGCAGAGAAACAAAGTAACGTTGGGATAAGAAGGCATTACAATTGAAATGATCATGGTATTACATTTGACAAGGTGGATGATGTCATGTGTTTTAAACGTCTATCATTTTTGTTTCTGGTTCAAAAGAAAAGGTTGGAAGTAAATGTGGGTGAAAAGTGAAATTTACTGTCTTTCGTTGTAAATATTAGAAAATCAAGGCAATACTGTCTTAATGAAAACATTAACGATTCCCTCTTTATCAAATGAGACAAACAGGAACGAGTTTTGAGTGATATAACTAAGCCAAGCCTGCCACCGTCATTTTGGATCTCCGCCTGGGTAGATTTAGGTCACGTGCTAGGCAACGTATGATCAA
Source organism: Pocillopora damicornis (assembly GCF_964200805.1). Taxonomy (NCBI): domain Eukaryota; kingdom Metazoa; phylum Cnidaria; class Anthozoa; order Scleractinia; family Pocilloporidae; genus Pocillopora; species Pocillopora damicornis. The sequence goes on along the minus strand of NC_142670.1, from coordinate 22,230,399 downwards.
TAACAAGATAGATTTTCATTTCAGGCCTATTTATCAATTTTGTGGTGTGTAACTTTCGCATTTTAGTACGTTGTTTGTATGTTGAATCTTCAAATTGTCTTGAAACTTAAAAGAAAATTGTTCTTTAAAAATTCACTGAAAATCGGTAGCTAAAATTGTTTGTTTAGGTGTTATCTGATTTTCGTGTTAACTTGTTATTTCGTCAGTCGCCGGCATCTTTTGTTGCTTCTCACAGGAAAAACACACGCGACGAAACGTAATGATCAATTTTGTCCTCAATCTCACGCTATAACAGAAAAAGCTTTTGAACATCTGTAAACTCCGAGCGCTTCGCAGTAAGTGATATTTTCAATGAATCTTCGGATTGTTTTAAAGTTCAAGGACTGTAAATTACAATTTTATGAAAAACGAAGGTTGTTCTGTTATTTCAGTGTGAATCCTTGCATGCCTGCCAGTCGCTGGCGCCGCTTGTTGAAACTAAAACGAAAAAAAAAAACTCTTTTAAGATTATCATTGGCTTCTTTTTCACCCCACCACTATTCTTAGCAACAAAGGTCACCATTTCGTCTGTTTATTGCTCGCCAAAAACTATAAAATGCACTCAAAAGCCTAAAATCTAAAAAAAGTTTACAGGAATCGACCAATCGAGCGAGCGAGCGAGCGAGCGAGCGAGCGAATGCTATTCCCCACATCGTATCTATAACTCGCTCTTGCGCATGCGCGCAATTCATGAGTTAAAAAAGAAAAATCATATGTTCCGCGTAACTTAACCAGCCCACTGAGGAGAATACGGGAACATAGAGATAAATTAATACCTTCATTTGTGGATTTTTGCCTTTGTGAAAATCCTATTTAGGACAATTTTCCACGTCTCAATTCTGCGCTCAGAGATTTCCTCATTATTTCAGCTAAGACTTGTATTTCAATGAAGAAGGTTGACACATAAAATGCTAGGGGAAAAAACAAATTCGACTGATGTTCTGATGTTGTTGTTACCGCCGTTATATCTTAAATTCTTTTGTATAATAGGGCCTTAAATAATTAACTCCAGCGCGTTAGCCGAGATTCTTGACTGCAACACAGAAAAGAGAGTTAATGACTGTGAATATATGAAAATCATGTGGGGAAACTGGGAATTATGAAATGAATATGCAATAGAACTTCGCAGCAGTAAACACTACTCAACCAGTAGTGAAAATAAAGCCTGAAAAGTTTGGATCTGAATCCATGAACTTTGCAATACGGGTGCAGTGCACCACCAACTGAACTAATATGATTTTCATCATTATTTCTTTTTTTTCATCATTTTTTCACTACTGCTTAAGTAGTGTTCATTACTACGCAGATCGCTTTCATATTAATTTCTTAATTCGCAATTCACATATATGACTTTAATACATTTACAGTCATCGATTCATTACCTCACGGGTTTATTATAAAGCCAACGTAATTACCAGATCCTAGTGGGCTCGCTAGCTCTGTTAGTAGAGCACTACACTAGTGTCGCAAAGGTTATGGTTGCAAATCCCGCACAGGCCTATCAAAAATCGTGTGAAAACGGATTAATAGATTCTTTATGTTTTGCCTGCTGAAAGGTCCATTACATTTACTTTGACGTTCAATCTTTGCAGAACACTCTCTAAAAATGGTTCGTGTAAAATTAGCGTATATTATTGACTGGGAGCTGTACAATTCTCGTCAAGCTAGTTTGAATTCGCCAAGCACAACAAAATTTATCAAGTTGATCCTCGGAATTAGTCAACCTCTATCAGTTTCCTTTGATTAGCCCACCTATGATTTAACCATATTCTGAGGGTTTTCTTAGGTTTATAAAGAAACCAGCCAATGTTCTACGTCCGTGGCTCGATCTGTTTTCAACTTCCTTCTTGGACATAGGAAGAAAAAAATAAGATGAAGGAAATCGTGAATAACATTTCCTAATTCAACTCAGAGTGACATTTGAAGATTTATTTTTCACGCCGATATCGTCTTTTTTATTATTCGAACGGGGGCAGTTTTTTTGCAATAACAGCTCTCCTACTGAGCTCAAATAGAAATTATTCTACCAGAAAAAAAAGCCAAACAAACAAACATTAAATTTTTCTTAGCGAGAAACTGCAATAAACACAGTTTAACTTTGATGCTAAAGCTAGCATTACAACAAAATCTACTGATAAGTTTCCCGACCAGTTAAAAGTGTTATTTACAACTTGCACGAACTCGCATCAGCTTGAAGTACTCGTCTATCTATGTTTTCTTGAGTTTGACAATAAAATATCGAGTTGAAAATATGATTAGATAGTTAACGAAAGTGACGTCTAATTTTAGAATGATCAGACCTCAGTGAATATTATCACAACATTCCAAACAATGCGAAATTGACGTGTCCAATTGCTGAAATGAGCTCTATCGTGACACTTCGTGACTGCCATGTTCAAAGTGTTTGCCACTATATCAAGTTCTGAATCAAACTAACGTTTGAGTGATCCATTTTGATAAATCCTGTTGGTTTGTGGAAAATCGAGAATCGGTGTGAATCTGTTTAAACTATTTGTTTTCTTACTCCGCCTCTGGAAACTGGTTTGAAACTTTGTAGTTTTGAAACGGGAATAAATTAATAAATTAATTAAAGTTTTTAATCTTCTTCAGTGAGGTTCTCAAATTTGACGGCAGTGTGACCAAGTGGCCAGGGCGCGCTAGAATTGTAATCTGTTGGTCCCGGGTTCCATGTTACTCTCTGGATTTTCGTTTGCTCAGTATTCAAATGCGTGACTGTTCACAGTCAACCTCAGTTATTTTTCCATCTCTTACAAAGTATTACCCTTGTCAGACACTTGATCGTTGACTGATGCGGAGAACTACCTGAATATGGTCCATATTTATTGCGTAAAAACGGAAAACACGAAATAAATAACTTGCTTCCTGTATTGCAGCTATCCAATTGATAATAGATGAAGTGCAACAAAGACATACAAACCTTTCATTACTGAGAGTTGCTATTTCTCTCAGGCTCAGTGACAGTTTTAACTATGGTTACTACAACTACTTTACTACTAAACAACGTGTAATAATTCTTTCTCAGGAGCCACACCTTTAGGCAGTACGATAATTGATGTAGTGCAGGAAAGACATGCAAACCTCTGATTACTTACACGTGCTATTTGTCTCAGGCTCAGTGACAGTTATATATACCTTCTCTGTTACAGGTCACATACGCTCAAATAAGACTGAAAATATTATTAAATTAGGTTTTAACTGGTTGTCATTTCGGACCTCTTTCTGGTGTTGTTTTGTTTTTTTGTGGTAATGGCTTGTATGGGAATATCGACCATTGAGTTGCAAGAGTTGAAAAATGAATTTCGCTTATTTTCTGATTATAAAAAGCTACTAAGAACAGAAGAAATTTAATGTATTTCTTTTTCTTCCGGAGCGCTTTAATTCTGAGAAAACTGAGAAGAACGAATTTGACACGCGAAAGGTCCCGCAAGCAAGTGTGAAATTGATATTTTAAACTGACTTTTGGTCTTCAGGAGAAACGATTCCAAGGATCATGACACCGAATTTTGATAGAGTGAGTGCCGTACTTTCCCAGAAACTATATGACTTATCTTTATTGTTGTTCACAATAGAAAACAACGCGCAGGAAAGTGCTGTATTTTCAAACGTGAAAAATCCCGCAAATACCTCCTTAATTCAAATGTTTTTTGCACTATGTGGTATAATTCAGATTTTCCTTTTAACTATGTCATTAGAGGGATTTAAGGTTGTCCTTGATAATATGTTAGAATCAGCACGGGTTTTCTTTACAGCGCCTCACGCGAAGGTTTTGAAATGACAGTAATTCATTCAAGTAAACAATTCTTGTTGCGTGACCGTAACGTCAAGCGGAGTTTTTACACAGCAGGCCGGAATATACACGAAAGCGTACTGAAAACGATTCTGGTGTGAGCTTTTCGTCCTTTTTTATTGAAAGGTAATCGGCCAAAGAGAGATTATTTTTTCTCATTGTTAAGGTGAAAGTTTTCCTTTTCAGCGTAAGATGTTTTCCCTGATAAATATCAGGATGTAATTTGATTAGCTCTCGGCTAACCTGTTTAACTTTTTTAACAGAAAGACAAAAATCATAGATGCTTTTTAAATTGGTATTTTCTTCAATTGTGAGGATTCATTTTTATCATTTGTTGAAGAAATGACAGAGTTGGCTGGAGCTCGAAGCAGTTTACTAGCCGTAGTAAATTGAATTAGTCAATTAAATGCAAAGAGAGAAAATTTAATTAGCGAAGTTGGAGTGAATTTATTTTGCCAGTTTTGTGTCATCATGGACGTTAAGTGCTCTTTTAGCTCCTTAGTCGGCGGTTCTTGCTCTTATGACCCCAGAGATAGGAGCAGATCAACTGAGGTTATTCCATTTCTGAACTGCAAAAGAGACATCGCGGGTCATAAGTCTTCCTTGTCAATAACTGACGTAGAAACCGAAATCGAACCTATTTTGGGAAGAGTATCTACATCCTTTTCTTCGGAGTTAGACCTTTCAGAATTAACGATTTTTCCCCGGCACCGCTCATCCCTTGGTATTGGGTGGCGTCGAGGATCGAATCTGTGCCGAGTTCCTCCGTCAATCTCGAAGCTCGGCGGACAAGCTAAAAAAAAACGCAAAGGCAGAAAGAGGACTTGGCAAAAGTGCTTGTTATTTGATATGGAAGAAACTGGGAATTTTCATTCCTGTAGGTTCAGGTATGTATACATCATTTTTCATCTTTTTCAATCAAACAGACCAGCTCTAAAATGGCGGTCCAATCTGACACTTCAATTAAAGCACTTTGTAAGCACTTTTCTTTTTTTTTTTTTATTTTGACTTTTTCAATAATTAAGTAGCCGTGACGGTCGCAAATTCAACAGCCTTTGTTTATTTACGTGTTTCTTTTCCTTTCATTATTCTAACATTTTATATTAGTGATTGTAGCAGCAAAAAGGTAAAATTTAGAAGCCTTCACCGAACTCCTAAAATTACAGCTTTTTAAAGCAGATTCCCTGATGGCCTATAGATAGTTACAGGAGACTCAGCCCCTAAAGGGTACCTTTATCAGGCCTCAGGTATATCAAAGGGTCGGGAATTGAAGAGTTGAAGTATATGAAAGGGCAGGAAAATCTATCATTTAAGTTTTTTAAAACAGGTTCCCTTACTTGTGTAAATTAAGACCGTACTTGTTCAGAATAGTGATTATATCGTATCAGCAAAAACCTGCATTGACCATCGATTCACTCAACAGGTATTTGTCGCAACTGCCAGGTTAATCTTGACATGCAGAAAATAGGGGAGCTGCCCACAAAGCTTCCGGAGACCAAGAACCTTTCTTACGAGGAAACTGAGACTATTGAGACTTCTGTAAGTTCTGAACTGGCACTCAATGGAAATAGTGTTATTAACAGTAGCACCAAACAAGGCCCGCGGGGCAAAAAAAATTTTAAAAAATGGATAGGGACCTTATCATCACAAAGTCTGCATGAGCGGGCCTCGTTTCCTTGCTGCCTTTCCTTAAAATAGATAAATAGAGAGCACAAATTAACCGATTTCGTAGACCTCAGACTGTGTGCTGGTATCCAAGAAAACAATGCCATCGCTTATTTTCTGCCTTCTACGTCAGTTTTTCCTGAGTTCCGCAGATAATGAAGAGGTTTAATACCCCGTGCATTTTATCATGGTCGCCCTTGCGTCTGCACACAGTTTAAATTTATTCAGCGGATTTTCTATTTTATTCTGACCAAAATCTGAGAACTTGAAGCAGTGGCAACAAGTTAAAGACCACGTAGTCCGCGATGGTAAGCTGAGGCCAAATTGTTCTTTTAAGAACAAAGGGTTCATTAAAAAAAAAACTGCATTTTTACTTCCACTTGCCCGCACCTACACACACGCATCCCTCCACCTTATACCGCCAGGGATACGAGTTCATGTGATTTTCTCAAGGTTAAGGATACGGTGAATAACGCCCAGAAAAACGTTTCGGGTTTCCAATATACCACTCCGGGTTCCTCTACCACTCGCTTTAAAGTTCGTACTTATTTGTATACATTGCAGTCATAGGCTGAATTGCGTGCTTTTCACAATCATTGATTATATAAGACTATATAAGACTACCTATTACAAAAATGCAAAGACCTAAACATAATTACTAATATAACTAATATAGCTAATATACAGTAGTGGAATAGCTAAAAATCTAGTTTAGCACACGCGCACATAGCCGGGATAAATGAAAATTTTAAACGGTCAGTGCGAAAGCGCGGCATGTTAAAAACGCACCGGTGTCTAGTATTGTAAGCTGAAAAATGCCTATCTGGCAGCAAATTATATAATTTGTGAGATGGATTTTAGACAGACAAAAACAGATCCGTACATAATTTCATGCGTCTGTCATAGAGCGAAGCTAAACCGTGCCTGTCTAACGAGTGGTATGACAGTTCTGGTGAATAATGGATAATGCGCGTCTTTGGACCCTTTCAATGTCATCACTAAGATACGCAGGTAACGCATGATGGAATATTTGTGCGCAGTATTCCAGAACAGGACGTATAGTTGTACAATAAAAATTAATTATGTTATCCGCTGGAACGCGGGCTCTCTAGTGGTTAGCTTCATTGGATTCCCATGCGGTTTTCATTAATAACTACGATCACTTACATTTTTTAGTAGAAAATGTGCTCGAAGCCCTTAAAAAAACATTCAAAACAAAAGTCAACCAAAATAAGGCAGTTTTTAATTTATGGGGCGTTGTGGTCTATAATATTGTGGACGGGCCATCAAAACTGCTCTGTCATCTACTACCGTACTTGAAAAAAAAGAAAAACGAATTGATTGCAACATATGCGAAGCGGTGAACGAAAACCGTGCACTATCTGAAATTGATATGTGATAGACGTTTTGCTACAAAGAGGACCTTAGTGTCCGTTTAGAGGTGCGATAGTCAAGTGAGTCACTGATGTTGCAAGGCACTGCTCCATTGACAGCTTTGTAGACCAGTGAAAGAATTGTATTAACCATACAGTTACGGACAGGACGCCAGTGGAGCTCTTCTAGGATAGGGGTCATGCAATCAAATTTCCTAGTACGTGTAACAATTCGAGCTGCGGTATTTTAAACGGGTTGTAATCTTGCTGAGGTAGACCATTTAGCAGTGAGTTCCAGCTATCTAATATTGAAGTAATAAAGACCCATGAACAACAATTTTGGCAATCTCTTCTTCAATGTACTTTCAAAATTTTGGCGGCAGCTCAAACATACAAACCATACACAGCAACACACGTTTTTTCGTACCCATTATCGCCATAACCGCATTTGAACAGGTCCTCGCCGTACCAGCTTTGAAATTCTCGGTTCGTCACCACCGTCAGCGATGTAAAGAAATTATCAAAGAGCAGTCGTGGCGATTTGGTTGTGGCCCAAGGCAGGATGTAAAACTTGTAGTCCCGATAATCTGATAGGAAATCACTCTTTGGGGGAAGAAGATTACGGTTTTTGTCAGTTATCAACGTGGCCATTTGGTTTGGGAATGCGACGGTTCCAAAGGCAGCCTGGGTTAGATGGATGACAAGTCAATAACCAGATTTGTACGTCAATTTGAATGTAATGATGTTACCCACTTTGGGAGTTCTAAAGACACCATACGAATCATCTCTTGCTCCAAAGCAAACTGTAAATGGCGTCATCTGTATCCATCTTACTGTTGGGAAAAGAACCAGCACATATGTGGTGAATTGATTTTGAACATACGAATGTGAGTTGGGTAAAAAGAATAAACGGCTAGACAGCCAGCTGCTTAGTCAGACAGATGGATAGGAAAGCAGGAGGGACAAAAGGGGATTCAGACATCTGGAGAAGTAGACGGACGAAAGGGTGGCTGAATAGGACTAACAGTTGGATTCATCGATAGATAACTTTAAGGGTGAGGTAGAGATTTTCATAAAAATATTTCACCAAATGCAAAAATGTTTTTTTACCTACCATTTCTTTCCTCACAATTGGTGCCCCTGTATTCAGGTGGGCAAAGGCATTTGTAACCTTTGTTTGTAAATCCTGTCTGACAGGTGCCACTCTGTTGGCATGGATTCTGTTCACAAGTGTTTTAATGTGAAAACGAGGTTTAAAGCAGATACATGCCAATTGAAGCGGTAAGTGGTAATGATACTTTGAAATGAAAGTTTCAACCAACCATTTAACCGTCCAGGCAACCAATCAACCATAAAACCAACTGCAAACAAACCTTGCGCAACCAGCCAAACAACATGGCTGCGAAACAACTTACCATCGAAACATTTACAAGCTAAACAATCCGAGGTTGAGCCAGCTTTATATACAAATCTACCAAGTGACCAGTAATGTCATTCGCGTGGCCATGGTAGGATACCAACCAATCACCAAACCAAGGATAAACGAAAAGCACAAATAGGATTAGGAAGTACTCACCATTGTTGCTTTATATTTGTAGTTTGTCCAGGACTTGAGATCCTGAGGAAGTTCATTGTGTGTGGATTTATTCAGTTCGCATTTTGTGATTACTGGAGATCCGCTGGTCACTAATCCGTTATAGCTGACGCAGTTGGGTTCTACGTAGCATAGAGCTGAGCAGAAGTCTTGCACAGGGGATTCTACGGTTCGTATCAGGTGGTTTATGAGCCGTTTGCCAGGGAAAGCAAGAGAAGATGTAAATTCCATTTTGCAGAAATCTTTGGGAAATTAAATCAGATTTGATTAGCACCATTTATGGTGTAGTATAGACAGGCAAAGAATCAGTTGCGTTTTTTAGGGACCAAGCAAAGCTAATAGAGTAATGAAACTTACGAGTTGTTTAAGTAACAAAACATAACAGTTTCGCCTCTCTCTCCTCCAAGACCAGTCATAACCATTACAATGCCCTCAATGTCCTGTTAGCCGCTTTATTGTAGCTCTAATTAATCTGTAGAGTTATAATCGGACAGTCGACCGTAATTGGACACCTGTAATCGGACAGTTAAAGCGGCCAAACATATTAAGTCCACTCTGCTAAATCCCCCATTTACAGAGTTGATTATTACAATAACCTAGCAACAACCACTTACCCTACAAAGCAGTGTCTCTACCGAAAGTAGAGTAAATACACATGCATATGTATTTTCTTAAATTGCAATGGTTATGATTAATTGGTAACGGGACTTCGAGTTGTCCAATTCGGTCTTTAATTATACTCATAAAAGAGCGAAATTAGACTCCACTCGGTCCTGTTACAATTATAAATTCAATTTACGAACAACACCATAGCAGTATGGATATAGTCTCCAACTAAGAAAATTGGAGCACAACAAACTGAATCGTGTATTTCATTAGAAATGAGAAATATTTGAAGTTGAAACAATTTCTAATGCGTCTAGGGCATTCTACGACTCTATATTTATCTGATATGGAATAAAATATATTTTGAATTCGATTTTGCTGATGTGCATCTTTGAAGACACATATCTCTGTTTCTTTGACAAATCGATTTGGAATTCTTAGCATACCGGTAACTTCGTATAATCGGGCAATGGCCCAGTTTGGAAGAGGCAACGTTCCAGCATTGATTTTTATCATGAGTTAAAATCTCTGAATTTTTTTGTTTTGACTGAGGAGGCTTTTTAGTATCCTTGATTATCGCAATTGCCCAAAGTCGCTTCATCTGATCATTATACCATGTTGGCCAGACCAATGATATCATCCGAACACAAACCGGTCATTAAGAAAATAGAGTCACGCGATATGCGCGACAGTGCATGGAGTGCACTGGGGCGATGGATGACCGAGAAGGATTGGTACTCGGTTCTTAATACTGAGTCTTGTGAAGTCAAGTTCAGGCTGTTGATGCTGGAACTTACTTTTGCTATTGATTCCTTCCTTCCACGAAAAGTAGTTAAGAAACGCACAACTGACCGTCCCTGGATCTCTAAAAAACTGAAATCTTGGATTCGCAAAAGACAATCTGCATTTCTCAGACATGGAAGGGACTCTTCGAATTACAAATTTTGGAGGAACAAAGTCCAGGAAGAGGTCAAAAAAGCTAAAAATCACTACTGTCATGATAAAGTTGCTCAAGTGGAATCCACTAATTCCAGTAAGTGGTGGAGGCAAGTAAAGTCACTCCATGCCAAGACACTTAGCAGGAGTGATATCATCAATTTCTTGGGGATACCGTGAATACCAAATTACTTGCAAATAAGATTAATGACTTTTTGTAAGTCTTACAGACCAATTTACACCTTTGACCGGTGATTCTCCCCCAAGCCTAGTACCACAGGAACTTTTGTTCTCCAAAGAGGAAGTGTTCCGATCCCTGACGTTTAACGTTGCGAAAGCTGTAGGACCCGACAACATCCCAAATAAACTGTTTAAGAACTTTGTACACGAGCTAGTTCCGAAACATTTATAACCAGTCTCTTAAGGAGGGATACATCCCATCACCTCTATAATCTTCCATCATCATCCCAATCCCGAAGGTAAACCCACCAAGAGAAATAAAGAGCGAACTGCGCCCGATATCACTCACGTGTACTCTGGCTAAAGTCATGGAGAGATTCACGGGCAATAAACTACTGCCACAATTACATGGGAAAATCGACCCGCGACAGTTTGCGCGTAGAGGCCACTCGACAACAGATGCTCTTCTATTCATGTTACAAGCCATTTACGAGGAAGTAGATTATGCTCATCTAGGAGCCCGGGTCTTCTTCGCTGACTTCTCGAAAGGCTTTGATCTAATTGACCATAACATCTTAATGACTGAGTTGCAAAAACTAGAGGTTGATCCCGCGCTCATCAGTTGGATTGCGGCGTTCCTAACAGACAGAGAGCAGGCAGAGAGTATGCCTCAGGGAACAAAACTAGGAGTGATACTTTTCGCAATAATGACAAACAATCTTTCAGCTGATTGGCATTTCAGAGTCAAGTTTGTGGATGATATGTCTGCCATAGAAATACTACCCAGGAACTCTATCAGTCTGCTCAATTCGATTGTATCTGACATTCACAAATTCTCTATGGATCCCAACATGAGTCTAAACTCTATTAAATGTATAGAGATGTTAATTAACTTTATGTCATATCCTAACTTTACTCTCAGACCATTAGTTGTTGGTAACAACTGTATAGAACGTGTATCGACTTACAAGATTCTAAGAGTATTTATCGATAGCGACCTTAGGTGGAATAGTCATGTTGACTACATATATAAAAAAGCTTGCAAGAAGCTCTACTCCCTATATATTCTATGTCGAGCCGGCGTTGACCAAGGTAGCATGTTAGATGTATATACAAGTTCTGTTAGATCTCTTCTAGTGTACACGGTGCCGTTGTGGCAATCCATTTCAGGTTATCTGCCTGACATAATTGAATCCATATAGAAAAAGGCGCTTAAGATATTTTCCCGTGTGCTGATAGCTACTCAGATGCCCTCGAGTTAGCACGAGTGAAGACTCTTGCGTATAGAAGAGATAAGATATGTAAAGAGTATATGTACAAGATGAAGGACTTAAACCACCCTCTTCATCCTCTTCTACCAACACGCCTAGACAGTACCTGTCCCTACACTTTAAGGCACAAATCAGACCAGCGGTACTTTTACAGAAACGTTACTACCTGTAGAACAAAGCGCACCGAATAATTTTTCACTTTTAAGTATTTTTAAGTATTTCTAACAAATGTGATACATGTTCTGGTGTGGTGCATATAATTTGTACTTAACATATACAGTCATGTAAATAGTTGATCTCATTGAGTTTTCATTGTATTATAACGCGTAAATCAATAAGGTACTGCAAGAGAGTTTAATAAACTGTTATTATTATTATTATTATTATTATTATTATTATTGCTATTTGGTGATCTTACCAGTTAGTTCGATTCATGCGGATGAGACAAAGAAAGTCCACACTTGCTCTCAACTTTAAACTTTTTCTTAACTACTCATAGAGAGAAAATCCCTCAGGGTGATTAGCGTAAAGAGAAGAAGAAGAAGAGAAGACCGAAGAAGAGCCTTGTTGCCTCTCGATAGAGGGGGGTTTTGTCACCCAGTAGTTTCTCTTATCTTTGCATTGTAACAGGACTAATCAGAAGTCCGTTTTGATTTTAATCATATAATAGGGAGACCTGCGTTTTTTATGCGTGGGCTGCGATTGGAGGCTTAGAATTTGAGTTGTTTTAACAGCACTAAACAGAAAAAAATGTTATTATTATTTACCAAAAATCAATACGCCGGCCTTTGACTTATCGTTCATGTGACATCCAAAATTTTTTCAACAATTATCTTAGAGTTTTGATAAGTAAGTTTAGGCTGAACGGTCTCAAGTCTATTTGACCATGTAACCTTTATATCTGAAAAAAAAACTGAAAATAACGAATATGAAATCGAATGTGAGTCTGACTTAGTTGAACTGTAATGATTTTATATCAGCTCGGCGGAAATGAAATTATAACTCACCTTCTTCACCCGCAAATTTAATTGTCAATAAAGACAACAGAGCGACCAAGAAGCAAAATTTTCTGGAAAAGCCATGGTAAAGACTAAATTGAGCCGCTATGTAGGATCATCGCTTGTGACCTCTCAAAAGATTTGATGTTTGTTTACTTCTTCTGTATGCAGAGATTTCTAATCTTACAATAGGGAGATGTGGATTTTCTTTGCGACTTTGTGCCTTGCAGGGCCTGTGATTGGCTCAGAATTTAGCTTAGGCGGCATTCGGTCTGATTAAGGTAAATAAAACTCATTGAAAATATTGATTGAACAGCATGCGAAATATTTCGCTAATGAGATAGCTGTAAACAGTGTTATAATTGCGCTTCTAGGTTTTGAAAATTATTTGACCAGATGATGATCGACTAAAGGAAGAGGTTTTATTGTTTTTCCTAGAAGATCAAAATATAATTCTTTACCCTTCCTTTGCCGTCACTGAAGCCAGTAGACATGGAATAAAGGATGTGGCTTGGACTAATTAATGAGGTGTCTGAATAAGGAACAGGTTCAAAGCTTGTTCTCCGCACGTCAAGTTTAAATCGAGAAAAAACTCCCTACTTTTGTTGATGGTCTGTTACCAAGATGATAAAATCATTTTATTTGTGGATACATGTATTCTCATTACCTATTTCCTAGATAATGAATGGAATTTGTAGAGAGAAGTAACAGGTTAATCGCCTCTGGGAGTCAAAGGGTTAACCAGCCTGGGTTGGCTTTACCACATTTATAACTATCCATGCAGGTTTTTGGAGTTCTAGTTCCTCCAAATCTCCTCAAAATACAAAATCTTTGAAGTATATCACAGTATTGAGCTATCTTTCGGTAGAATTGCCTAGATATTCGGTCTTTTCCAACAATAGAAACTACTGCTGTTAGTTGACTGAGTCCTTAAATTATAATCATTCACAATGTATTTCAAATAGTTCATAATTACGTAGACTAATATAATGTTCTAGTTTTCCTTGCTATGTCATCAGAAATTTTGAGTATCAATGTCATAGTGACTAAGAACTCTAGAAATTATTTACAGTCCCTATCCATAACACACCTAACACGATTTAAAAATCCTCGTAAATGATGATGCTGATGAAAATCGTGACTTAACATGGTAAACAACTTGCATATAATCACGGTAAAGCAGACCTTGGAGGAAACCTCACCATCTGGCAATGTGGGGTGACCACCTTTCAGCCAGCCTGATAAGAGCGCACCACATCTATAATCCGGTACGCACCGGGTTGGCATTTTTGTTCCTGCATCTCCCACGAAACGATACCATTTCCCGAATATTAAGGATGAGGATTCGTCGTCACATTTTTCTCCACCGTAGGGTGTGTTGTAAGTGCTCTTTCTGTCAGCATCGCTCAAGTTTCTATAACCATAGCACGGATCGGCTAAAAAGTTGAATTTCGGTTAATGCGATGTTTTATATGTTACGTTGTAAGAAAGCTTAAGAAAAAAAAGCTATTATATAGCGTGCGGTGGTTTGAAACGATTTCCCGCCCAGAGAAGAGCCAGGAAATCCTTGTTGAACGCGCGTGTAATATTACGATAATTTTTTACATGTGTTTGATATCACTAATCAGCTGTGTCAGGTTAATAAATGAATGGCAAAGCGATGACCGTTCTCAATCCAGGGTTGCATATCGATATTTTCTCGAATCATGGCTGCTAAAAAAAAGAGAAAAATTCGTATTTCTAACCTCAATCTTTCCTAGAAGGGGAAGTAAAACAAATACGAGAAAATAAACCTAAAGTTAGGTCCTTGGCCTGGGTAATGGTATTTCTCGTGGCTGAGAACGGAAATCGACAACTGGAAGATTTGCCACAGGCCGATTTCGGCCGTGTACATGAAAATATTTCTTTTGTCGGTAAGGAAAAAGTCAATAACTAAGAATTTTGTGAAAAGAAAGCAACGCCCATTGTCTGTTTCTGTAATGGTTCAACGCATTTTTTCATCTTGAGCCTTATCGCCGACGCGCTATACGCCTTTTTTTGCGGATTGTGAAACCTATAATTTCATATTTTAAAAAAGACGAAATTTTCTTGCCAGTAAAGGCCTATTGTGTTTACATGATAAACAAAATAATAGATGGTCGCTTGCAGATATGGAACTTCTCTTCTCGTGTTTATCTCGATACCAAGAGATTATAACAGTTTATATTCTCTTGGTCGATACTTTACTCGTTCGCTGCTCTCACTCACGAGATAACAAGTTGAATATTCGAAGAGAAATTCCAAATCAAAGCGCACCCAAGTATTATTCTCTATTTATTGAATGAGTACAAAATAGCCGAGTTTGTCATAGAGCCTCAATACAAAATCCTTTAAAAGTTACCATACTCAACTAATTTCAATGCATGACTGTGGCGCGATCGTTCGGTGATCGCTTTTCATACAGCCCTGCAATCATCGACTGCCTACAACAAAAAAAGGTTGTTGATGAATGTAAAGCCATCAAAATTGTTAATAGGTGCTCCCGTAAAAATTTCCCTGGGCTAGAATTATTTGACCGTGAAAAAGTTTTCTGTGTCGTAATGGAATTGTACTGAAGTAACTGGTTTTTCTACAAACTGAGCAGATATGCAATTACAACTTCATTTAGAGCCGATTACTGCTTAAGCAATAGAGAACCTTTTTTTCCGTGTTTACAAACTCTCATCTAAACACGAGAGGAGGTTAGGAGAATTTGGGAAAGTTATGCGAACCCGATACGCAGTCAAGGGTTTGCATAACTTTCAAGAAATTTCCTAGCCTCGAGTGTTTAAATGAGAAAATGTAAACACGGGAAAAAGTGCCCTATATATTATAAGCATATCTCTCCAATAACGTTACAGAGGAAGGTAAATATTGTTTGTTTATATCATGACTGATAAATATTTTCTCAACACTTGCTTTGGACGACAGTGTTTCCTAATAGCCAATCAAATCGTGCATCTGACAACAAATAAACCAATAAAAAATTCGGGTTGTAAAAAGTAAAGTTGAAACTCGCGGTAAGTGCCAGCACCGTGTAAATGAAACTGTTCAGCTTTGGCAAATTTGACAGAAAATACCGAAAGTGTTTGAAATATGCAACTCCTTAAGGAAAGAACTTCGAGAGGAGGAGTTTGATTAAATTGGAAATGAGCGTTACTGTAATTAACCTTTTTCTTTAAATTGACGAAACCTTGCCCGATTTAACAGCCCAAAGACATAATTGAGAAGTTGAATCGCTCATCGCGCCTTGTAAAGTTTTTTGGTTAGTGCAGTTTTGTTCGAGCCTTTTCCAGTGACTAACAAAATCTTCTTCCTAAGTCACTCTTAGTATTGCATTAAGTGCTGTTGGATTTCTGTCTGCAAAAGTCTTTAATTTCGACTTTATACTATGCTCGTAGTTTCGTCGGCTACACTCAAATTTGTCTACGTTTTCCCTATTTGGACAAATATTCTTCCATTAATTACTATTTAAATAACCAAAGCAAACTGAATATTACTATCAGTCTAAAGGTGATTCCTCAGTATTGCACTGGGCATCCTGTAATGCACATAAAAATCACGTAATCAGGCAAATAAGCGCACGCATTCCGAGAACATGGTATTGCTTTTCAATAAACAGACCGTGCAAACAGTTACAATGCTTTTTAGCTCTTGAACGAGCACGGTGACTTCTATTTTTCATTGCATTTTTTTTGCGTAGAAATTAAGAATTTGGAGAAATTAAGAAAAATTATCGAAGGCAAAAAAAAAGACATAGCTAAAAGCGTGTTACTTGATGATGAAAATTATTACCTTGAAAACAACGACGTGAGGAACGTTTTGAGCAATAATAATTGCTAATATATGTAAATTATTTCCGCAAATTACATATCAAATTTTCCCCGCACTCGAAACTTTGTACCTTTGAAGTTTTTTCTTTTCATTTTTACTTCGAAAACCCTTGAAAACCCAGGCTTTCAATCACGATTCTTGGAGTATGATACATCTATAAACCTCCTTATTTTGAGCATTGAGTCCATTTCGTCCTCTTGCTTTCAATTGGGATCATTTTCTTTCTTTGGTAAAAAATATTAAGGCAAGGGTAATTACTTTATCAAAACAAACAAACAGGGAAGGTACGTACTAAATAAACAAACAGTTAAAAATAAAAACACAAGCAAACAAATAAAGTCGTAACGAGGCAATTACAATCTAAAGGCCTTTACCTGTGCAGTTCCGTCCATCTCCGTTAAATCCAAATAAACAGGTGCACACAAAGGATCCATTTGTGTTTTGACAAGTAGCGTTCAGGTGACAATTGTGAGTATTTTTTTGGCATTCATCAATATCTAAAAAAACGGGAAAGAAAAGAAAAATTATACAACGTTAGTGGTTACACGAGTGAGATATACATTCGTTTTTTAAACTTTTATGATGTGAAAGAGCATTAAGTTATTTATCATTTTGACAAATTAATTATCTTTTAGACTAAACTGAAAAACTTCCACTGTAGCGGAATCTCTCTCGAGACACCGTTCCAAACTGTAGTCGGATATCAATCGTCAAAGATTAGCCTTTGCTAGCCTTCCTTGGTAGACTTTTTTCTCGCGGATTGTGAAAATTCTAATTTCATTCTTTAAAAAATTCTATTTTTTTCTTTGTAAAGGCTAATTTTTGTCTTTTACATGAAAATATTTTTCTTTCGGTAAGGAAAAAGTCAACTGAGAATTTTGTGAAAAGAAAGTTACGCCCTTTCTCCGTTTCTGTAATGATTCAACGCATTTTTTCATCTTGACCCTTATCGCCGACGCGCTTTACGACTTTTTTTCGCGGATTGTGAAACCTATCATATCATCCTTTTAAAAAGTCACTTTTCATTCTCAGAAAAGGCCTATCGTGTTTATATGATAATCAAAATAGTACATGGTTGCTTTCAGTCATGTAACTTCTCTTTTCTTGTTTAACTCGATACCAAGAGATTGTAACAGTTTATATTCTCATAAGATAGCGACTTGAACACTCGAGGAGGTGAACACGTCTGGACAAAATGACCAAGTTTCTTCGTGATAAATCGTCTAATTGTCTTGCAACGCAGCTGAACGGCGCGGCACTGTAGTCGAACGTGTCATGCAGGACTATTCTACATATTGTAGAGAAGAGATTAAATTTACCTGTGCAGTTTGCTCCTTTCGGTATATCCAGCGTGACATTGACATACATGTCATCCAAGGGTGTTCATGCATGCAGCATTCACGTGCCAAGAGTGATTTCCTTTACACTCGTCAATATCTGTAAAATCATAAACATAAAAAAAATTGTAATTGGAGAAAAGTTGCCGAGCATAAGCTGAGAAGCCTTTGTCTTTTGGTTCTAGACGTGAGCACTTCACATTACCACTTACCACATTTTTTCTCAGTTTACCCAATTTCAAATCCGGTTTTCTTTCCTGTAAGCCTATCCATCAAGTCTCCTTTGCCAGTTGAGATTTTTTACCACTGACTGTTTATTGAATACAATGGTGTCATTATAGCCATTGTCTTCAGGCCTACATTCATCTCTTTTTTATACAAGGTATGCTGGTAAAACAAGTCTTGCAAAGATGATAGTGCTTTTCTTCCCAATGGGAATGGTTACAAAAGAAACGTATCAAGTACCTTTACAGTCGCCTCCATTTTCAGTATATCCGGGGTGACAAGTACAAGCGTACGATCCTTTGGTATTCGTGCAGGTAGCATTCACGTGACAATAGTGATTTCCTCTACACTCGTCAATATCTGAGAAACCATTGATAAATTTTGCACTTTATCATTTTTATGACTCATAGTTATATAATTCCTCTTATCATTGCAAAATATGCAACAAAATATGTAGATCGTAGTAACTCTATCGTAGTAACTCTGTGCATAAACATACATGGATAACGCTGCTTAAAATTATGAAACGATTGACAAATATTAGTTATATATGGAAATATCCAAACTACCTGAACATGAGCGTCCATCGCCGATGTATCCCACTTTACATGTGCATTTTTAAGAACCATCTGTGTTAGTGCAGTTTGCATTCACGTCGCAGTCACTGATGTTAAATTTACATTCATCCATATCTAGAATGTAGAAAGAGAGGCGGTGACTAAGTTAGAGCAACTTGAGAGGCATCCTCACTAGAACTGATGCAAACCAAATATTACGATAATGATATCAATAATAGTATAATTTATAGTAATTTCATGATGCTGATAACTCGCCACAAAATAAAATAACTGAAGCAAAGTTATAGGACCTACCTTCGTTAACCATATCACAGTAAATCAGTTTTGCTTTTCCTTTCCTAGTTGGATCCAGCCAGTACTTGCCGCTTACGGTGTATTTACCTTCACTCGCCTTTATTTCGTGACAAGACAGCGCCGGTAATTCAGGGATAGAACCTAAGGGAGCTGCAGTAAAGATATGTTTTACATTTACTTCATATTCTTAGCTCTTCCAGGTGAGAAGGAACCAGGCTGAGGATGGAGAAGATTTAAGAGAAATAGAAATCACACAGATAGAGAGACATTTGATTTCTTACCTCTGCCGTTCAATCGCCGAATGTAAAACCACGCGGGTGCTGAAAGGAAATTCTCTGGTCTCGCCTCCTTGGTGCGGTTATTTAGTTCACATATTTGGTATTTTCGATTGTAGTTGTAGCTTTGGCACGCAATCTCTTGTCCACATTTGATATCGCAAAGGTGAGGAGCTGCCAGTGACCACCTTTTGAAGACATGACCCTCGAGAGCCATTCCTTGTATGTTTATTTCTGTCCCACATTGATCGTTAGCTGCGACAAACCCCATGGTAGAAGCGAAAAGGACGAATCTTAAATGGCCGAACAGCCACCACATACTTCTTTGCTTGAGCTGAATCTGAAAATATTGAGAATAGGATCATAGAAAGAAAAAAGACGAGTTTTCCCTCAACAAAACTTGTTTGAGACCAGATGAAGCCATATAGCAATAATACTACACGTACATTAAAACCTTTGCTGTAAATTTGTTCAGGCACTTTCTAGTTCATGATGTGAGGAAACAATTTGCACAAGGCTCGATAGGATGCCAATCGTCAAGGAAGATCAGCACAGCTCTTAACATTAAACTTTAATTTTGAAGGCTCCTTCAGTTTCTGTGGAATGATAACTTTGATCTGCTTAAAACATTTTGAAATGTCCTCTCGATAGGCCTGATCATTTTACGCCCCCATAGAGAAACGAATGTTCAAGCATTAAAATCTTCATTTCGAAATATTGGTTCCCAAAAGTGACAACGACTCAAACTCGACAACAAATTCAGATTAAATAACATAGTCTCATTATGAACGAGAAAAAATACAACCTTTAACAAGTTGGCTAATTAACATTTATAAGCTGCTGATTATCCTCATAGAGTTATGAAATAAAAATCCCGAAGATTGTTTAAACCCTCTATTCATCTACAAAGTTCAGTAACCAAAAGGGTAAGAAAGATTCAAATACAAGGCTTTCAAACTATATCTGATGAATAATCCTTTCTAGGTTGTTCTTAAGACATTCAACATCTTAGCAGGGGATCAGACTTTAGCGACCTTTTGGTAATTTTTTAGATAAACAGAGCAACATATTATTTACCAGAACTTTTGTGGTGCATAGAAGTAATCATGTAAAGGTTCAGTTAGTAAACCTCGAGTATTGATAATCTGCTTTCGTTGAAAAAGACCTCAAGATAAATTTCTTTTAAAATCGCACCATACCCTTATTTGGGAGTGAAGCCAACCTTTTTTCCTTTGGTATGCAGAATTAAAGCAGCCGCGGCTAAATATCCTTTCCGTAAAGAATATAAATTTTCTGGGGAAAGTATTACTCAAATCATCCATCGGTGTTTTCGATATAATCAAGTCTTACCTCTCAAGATGCAAAGCTCTTTGGTCCCTCACTTCTTTTGAGGTAAAAGTGCTTTCTTTTGTAACAATATGGTAGCTATGGTTACCATAGAAACACCTGGTTTCAGGCCAAAACAATGATTAACTTTCGATAAGAACTTCCTTTTTCCTTCTACAATGTCACTGAACTATGGCAAAGATCAAATATTTGTTTAGGAAAAACCGCGCAAATGTCATCACGATCTCAAATTTTGCAATGAGCGTAATTTTCAGCAGGTTTCTTTGACAAATTATTATTATGAAACATCAAATTCGGTCCAAAGTAGCTTTTAAACGTTTTTTAGAAAGATTTCCTTCAAGTTCTCAAATAATTCAGTGTTTATCTAAGGAAACTCCAAAACTAATAAGAGAACAAGAATTCAAGAAAATGTTCCAGTAGAGAATTGTGAAATTGTTTCGAAGACAGCTTTCAAGACATGGGTTTGCCTCAGCTAGGAGGCGTGTATTTTTTAAGGAACTCATTTAGCGTCGCTCTAAAGGCCCTGTTTACTATTCCAGTTGTTATCAAATAGTTGCCTTTTAACTGTCGAATGGTCTTAATCGCGTTTTCAATGACATAGAGATTACTTTATTTAGGCAGGGGATAAATTACATCGTGCTATTTTTGTAATTGCGTATAGACCAAACTGTTCGAATAAAGTTCAAGTGGACTTATTTTCCAACGATTACGATTCATCTTTCGTTAAATGTGTTTCATTGGCGCCTTGAAACGAAGTAAGTACGTGCATATGTAGAATATAGAATTAACAATCAAGGAAATGCAGATGTTAGAAATACAGAATATTGTGGTGAAACTTGCAAGATTTCCTTTGCGAAGCATCGTGTGTGTTGTAGTCTTCATTATGATTTGCCTGGTTTTTAATCAAGCATTCATGAAATAATCAGTTCGGGAAGTTAAACACTGACTGTCATAGCAGTACTACTTCCGCTAAAGGAAAACCACTCATTGATAACTCCTCAAAGCCACGCGAAAAATAGCATTACATTCGTCGTTTTATAATCGATAACAGAATCCTTGGAATCTTTTAGCCATCACGGAAGCATTACAGCGTTGAGGTTCTTAAAATTATGCAAGAACATTAAGCAGCAGGCTTGTAGAACAACAAGGCGGCAAAACATTCAATAAATTTTATTCGTGCCTTGAATTATGAATTGCCTCCATTTCATTTTCTTCGGTCTTCTCAAGAACGGGAATTTATGAAGAAACGGTTTCCATGGTTTTTTCTCCCTATAACTTTACTTTTACTGTGCTGTCTTGTAACTTAACCAGCCCACTAAGGAGAATACGGGAACATGAAGATTTGCGGATTTTTGCCTATCTGACTCACTCACTCATGCCCATTATGCCGTGTGGCACTTAGGGCGGCTTTGCCCATCTGAGAACATAGGTATTTAGGACAATTTTCTATGTCTCAATTCCGTGCTCAGAGATTTCCTCATTATTTCAGCTGAGACATCTATTTCGATAAAGAAGGTTAACACATAAAATGCTTAAGGAAGAGAAAAGTTTAACTAATGCTTTTAATTTTTTTTGTTTTTTGTTTTTTTTTTATGCCGCTGTTACCGCTGTTATATCTTAAATTTCTAATTTTTTTGTATTATAGGGCCCTAGATAATTAACTCTAGCCCCGACTCCCTCCCAAAAACGTTAAAAACAACAATGAAACGAGAACAAAATTTGGTTGCATTGATGAACACTTGTCTTTTGTGAAGACACAAGGTTTCTAGAAAGCATTTTCGTGTGTTTTGTTATGCTGAACTATATTATTTTAAGGAAGACAGAGCAAAAGCCGTCAATAAAAGCTATCCGCAGATTTTTTTTTTTCATGATCGCTAAGTCATGAAAAAGATATTTATTTTCCTCTATAAACCTTTTTTCGCTTTCTTCATTATACAGGTCCTTGAAAATTTAAAGCTTCATATTCATAGTTCACATGATCGTATTTGGTTATTTTGACCGATGATCATAGAAAGAGGAAATTTATGCTAATTTCCAAGACAAGCCATCGTTGTCGGTTTTTGACTTAGTCTTTGCTAGTTGCTGTTACCTTAACTCTTTTTGTATCACCAAGGAGGAGAAATATAAATAAGGTTGCTCTCATCCGTGAATCGAAGGATAAAACTTTCTTCGCCGTCTGCGACTCACCTTTTCTATAATTCAATAACGTATTCTAGGCTACGATCATGAAAAATTAAACAAATTCTGTGCCTACTTCGAGGTAACGGTTTTCTGTTTCTACCCCGCATGCATGGCATAAGTTTAAGTTGATCACCAGCCCTCATCAGTGGATTAAACTTCCAAAATCGAAGTTTTTGTGAACGCAACCGTTTTATGAAAATAAATTAAAGAAAAAAGCTTGCAGCTGTCAGTTCTATGTGGAAATTAAAGCAAATGACGCAAATGGATGTTATCCGCTTCGCTCGATGAAGAGAATTGGGTCTCTTAAGAATAATTATTTATCTTTACATGTTAACATACGTATCAGACACCGAAATCAGTCCTTAGAACAATATTATAAAAATTTGGCGTGTGGATACCTCCCTCCATCAGGTGCTGCTAAACTACTAAAAACTCCCTTTATTCTCATGGAATCTGACGACCGTCTTTTTGCATATCGTGTCTATAACAGACGCATCCTCTCTTGGTGTAAACATATCTAAGAGAGCTATGACAACCTGTTTTCCTTGTTTTTCAAAATTGTCTGTTGTCAAAAATTGCGTCTGTGAATAGTGTTCTTTTTGGATTCTCTACCTTCCAATTTTTGAGAGGGATTATGAAATAAATTGGGGCATTCCTAATCTCAGCCACGTTGCGTTGAAATAATGATAAGGTTAACTAATATCAGAAGAAAACTTCGAGTCTTTACATTCCGATATTATTTATCAATTCAATAATGCACAACGGTCGTGGTGGTGGTCGTTTATCAGAAATAAGTTAAATTCCTTTTCCCCGACAAGTTCAAGCTTGATCAATGATTGTGCGAGATTCTCCAAGTTTTCTTTACTTTGTTTCCTGACCCTGAGTTTAGTTATGAACATATTTACTTTAATATCTATGTAAGAAAGTGGTTTGAGTTTCACGATCAAGCTTTAGGTAATTTCTTACGTTGGTAATGGTTGATTTACATGTCCTCACATATTCTCGAGGTTCCAAGGTCTTTAACACACGGTAACACACTGACAGTGAGGCCTTCTTTCGTATATGCATTCTTCTAGTTGCGGATAAGCTTCAAGGTAAACAAGGATGTTTATGGGGATAATGGGGAACTTAATAATTTATTAGGTCTAATTACCACTATTCCTACTCTAACCATTATTGTCTTCCAGATGTGCCCTGGCGTTTAATCATAAAGCACAATAGATGGGCGCGCGTAGATAATTTCCCTTCTCGTTCACTGCACTCACTCGTGAGTGTTGAACACGAAACAGGAAATTCCATATCTACAGGGAACCATCTATTTTTTTTGTTTATTATAGAAACACCATATGCATTTACTGACAAAAGTAAATTCAACAAACAACCTTGGATTAAGAAAAGTAAACGCACTTTGCACCAAATCATCCATCTTAAAAAAGAAAAGAAAAAAAAGGAGTTCATCAAGGATTATTTTCTAAATAATTTACTAAAACTGTTTTTTCATAAGGGCTTTTATGAACGAACAAACTACTTTGATCACTTCCCTCTGAGTAGCATCTACATCTGGATGTGTAAATCATTATAACGTCCATTTCAAAACTGCAGGTACTTCACGCGAATGACAAAGGATTCGCGGAAGGAATGTAAATTTCTTTTTCAAACAAATGTTAAGGGGAGCAAACTGATCATTAAAGTTCATAGAATGCGAACATTTACAGGACTACTACGACTTTGAGATAACGTACAGTAGAAAATAGGAGTAGAAACTAAATTTCCAACACACCAGGTTCATCCCTAAATGTTTCCTAAACCTGAAAGCTAACTACTGTATGAAAAGTTGTAAAAAATGTGATGGAAAATTGAAACAGATCGAGTTACCAAAATCCACTTACGAACAAAAACTTAAAGCAAGATTAAATAGAAATTGAAAAGAAATGAAAGTAGACCAGCATATACTCTGGCTTCTTTATTTCATCTCTTTATGATTGTGATGAATAGCATATCATCGTGTAAGGCGTTCTCATGAATTCTCCGGAGCGATATTATTTTAGGAGAGATGTGACAAAATCCGTAAAGAGAAGCGATCTGTAATCTTTTTAAAGTGTCTTATCTAAGTCATAGTGGAGAAGTTATAAAAAAAAATTGCATTTGCTCCACTAAATGTATGTTCCCGAGGGAAGCAGTTAGTTTTGTTTTCCCTCGAGTCGAGGTAATTTATGCTAATACGCAATGAAACGTACCATTGTCTCCTGACATCACTCAGCAGATTAAAAATGTTTTACTGATAAATTCAGTATAAACGCGATAAATTGACCCTTCCAGGAAGATAAATAAATTTGAAAGTTGAACGTTATACATCTCAGATGGAGAGTAGTCAAGTTATCATTTCTTTTTTAATTGTTTACAGATGCCACCTGTTATGTACACCCAGCCTTTGTGAGTATAAATGAGGTTCTTTCCAGAAATAACACGGCAAAAACTATTTCTTCCACTGTAAAAAGTTTTGATCTTGGCATTTGAAGTCGACGAAAAAGATTAAGAGGCATCTTTCGAAATCAAAGTTTTTATTGATAAATGGCAAACGAGCGAACGTTGCAGCGCCATAAATTTTCAAACTAGAGAAACTTTACAAGTTGTACGCAACATTTATGCAAATTTTTCCAATAATCCAACCATACTGGGTCATTAAGTTTTTGGTGAAATTTTTGAAGAGAGTATTTTAAGCTAGTCCTTAAAGACTTTTGCGTCAATAGTTTTCTTTAGAACTTTTTTTTTCTTTAGTCTATCCATCCATAATTACTAGCGTCTACCGCAAGAAGACGTTTACTGGTCTTCTGACGAATTATTTTAGCTTCACTCCTATGATGTACAAATTAGGTTTAATAAGAACTTTGGTTGACAGAGTATATAAGATCAATAATTCCTGGGTTGGTTTCCACAAGGATGTACAAAAACTTATTTTCTTGCTACGGAAAAATTGTTTCCCTTCCAGCGTCATAGACAGGATTATCTCCAGGCATCTGGCCAAGAGCTATAATCCTTCTCCCACGCATAACGACACATTAAACTCCGGAAAACCTTCTTCGCATTATTTTAAACTTCCTTATGTTGGGCGGTTTTCTGACATCGCCCAAACCAAGTTAAGGCAACTACTGAAACGTTATTGTAGACCTGATTTAGATATTAAGTTAGTCTCCAATACGTTTAAGCTCAGAAACTTGTTCAGTGTGAAAGATTCAGTACCACCAGGTCTACGTTCGCGTGTCGTTTATAAATTTTCGTGTGCTGGCTGTAATGCCAGTTATATTGGTGAGACCACTCGCCACATCTGTACACGGGTTCGTGAGCACCTCTTGTCTGAAAAAACTTCACACATTTACAAGCACCTACAATCATCAAAGGCCTGTCTCGACTCTTGTGGTACGGAATGTTTCACCATTTTAGATTCTGCCGCTTCGAAATACGAAATTAAGATCAAAGAGGCATTGCATATTAAGTGGGACAAACCCATCCTTAATCAGCAATTGAAACATCTAGAGCTGTCTCTTTCCTTTTGATTCTGTTATTATGATAATTTTTCTTATTATTATCATTATTTTTCTTTTCTCCTTCTTTCCCCATCTAGCGCGTGCTATGTCACGTTTTTTCATATTTAATATTCAAATCGTAACGTGAACAATATGACGTAATTTGTAACGTAATTTCATATAAATTCAAATGTACAACCGTTAAAATCGCATTTACAACTGAAGATGACATAAGAATGTCGAAACATGTCTTGCAAACTAAAAGTTGTGGTTTCTTTATTAAGAATTATTGCCACTTTGCTGTCTTTACGTCCTATTGGCAGTTTACCGAACGTCAAGCAAGTCAATTCAAGATTACGGTCTTCTATAACTACCCTGCACGTGTGCTAAAAGTTTTAAGTCGATCACCAGCTCCTAGCAGTGGACTAAGCAGCCCAAACCGACCTATTATTATGAAGGAAAGCGTATCATGAAAATACATCAAACAAAGCTCTCAGAAGCTGTCAGTTCTATGTGGAAATTAGTGCAAATGACGCAAATAGTTGTTTTCCCCTGTGCTCAATAAAAAGGAATAAGATCTCTTAGGGAATATCATTCCATATTCTTAGGATAACAGAAACTTAAACCTTCAAGTTCTATTGGACTTTTTGATCCAAATACTTTCAAAATGTGAAAGATCAAAAAATGCATCCCGCGCAAAAAAGATAAACACATCGCAAAATTTATCGCGTTTGAATTTATCGGCGTATAATTATTTTATTGCCAACTTTGGTAATAATAACCATGAAATTATTAGGAAAGTCATGATCCTGTTTCAATTATGCAGGCTATCGAAACTGCTCTGTGATCCGCTACCATATCTGAAAACAAAGAAAAACGATTTGATTACAACATATGCGAAGCGGGGAACGACAAACGTGCACTATCTGAAATTGATATGTGCTAGACGTTGTGCCAGTATGTCATTCGTTTATTTTTTAAATGTTTGAGTTATTAATCTGGATAGGAAAGGATATTGAATAACGGAAAGTAAATGAAAAATCGTGCACCGCCTTACCCATTATTTTCGTTGCGTGGTTTCAAGACCTTTCGTCCTTCAGTTCGCGAAAAAGTTTTTTGTCGAATTATTACTCTTTAAGTTTTAAAGAAAGAAATGTGTTGGTGTTAATTTTGTGTTGCTATTTATATTACTATTTAGCATAATTCAGTCCATCTTCGCCGTGGCCAGAGGCCCTCAATGCTGTTTGCCCTTTGCCTTTTTCTCAGCTCTTCACAGCTGACTTCTCTCTCCCCCATCTCTTTTTCGAATCTCAAGGTGTAAGATTAATAGCAGATTTTATTACGACAATGTCTTTTACTCACGGCTTTTTTCTAACTGAACGACCCTTTTTTTCAATTTACCCGGGACAACTTACCCGCGAAAATTTGTCGCGACAATTTACTCGTTACACATGACCCACGAATATTGGCCACTTCTTTTCCTGTAAAACTTGAATTTAAAAACAAAAACAAAAGAAATAAAGGGACCATTACTTTCTCTTTATGAAAGCAATTACCCTGTTGTTACGCTATTTGTTGACCTTTGTTACCCAGATAGTAGCAGTATGCAGGACGGGTGTCACATATGAACTTTAATAGAGTACAGAAGTCTCTAGTCATATAGAGTCTCTGTGGCCAAGTGGTAGAGCATCGGAACACGGAATCCGAAGGTCTGAGGTTCGATTCCTAATGAGGACTCAGAATTTTTCTTCGTCCCACGCCCGAGACAAGATGAAAAAAACATCTTTCTTTATTCCTTTACCGAGCCCAAAATCTTACCATCTTCCTTTTTCTATTAACAAAACATGACGCTTACGACATTGCTGATCCTAGCAGTTTGCAGGACGCGTATCATGCATGAACTTCGGAGTGGGCCTTGCCCACCACAGACTCTCCGTGGCTTAGCTGTAGAGCATCGGAGGGCGGAGTCCGAAGATTTGAGGTCCAATTCTTATTGGGACTCAGAATTTTTTCTTGTCCCACGCTCGTGACGAGACGGAAAAAATTTCTTTCTTTATTTCTTTAGTGGGCTCGAAATCTAACCATCTTTCTTATTCTATTTGTTACCCTGTGGATATTTCCTAAATAAGTCAAAAGGTTTATGCATAAGGTGTTTTATGGAGAAGAAACTCAACTTCCTTTTATTAGAGGGGGGACGTTTCTAAAGAAATTTTGGTGCTGCGTGGATGGGAGAGTATCATAGGGTAATTTAGTTTTAGCAACTGAGTTAATAACGTAGATTGGAATCCGTAAAGAGTTTTAAAGCTGACGTTTAGGGCGTTCGCCCTTGGTCAGAGCGAGTAACTACGGGCTAACGCTCGACTCGTAAGCTTTAGCCACTTTACGGTGGCTAATTTAGGTTATCAACTCAGTTGATAATACTTAATTACCTTGTTGCCTCCCTTACTTTTCGCTGAGCATCATTTGATTCTGGATATGAAAATCATTATGAAGTCCATGGAAAACCTACGAGTACGACGGGAATGACAAAGACTAGCATATATTCACGTTTTTTATTTCATCTCTACAAACTTAGGGTGCATATCTTAAAATCTCACAAGTCATTCTTATGAATTCTCGATTCCAAGCAGGGCCTTTACCAGGACAAGCATTCTTTTCCTTCGTTCTTGAATCGAAGAGAGGAACCTCACCAAAGTTAGAGTATTTTTTCCCGATGTCATAAGTACATGTATTATAAATGATGATAGAAAATATATTTATACATCGCCAAACCCACTAATTGTCCATGATGCTTTACGTTAAGATCATAAAAAAGCTAAAAGAAAGGGGGAAAAGAGAAAAAAAAATGTCTTTATCTATATACAGGAATAAACAAATTGAAAAAATTCTAAGGTAATTAAACATATTTATCATCTAATAAAACTAAATGGAGTTATGAGCTTTTTTAAAAAGATACGTTTCCGGGGTCGCCAGAAGGTGTTGAAAAGAGGACCTTAGTGTCCGTTTAGAGGTGCGACAATTAAGTGAGTCACTGACGCAGCAAGGCACTGCTCCATTAATAGCTTTGTAGACCAATGAAAGAATTTTACAAACAATACAGTGACGGACAGGAAGCTAGTGAAGCTTTTTTTAGGATTGGGGTCACAAGATCAATATCCTTGTACGTGTAACAGAGTTCGAGCTGCTGTATTTTAAACGGATTGTAATCTTGAACGTAGTCGCTTATGTAGACCATATAGTAGTGAGTTGTAGTCGTCTAATATTGAAGTAATAAAGGCGTGAACAACAATTTTGGCACTCTCTTCTTCAATTTACTTTCTAATTTGGGCGACTACTCAAACATACAAACCATACACTGCAACACACGTTTTCTCGTACCCATTATCGCCATAACCCCATTTGAACAAGCCCTCGCTGTACCAGATTTGGAATTCTTGGTTCGTCTCCACCATCAGGGGGGTAGAGAAATTATCAAAGAGCAGTTGTGGCGATTCGGTTGTGGCCCAAGGCAGGCTGTAAAACTTGCAGCCCCAATAATCTGATAGGAAATCAATCTTTGGGAGAGGAAGATTACAGTTTTTGTCAGTTGTCAACGTGGCCATTTGGTTGGGAATGAGACGGTTCCAAAGGCATCCCCATTTGGATTGATAGCTTGGGTTCGATGAATGACAGGTCACGTAACCAGATTTGTACATTAATTTGAATGTAATGATGTTACCCACCTTGGCAGTTCTAAAGAAACCATACGAATCATCTCTTGCGCCAAAGCAAACTGTAGATGGCGTCATCTGTATCCATGTTACTGTTGGAAAAAGAACCAGCATATGGTAAATCGATTTTGAACAAAAGAATGTGAGTTGGGTAAAAAGAATACAAGCCTAGACAGCCAGCCGCTTAGTCAGACAGATGGATAGGAAAGCAGGAGGGACAAAAGGGGATTCAGACATCTGGAGGAGCAGACGGACGAATGGCTGGCTGAATAAGACTTACAGTTGGATTCATCGAAAAATAACTTAAAGGGTTAGGTAGAGTTTTTCATAAAAGTATTTCACCAAATGGAAAAAGGTTTTTTTACCTACCGTTTCTTCCCTCGCAATTGGTGCCCTTGTATTCAGGTGGGCAAAGGCATCTGTAACCTTTGTCTGTAAATCCTGTCTGACAGGTGCCATCATGTTGGTAAGGAGTCTGTCCACAAGTATTCTGGTGTGAAAACGAGGTTTAAACGCAGATATATGCCAATTAAAGTGGTAAGTGGTAATGATACTTTGAAATGAAAATTGAAATGTCACATGAGATCAAATCAACCAAACAACCAGCCACGCAACTCGTCAACCATACAAACCAATTGCAAACAAACATTGCGCAACCAGCCAAACAACATAAAAGCGAAACAACTTACCATCGAAACATTTACAAGCCAAACAACCCGAGGTTGAGCCATCTTGACATACTAATCTACCACATGAAAAGTAATGTTATTCGCTTGGCCATGATAGAATACCAACCAACCATCAAAAATCACCAAAACCAAGGATAAACGAAAAGCACAAACAGGATAAGAATGTACTCACCATTGTTCCTTTATATCTGTAGTTTGTCTAAGACTTGAGATCCTGAGGATGTTCATTGTGTGTGGAATTATTCAGTTCGCATTTTGTGATTACTGGATATCCGCTGGCCACCAATTCGTTATAGCTGACGCATTTGGGTTTCATGTAGCATAGAGCTGAGCAGAAGTCTTGCACAGGGGATTCCACGGTTCGTATCAAGTGGTTTATGAGCCTTTTGCCAGGGAAAGAAAGAGAAGATGTAAATTCCATCTTGCGACAGAAATCTGTGAGAAATTGAATCGGATTTGATTAGCACCATTTATGGTTTACATCTAGAAAGGTAAAGAACCAGTTGCGTTTTTTAGGGACTAAGCAAAGGCAGTGGAGTAATGAAACTTCTGAGTTGTATAAGTAACAAAACATAACAGTTTCGCCTCTCTCTCCTCCACGACCAGCTATAGCATTATAATGTCCTCAAATGATTTTGGTCCTTTAACTGCTTTATTTTAGCACTAATTAATCTTTAGAGTTGTAATCGGACAGGGCAATCGGACACAAAACAGTGTCTCTACCGAAGATATTTTCTCAAGTAAATGTTAATGTATTTGTTTTCTTCTTAAATTGTAATGGTTATGATCAATCGGTAACGGGACTTTGCGTCATTCAATTCGATCTTCAATTATACTCATGAGTGAGCGAAATTAGACTTCACTCGGTTCTATTACAATTATAAATTAAATTTACTTACAACACTATAGCAGTATGGATATAGTTTACGATTAAGAAAATTGGAGCACCGCACACTGAATCGCGTATTTCATTAGATATGAGAATTATTTGAAGTTAAAACCATTTCTAACGCGTCTAGGGAATTTTCGGCCCATATTTTACTTGATATTGAATACAATATTTTGAAATCGCTTTTGCTAATGTGCATCAATGAAGACACACATCTCTGTTTCTTTGA
Source organism: Pocillopora damicornis (assembly GCF_964200805.1). Lineage (NCBI taxonomy): Eukaryota > Metazoa > Cnidaria > Anthozoa > Scleractinia > Pocilloporidae > Pocillopora > Pocillopora damicornis. Next base: position 22,198,799 of record NC_142670.1, on the reverse strand, counting down.
AAAATCGATTGGGAATTTTTAGCATACCGGTAATTTGATATAATCAGGTGATGGCCTGATTTGAAAGAAGCAACATTCCAGTGTTGATCTTTAGTATAAGAAGCCAGTCTGAGTTAAACCCTCTGAATTTTTTTGTTTTGATTGAGAGGGCTTTTCCTTGATTTGACGATCTCACTTGTTAGTTCAATTCATGTGGATGAGACATTAAGTCCATGCCTGCTGTGAACTTTAAACTTTTGCTTAATTACCCGTAGAGAGAGAAACTCGCTCAGGGTGATTAGCGTAAAGAGAAGAACAAGAAGAGAAGACCTAAAAATAGTCCTGTTGCCTCTCGATAGCGGGGAGTTTTGTCACCCACTAGTTTCTCTTGTCCTTGCACTGTAACAAAACTAACCAGGAGTCCGTATTAATTTTAATCATACAGTTGGAAGACCTGCATTTTTTATGCGTGGGCTGCTATTGGCGGCTTAGAATTTGTGTTGTTTTAACGTTCATGTGACAACAAAATTTTTCAACAATTATCTAAGAGTTTTGATGAGTAAGTTAGGCTGGATGGTCTCAATTCTGGTGATCTATGTTACCTATATATCTATGGAAAAAAATGAAAATAACGAATATGAAATCGAATGTTCGTCTAACTTAGTTGAACTGTAATGATTTTATATCAGCTCGGAGGAAATGAAAGTATAACTCACCTTCTTCACCGGCAACTTCAGTTGTCAATAAAGACAACAGGACGACCAAGAAGTAAACTTTTGAGGAAGAAGCCATGGTAAAGACTAATTTGAGTCGCTATGTAGGATCATCGCTGGTGACTTCTGAAATGATTTTGATGTTTGTTTACTTCTTTTGTATGCAGAGAGTTCTAATCATACAATAAGGAGATGTGGATTTTCTTTGCGACTTTGTGCCTTGCAGGAGCTTCGATTGGCTCAGAATTTAGCTTAGGCGGCATTCGATCTGATTAAAGTAAATAGAATTCATTGAAAATGTGTTAATTAAAATAAGTTCGATCGATTGAACAGCATGCGAAATATCCTGCTAATGAGATAATTGTAACAGTGTTATGATTGCGCTTCTAGGTTTTTAAAATTTTTTGATCACATGGTGATCGACTAAAGGAATAGGTGTAATTGTTATTCCCAGAAGATTAAAATATGAACTTTTTTAACCCTTACTTTGCCGTCACTGAAGCCAGTGGACATGGAATGAAGGATGTACTAGACTGGTATAACGCTACAGATTCTGGAAGTCTATACAATGGCGTGCATGTGGTCTTCGTAGACTTCCGAAAAGCCTTCGATCTGGTGGATCATGGCGTTGAGTTGAATTCTGACGCCTTGTTACATGTGTTGAGTCACATGTAACAAGGCGTCAGAATTTGACGAGGAAAGAATTTAAACGTATCCTAGAATCTGAAGCACATTCTTGTAAACGTTTTTTAGAAAAGCCAGTGGATCATGGCCATAATCTAAGATCTTGTAAGACTAACCCAGCGCACCTCAGAATACCTGTATCACGCACTGTTAGGCACAAACAATCATTTGTTTCTAGAGGTGCTAAACTTAATTTGATTTGATATGTATATATATTGTGTAGTGTTTTAAATTTTTTTTTGTAATATTACCGTAATTCTTATCGCCAAAGGTAATAAACAAAGGTTATTATTATTATTATTATTATTATGTAGCTTGAAGTAATTAATGAGGTGTCTGAAAAAGGAACAGGCACGGCAAGTTTAAATGGAGAAAAAGTTCCGTGCTTTTGTTCATGCTCTGTTACTAGGAAGAGAAAGTCATTTTATTTGTGGACACATAATTCCTATTTATATACTTTATTTTCAAATTCTGATAACTTTATCAACCTTCATTAGTTCGAGATTATTAACCCCCTTTGCTTCCCTCTCAATCCAAATTAAGCTGGTGAAATACCTTGCAGGCGTCAGCTACTTCACCTTTTTTTTTATTTATTTAAGCTTAGGAGAAAGTTATCTTTCACAAGCAAAGATCTGGTCTTTCATAGGAACTATTATTTCGGCACCTGTTTTAGTAAGAGAATCAATAGCAGTCTTTATTCATACAAGTGTGTTACTTGAAGTAAGTAAATGTGTTCTCTTTGTTAGCTGTTAAGCCTCCTTGACTTTGTCCAAAGCTTTCTGCGTTTGAATGAAACGTTTTGGCTCACTTTTGATAGCTTGGAATGCAGTCCCTGCAGCACATCAGCTTAACTTTGTTGTAACCGCTGGCTAAAGAACAGAAGATCAATGGCTCCCTTAAAATTTCAAGTGTAAACGAGCCCTAGGTAACTTGAATTACGTAAACATTTAAACTCAGCCATAACTGTGTTAATCAAATACGAAATATTTGATTTGTTCAAGCCTTTCACTCTCGCTGTCAAATTCATAACGGTCAGTGGTGGAAATTTACATTTTCAAACAAAGAAATATTCTACGGTTTTAGAAGCTATGAGAACCTGCAAGCAGATAACCAAGAGCGCAAGAAACCTAGGTGAAATGATTTTGGCTCTTCCCGAGATACGAGATGATAATAGATAAGGCAACATAAAAGTAACGCCGGTAAATTATTTAAAGATTTGTGTTACTTTTCTTTTTATATTGTAAGAGGGTCGTATGAATCAAAGCGCTATTTAAATTAGGTAACGTGCCATGTTCAATGGGCTGCTATGTTCTAAGTCTAATTCGTCCCTGTGCGCTCGAACTGCTAATTTGAACCTAGAAAAATATTTGACTTTCAAAGAAGATGTTAATGAGGAGAGGACTGAGGGGAGGATGCACATCTACCTGCACGCATTTATATATGAATCCTCTCATTACGTGCAGTTATTTGCTTCAAATTTAATCTGGACCACCCAAGCACAGTTCACAGCTTGTTCAAAACAATTTTGTATATATAGTTGATATCATAATTTTTTTCAGAAATCTTATAGTAACAGTGGTAAAGTACTTTAGTCGTGCCAAAGCGGACCAATCCTTAGGACTTATAGGATGGTTACCATTCAGCCAGACTGGTTATCTCGCCTGGGTCAGCAATTTACAATTACAATTAGAGTTAAAACAATGGAAGTAATTATTATGATAAGAAATAAAATTTGTTAAATTTGTGATAGGTGTCTACGTAGATAGCGGTTCATTAATGCCCTTTTTACGTGGGGTTATTTTCCCCAACGTCAGTCTGTATCACAGTGGCGCAGGTCACAAATTGGTGGGAGGAAAAGTTAATATAAATGGTAGGATCCAGAGTTTTCTACTTAAATCTGAACTGATCGGTAGCAACAGCCTATACTTTTATGTTTAAAGTAGATCTTCCTGTTAAATTCCCCATCTTCCATTGCGGGAGTATCACAAGTTAACCCTTTAACCTCCAAGATCTGATTGTTGGTTCTCCCTTTAAGGTGCTCAGAGAGTTTGATGTTAGATCAGGTAAACAACCTCTTCCTGATAAGTTTGGGTATTCTCATTACCTGGATAATGAATGGATTTTGTTGGGAGGAGTAACAGGTTAATCGCCTCCGGGAGTCAAAAGGTTAACCATCCTGGGTTGGCTTTATCACATTTATAACTATCATCGCAGGTTGTTGGAGTTCTAGTTCCTACAGCTGTCACGAAACGGTACCATCCCTTAGAGAGTTGTGTGACACAGAACACTGAACCATTTGTGGTGTGTCGTCAATGGTATTTCTTTTGTCGTCCCTCTGCTTCATAACAAGGATCGGATACAAATTTAAGTATTAATTTTTAAAATAATTGTAATTATTGCTTTTAAGAATAAATGTTTTTAGCGTTTTTTAAGTCTGATAGTTTATTACTGCCCGGGATAGTTGATGACGGGTCGATTGTATCAGAGATACCAGTTCTGTAGGATTTCTTGAAAATATCTTTTCTATCAAATAATTGACTAAAGGGAGAATTGATCAACGAACCTGATTCTCTCAGAAATTCTTCGTCATAAATTTTTAGAGGAAAGTTCATTTAAAGAGTCGAGAGTCCAATCAAACCTAGAAAATATTAATATATTTAAAAGGTACCAGATGGCGATTTGTCTCACTAAAGGAAAGAGATATCTCAACAAATCAACCTCTCTCTTCCTAAAGTTCGGAAACCCTTCCGAAGATTATCGATTATTCACTTGAAGGAATACGATGAACTTTGCACTTCAACAACGCTAGCGATAGTACCTTTAACGACAGCAAAAAGATAAAGTGGAATCGGTTTTGTTTACTGACATCTGGAAAGTGATAATTCATTTTCTTCTCATGTAACCTTAAACTTTTTACATGTAGAGAATTTGAATAGCAGGCGATAAGAAGGTTTAGGCTTTGGGAAAGTCAATTTATATTTTCTAAAGTACAGCAAAGAAAAGTAAACCTCTGATTACTTAGACGTGCTATTTGTCTTAGGCTCATTGTCCGTTATAACTAAAACAACCAGAGTAACAGATTACACCTTCTCTGTTACCGGTTGCATACACGCAAATAAGCCTGAAAAGGTTATTAAATTAGGTTTTAACTGGTCGTCATTCCGGGCCTCTTTCTGGTGTTGTTTAGTTTTTCGCTGGAATGGCTTGTGGAAGAGTTACTAGCATGGACAGCATTTTCTACTAGCAACACGTTTTTCTACAAGATTCACCTGTAAAGGTATGATTTAATCAAAATAAGGAATACTATACTCCTACAATTTTAAACTATTTTATTAAACAACTTGTAATAGCAATCGCTCCGACGAAGGGCTAACGCTCGAAACGTCAGCTTTTTTACCCTTTACGGTGGCTAATTTACGTTTTCAACCCAGTTGTTAACACTAAATTACCTGCTATACTCTCCCACTGACGCAGCACCACAGTTTCTTTAGAAACTTACCCCTTTATTCATGAGTCCTTATATACATTCACAACGCATTTCAAAACGAATATAAGCGACCCTCTCAGCTATGAACACTACTGAACTAGTAGTTGGCATAAACCTGAAAAAAAATCAGGCCCTTACGGGATTTGAACCTGTGATCTTTACGATACCGGTGCAGCGCTCTAACAACTGAGCTATCAAGCCAACTAGATACTGATTATTATGTTGGATCCGAATAAACCTTCCAAGTGGTGAATAATGACTGCAAATGTATGAAAATCATATATGTGCACTATGGTGAAGAAACGAATATAAGAGATCCAACATAATGACCAGCTTCCAGTTGGCCTGTTGGCTCAGTTGTTGGTAGGGCGCTGCGCCGGCATCGCAGAGGTCATGGGTTCAAATCCCGCACGGGCCTGAATTTTTTATTTCAAGTACTGGTTTAGTAGTGTTCATAACTGCGAGGATCTCTTATATTTGTTTCTTCACCACAGTGCGCATACATGATTTTCATATATTTACAGTCAGTACTTCAAAACATTCCGGAATTCGAAGCTTACAACACAACTATTGTGGTAGAAATACATCATAATTACACAGCCTAATAGAATGTTCTAGTTTTCCATATACGTCATCAGAAAGTTTGAGTATCAATGTAACAGTGACTAACAATTATGCAATTCTAGAAATTATTTACAGTCTCTATCAACAACACACCTAAGCTGCTTTAGTTTCTAACGACCTGATTAAACATCAAGAGTGCCTAAAACTTACATAGTGAAGCACCTCGATTGGAATAGATAGAGATAGTATGATTATTTGGAAGCTTACTAATGCCTATAGTTGTTGGCATTAGCTGGGGGACGGGGGGGGGGGGGCTGTTCTATTACTCGGATAAACAACTATTGTTCAGTCGACTCTGATGATGATTTCCGCTAAGGTTATAGAAACGTCAGTCACTATTAGTGATTACTTGCAGTCACAACTTCTCAGGAGCACTCTTACCTGGAAGATCAAACTAAGCAGTCCAAAGGTACTCTTGTGTTGAAACTACTCACTGTTTAACACTAATCATAAAAAGTGGATCATATGGAATATTTTAAGTCCCTGTTATCATTGATGTACATGTGCGTGCCAATAAATCGATTTGTGAAACCTTTCACTGTGCAGAATGACTTGCTCATAGCATTTAGTCTGTGCTGCAGTAGCGCGAGGGACATCTAGGTGGCTTTAGTAGTTGGTATATATAGTAGGATCCGCAGTCTTTAACTTTAATAGTTTTTGATTTCCAGCAACAATCGCCACCTCTGGTAAAGCAGACGTCGGAGGAAACCTCACCATCTGCCAGTGTGGGGTGACCACCTTTTAGCCAGCCTGACCAGACCGCACCACATCTATTATCCGGTACGCACTGGGTTGGCATTTTTGTTCCTGCATCTCCCACGAAACGATACCATTCCCCGGATATTAAGGAATCGTCGTCACATTTTTCTCCACCGTTGGGTGTGATGTAAGTGCTCTTTCTGTCAGCATCGCTCAGGTTTCTGTAATCATAGCACGGATCGGCTAAAAAGTTGAATTTCGGTCAATGTGATGTTTTATATGTTACGTTGTAAGAAAGCTTAAGAAAAAAAAGCTATTATATAACGTTTGGTGGTTTGAAACGATTTCCCGCCCAGAGAAGAGCCAGGAAATCCTTGTTAAACGCGCGTGTAATATTACGATAATTATTTACATGTGTTTGATATCACTAATCAGCCGTGTCAGGTTAATAAATGAATGGCAAAGCGATGACCGTTCTCAATCCAGGGTCGCATGTCGAGATTTTATCGGATTAATGGCTGCTTAAAGCACAGAAAAAATCGTATTCGTAACAGACAGTGTCGTTCAAAATTCCTAGAGGCGGAAGTAAAACAAAATACGAAAACAAAAACCGAAAGTTACGTACTTGACCTAAGTAATGGTATTTCTTGCGGCTGAAAACGAAAATCGACAACTGGAAGATTTGCGGCAGGCCGATTTCGGCCGTGTACATGAAAATATTTCTTTTGTCGGTAAGGAAAAAGTCAATAACTGAGAATTTTGCGAAAAGAAAGCTACGCCTATTGTCTGTTTCTGTAATGGTTCAACACATTTTTTTCATCTTGAGCCTTATCGCCGACACGCTATACGACTTTTTTTGCGGATTGTGAAACCTATAATTTCATATTTTAAAAAAGACGACTTTTCTTACCAGTAAAGGCCTATTGTGTTTACATGATAAACAAAATAATAGATGGTCGCTTGCAGATATGGAACTTCTCTTCTCGTGTTTATCTCGATACCAAGAGATTATAACAGTTTATACTCTCTTGCTCGATATTTTACTCGTTCGCTGCTCTCACTCACGAGATAACAAGTTGAACATTCGAAGAGAAATTCCAAATCAAAGCGCACCCAAGTATTATTCTCTATGAATTGAATGAGCACAAAATAACCGAGTTTGTCATACAGCCTCAAAACAAAATCCTTTAAAAGTTACCATACTCAACTAATTTCAATGCATGACTGTGGCGCGATCGTTCGGTGATCGCTTTTCATACAGCCCTGCAATCATCGACTGCCTACCACAAAAAAGGTTGTTGAGAATGTAAAGCCATCAAAATTGTTAATAGGTGTTCCCGTAAAAATTTCCCAGGGCTAGAATTATTTGACCGTGAAAAAGTTTTCTGTGTCGTAATGGAATTGTACTGAAGTAACTGGTTTTTCTTCAAACTGAGCAGATATGCAATTACAACTTCGTTGAGAGCCGATTACTGCTTAAGCAATAGAGAACCTTTTATTCCGTGTTTACAAACTCTCATCTAAACACGAGAGGAGGTAAGGAGAATTTGGGAAAGTTGTGCGAACCCGATACGCAGTCAAGGGTTTGCATAACTTTCAAGAAATTTCCTAGCCTCGAGTGTTTAAATGAGAAAATGTAAACACGGGAAAAAGTGCTCTATATGTTATAAGCATATCTCTCCAATAACGTTACAGAGGAAGGTAAATGTTGTTTGTTTATATCATGACTGATAAATATTTTCTCAACACTTGCTTTGGACGACAGTGTTTTCTAATAGCCAATCAAATCGTGCATCTGACAACAAATAAACCAATCAAAAATTCGCGTTGTAAAAAGTCAAGTTGAAACTCGCGGTAAGTGCCAGCACCGTGTAAATGAAACTGTTCAGCTTTGAATTCTCGTAAATTTGACAGAAAATACCGAAAGTGTTTGAAATATGCGACTCCTTGAAGAAAGAACTTCAAGAGGAGGAGTTTGATTAAATTGAAAATGAGCGTTACCGTAATTAACCTTTTCTTTAAATTGACGAAACCTTGCCCGATTTAACAGCCCAAAGACATGATTGAGAAGTTGAATCGCTCATCGCGCCTTGTAAAGTTTTTCGGTTAGTGCAGTTTTGTTCGAGCCTTTTCCAGTGACTGACAAAATCTTCTTCCATCGGTTTAAGTCACTCTTAGTATTGCATTAAGTGTTGTTGGATTTCTGTCTGCAAAAGTCTTCAATTTCGACTTCATGCCGCTCGTAGTTTCGTCGGCTACACTCAAATTTGTCTACGTTTTCCTTATTTGGACAAATATTCTTCCATTAATTACTATTTAAATAAATAAAACAATCTGAATCTTGCCATCAGTCTAAAGGTGATTCCTCAGTATTGCACTAGGTATCTTGTACTGCGCATAAAAATCACGTAATCAGGCAAATAAGCGCACGCATTCCGAGAACATGGTATTGCTTTTCAATAAATAGACCGTGCAAACAGGTACAATGCTCTTTAGCTCTTGAACGAGCGCGGTGACCTCTATTTTTCATTGCATATTTTTTGCGTAGAAATTAAGAATTTGGAGAAATTAAGAAAAATTATCGAAGGCAAAAAAAAAGACATAGCTAAAAGCGCGTTACTTTATAATGAAAATTATTACCTTGAAAACAACGACGCGAGGAACGTTTTGAGCAATAATAATTGCTAATATATGTAAATAATTTCCGCAAATTACATATAAACTTTTCCCCGCGCTCGAAACTTTGTACCTTTGAAGTTTTTTCTTTTCATTTTTACTTCGAAAACCCTTGCTTCTAGCTACCGAAAAATGTACCTTGAAATGACGCGCGTGAAAAATTGCTGATAGAGGCATAAATGAGGAAAGTTTGCCTCGTCATTTCTCTCAAACAAGCACGGTGACCTGCCTTTCTTATTGCATTTGTCGAAACAGCCATTGGTTGGAAACATTTAAGGGCAGACTAATAAAATTTTTAGATGACTTTTTTTTTGTTGAGGAATCACCCACCTTATTAGGTCAGAGTGAGAAAATCGTAACTGCGGTCAACATCGATTTTAACCAATTAGACTATTCTGTTTAATTGAGACATCATCAATATAATTCAATTGCAGAACAGTTATGCATCATCAAGAAAAAAATTATTTCCTCTCCTGGTGGACAAAAACAATGCGCATCAAGTCCACAAATATGATGTAAAAAAATCAAATCTATCTTTCTTTATCCCCCATGTTTTGTCGAAGGACGTTTCCAAGATTTGTTACATGGCCAAACAAGCATAGCCACTCACTCAACATTATTTACAGCGAGTTCAGCCAGCACCATCTCTAAAAAATATATAAGGCATGGATTAAAAGAGACTAACCTTTACAAGTCAGACCATCCCCAATGTATTTAGGATTACAGGCGCAACTGTAGGAGCCCTGGGTATTACTGCAGGAGGCGTGCTGATCGCAGATGTTCATCTGTGAACACTCGTCAATGTCTGATGGGGATCAAATGCACCACGTCACAATGCAACCCAGAGTTGGATGTTATGATGAAAAATGTTTTGGTGAATCAAGATATAATGAATACTTATCCAAAATACTGCAAATCTAATCTCAAAGGATATGTGAAAAAACAAAACAATCCACAATTTTTAATGAAGGGTGAATTTTAGGATAAATAATTGACTACTTCCGGCCTTTTAATTTGAGCCAAAAAGACGTTTCAGATTATCTCCCGCTTTGAGTAGCTGGGATTGTATGTATAGAAAGAGTAGCAATGGAGGTTGCCTCTCTTTGGTCATAAAGGACTTTTCTGGACATTGAAGGAAAGTTATCAAAATCACCTGAGCAAGTTTGTCCGTCTCCAGCGTATCCAGTGCGGCATGTACATACATGTGATCCAATTGTGTTGGTACAGTTAGCATTCACATGACAAGAAAGATTTCTTGCACATTCGTCAATATCTGAGAAATGACAGGCTTTCAATCACGATTCTTGGAGTATGATACATTTATAAACCTCCTTATTTTGAGCATTGAGTGCATTTCGTCCTCTTGCTTTCATTTGGGATCATTATTTTTTTTTGGTAAAAAATATTAAGGCAAGGGTAACTACTTTATCAAAACAAACAAACAGGGAAGGTACGTACAAAATAAACAAACAGTTAAAAATAAAAACACAAGCAAACTAACATTTGTTAAAGTCATAACGAGGCAATTACAATCTAAAGGCCTTTACCTGTGCAGTTCCGTCCATCTCCGTTAAATCCAAATAAACAGGTGCACACAAAGGATCCATTTGTGTTTTGACAAGTAGCGTTCAGGTGACAATTGTGAGTATTTTTTTGGCATTCATCAATATCTGAAAAAATGGGAAAGAAAAAAAATTATACAACGTTAGTGGTTACACGAGTGAGATATACATTCGTTTTTTAAATTTTTATGATGTGAAAGAGCATTAAGTTATTTATCATTGTGACAAATTAATTATTTATTTAGACTAAACTGAAAAACTTCCACTGCAGCGGAATCTCTCTCGAGACACCGTTCCAAACTGTAGTCGGATATCAATCGTCAAAGATTAGCCTTGCTAGCCTTCCTTGGTAGACTTTTTTTTCGCGGATTGTGAAAATTCTAATTTTATTTTTTTAAAAATTCTTTTTTTTTCTTAGTAAAGGCTTATTTTTGTCTTTTACATGAAAATATTTTTCTTTTGGTAAGGAAAAAGTCAACTGAGAAATTTGTTAAAAGAAAGTTAGGCCCTTTGTCTGTTTCTGTAATGGTTCAACGCATTTTTTCATCTTGACCCTTATCGCCGACGCGCTTTACGCCTTTTTTTCGCGGATTGTGAAACCTATCATATCATTCTTTTAAAAAGTCACTTTTCATTCTCAGTAAAGGCCTATTGTGTTTATATGATAATCAAAATAGTACATGGTTGCTTGCGGTCATGTAACTTCTCTTCTCTTGTTCAACTCGATACCAAGAGATTGTAACAGTTTATATTCTCATAAGATAGCGACTTGAACACTCGAGGAGGTGAACACGTGAGGACAAAATGACCAAGTTTCTTCGTGATAAATCGTCTAATTGTCTTGCAACGCAGCTGAACGGCGCGGCACTGTAGTCGAACATGTCATGCAGGACTATTCTACATATTGTAGAGAAGAGATTAAATTTACCTGTGCAGTTTACTCCATTTCCAGTATATCCAGCGTGACATTGACATACATGTGATCCAAGGGTGTTCATGCATGCAGCATTCACGTGACAAGAGTGATTTCCTTTACACTCGTCAATATCTGTAAAATCATAAACATAAAAAAAATTGTAATTGGAGAAAAGTTGCCGAGCATAAGCTGAGAAGCCTTTGTCGTGTGGTTCTAGACGTGAGCACTTCACATTACTACATAGAACATTTTTTCTCAGTTTCCCCAATTTCAAATCCGGTTTTCTATCCTGTAAGCCTATCCATCAAGTCTCCTTCACCAGGTCAGATTTTTTTACCACTGACTGTTTATTGAATATAATGGTGTTATTATAGCCATTGTCTTCAGGCCTACCTTCATCTCTTTTTTAAACAAGGTATGCTGGTAAAACAAGTCTTGCAAAGATGATAGTGCTTTTCTTCGCAATGGGAATGGTTACAAAAGAAACGCATCAAGTACCTTTGCAGTCGCCTCCATTTTCAGTATATCCGGGGTGACAAGTACAAGCGTACGATCCTTTGGTGTTCGTGCAGGTAGCATTCACGTGACAAGAGTGATTTCCTTTACACTCGTCAATATCTGAGAAACCATTGATAAATTTTGCACTTTATCATTTTTATGACTCATAGTTATATAATTCCTCTTATCATTGCAAAATATGCAACAAAATATGTAGATCGTAGTAACTCTATCGTAGTAACTCTGTGCATAAACATACATGGATAACGCTTCTTAAAATTATGAAACGATTAACAAAAAAATAGTTATATATGGAAATATCAAAACTACCTGAACATGAGCGTCCATCGCCGATGTATCCCACTTTACATGTGCATTTGTAAGAACCATCTGTGTTAGTACAGTTTGCATTCACGTCGCAGTCACTGATGTTAAATTTACATTCATCCATATCTAGAATGTAGAAAGAGAGGCGGTGACTAAGTTAGAGCAACTTGAGAGAGGCATCCTCACTAGAACTGATCCAAACCAAATATTACGATAATGATATCAATAATAGTATAATTTATAGTAATTTCATGATACTGATAACTCGCCACAAAATAAAATAACTGAAGCAAAGTTATAGGACCTACCTTCGTTAACCATATCGCAGTAAATCAGTTTTGCTTTTCCTTTCGTAGTTGGATCCAGCCAGTACTTGCCGCTTATGGTGTGTTTACCTTCACTCGCCTTTATTTCGTGACAAGACAGCGCCGGTAATTCAGGGATAGAACCTAAGGGAGCTGCAGTAAAGATACGTTTGACATTCACTTCCTATTCTTAGCTCTTCCAGGTGAGAAGGAACCAGGTTGAGGATGGAGAAGATTTAAGAGAAACAGAAATCACATTGATGGAAAGACTTTTGATTTCTTACCTCTGCCGTTCGATCGCCGCATGTAAAACCACGCGGGTGCTGAGAGGAAATTCTCTGGTCTCGCCTCCTTAGTGCGGTTATTTAGTTCACATATTTGGTATTTTCGATTGTAGTTATAGCTTTGGCACGTAATCTCTTGTCTACATTTGACATCGCAAAGGTGAGGAGCTGCCAGTGAACATCTTTTGAAGTCAGAACTCCCAAGAGCCATTCCTTCTATGTTTACTTCGGTCCTACACTGATCATTAGCTGTGACAAAATCCATGGTAGAAACGAAAAGGATGAATCTTAAATGGCAGAACAGCCACCACATACTTCTTTGCTTATGCTGAATCTGAAAATATTGAGAATAGGATCATAGAAAGAAAAAAGACGAGTTTCCCCTCAACAAAACTTGTTTGATACCAGGTGAAGCCATATAGCAATAATACTACACGTACATTAAAACCTTGCCTGTAAATTCGTTCAGGCACTTTCTAGTTCATGATGTGAGTAAAAAATTTGCACAAGGCTCGATAGGATGCCAATCGTCAAGGAAGATCAGCACAACTCTTAACATTAAACTTTAATTTTGAAGGCTCCTTTAGTTTCTGTGGAATGATAACTTTGATCTGCTTAAGGTATTTTGAAATGTCCTCCTGATAGGCCTGATCACTTTACGCCCCCATAGAAGAACGAATGTTCAAGCATTAAAAAATCTTCATTTCGAAATATTGGTTCCAAATGTAAAATGACAACTACTCAAACTCGACGAAAACTTCAGATTAAATAACATAGTCTCATTATGAGCGAGAAAAAAATACAATCTTTAACAAGTTGGCTAATTAACATTTATAAGCTGTTGATTATCCTCATTCAGTTATGAAATAAAAATCCCGAAGATTATTGAAACCCTTTATTTATCTACAAAGTCCAGTAACCCAAAGGGTAAGAAAGATTCAAATATAAAGCTTCCAAACTATATCTGATAAATAATCCTTTCTACGTTGTTCGTAACACATTCAACATTTTGGACGGGGTTCAAACTTTAGCGACCTTTTGATAATTTTTTAGATAAACAGAGCAATATATTATTTACCAGAACTTTTGAGGTGCATAGAAGTAATCATGTAAAGGTTCAGTTAGTAAACCTCGAGTATTGATAATCTGCTTTCGTTGAAAAAGACCTCAAGATAATTTTCTTTTAAAATCGCACCATACCCTTCTTTGGGAGTGAAGCCAACCTTTTCCTTTGATATGCAAATCCTTTTCGTAAAGAATACAAATTTTCCAGGGATAGTACTACTCAAATCATCCATCGGTGTTTTCGATATAATCAAGTCTTACCTCTCAAGATGCAAAGCTCTTTGGTCTTACTACTTTTGAGGTAAAAGTGCTTTCTTTTATAACAATATGGTAGCTATGATTACCATAGAAACACCTGGTTTCAAGCCAAAACGATGATTAACTTTAGATAAGAACTTCCTTGTTCCTTCAACAATGTCACTGAACCATGGCAAAGATCAAATATTTGTTTAGGAAAAACTACGCAAATGTCATCACGATCTTAAATTTTTCAGTGAACGTAATTTTCACCAGGTTTCTTTGAAAAATTATCACCATCAAACATCAAATTCGGTCTAAAGTAGCTTTTAAACGTTGTTTAAGAAGATTTCCTTCAAATTCTCAAATAATCCAGTGTTTATCTAAGGAAACTCCACCGTGTGATAATAAAGGATCGCTAATGAAAAACTAATAAGAGAAGAATGTCTTTGACAAGGAAATATTGCCAGCCTCAAGAAACGTCAAGCCTTCAACTGCATAATCTATAAGCAAAGCTCTAAACATACAACGACACTCTTAGGTTTGTATCAATCAAAAGGGTCTCACTTATGGTGTATGCGACTTCCTGAAGATAAGTAGGGGCTGAGTAAATTTGTACGGGCAGGGAAAACTACATTTTTTTCCCTTTTTGCTTTAAGAACTATTGCACTTGTTTGAGGTTTTTAAAGTTAGGTCTTTAATTAAGAAAGGACTTTCATCAACCTGACGTCTAATTTTAGCTTGAAAACTTGCTCTGGCCTCGAGGAAGTCTTCCAGCAAATACTGGCGATTCGTGTAAGGATATATCTATCAAAGTTTACACAGCTCCATTTTGCGGGAAAGCCACAATGCCATAATTCACAGACGTCAAACACACGCAATACAAACGATTTGTTCGAACCTCAAAGGCTTCAGAGCTACAATATAAATTCAAGTTGACAGTGAGGACAAACAGATCAAACGAAATGCGGTGTAAATTTGCATTGTTCCGCCATATATTTAAAATGGATCGCTAAATATTGTTTAGCTTGATAGTTTTTAATGAGTCGTCGACAATGTAGTTTAAATAAATTATTATCGCTGCAGAAATGTCAATTTTTTTCCTTTTAATATTACTCATAGTTTATTAAATTGTCTTCTGTCTTGTCTCAAGCAACGCTAGATCAACACGTAACAATGACTCGAAATTATTTGAAAAGTTCCTATTCTTGTAAAATCGTTCGCTCTTCTTCCTAGGGCTTCGTCACCACAAGTTAGACAACGAGCACAACGTTTTCCGTCCGCATGGTAAAATCATCCCGACAATTTGTGCACGATGAAACATTTAGACGGCTTCACGCACTCTGTAGGAGTTTTAAAACATAGTTTAGGCGCACTTTTACCAGAATAAACAATACATTTTTCCCCTTTATTCAACATATTAAATTTTTTTTTCAAGATGACAGACAAGGCACATATCAGATGCTGTTTACGTCTTTCTATGAGACACCAAATGACGTCTTTAATAAATTATCTCTTATCATTCCAGCTTGCCTGATTATTCGATGGAAGTTGCTCGAATTTTCAAGGTACACTTAAAATTGTTTAAGTTCTTTTAGGTGTGATTTACCACTGAAAAATAGCTCAATAATTTCGAACTTCAATTTAATTTAAGAAATAAAACTTTGGAAAAACTGTGTGATCCACATTTCTAATCCTCAAGTCTCTATTGTTTAAATTTCAATTGTACGAATTTAAATACGAAAATTACGAATTTAAGTACGAGTTTAAATTTCTCGATGCACGAATGGTTTAATTTCTGAAATTGAAAACTGTCAAACAATCTTTAGAACTTATGTACGGACGACCTTTTTTCAAAATTCGTTACATTTTTGTTTTGTATCTGAAGCAAAGAACTTTACATGAATTCAAGAAAATGTTCCAGTAGAGATTTGTGAAATTGTTTCGAAGACAGCTTTCCGGACATGGGGTTTGCCTCATCTAAGAGGCGTGCATTTTTCAAGAAACTCATATAGCGTCGCTCCAAAGGCCCTGTTTACTATTCGAGTTGTTATCAGATAGTTGCCTTTTAACTGTCGACTGGTCTTATTCGCGTTTTCAACGACACAGAGAATACTTTATTTAGGCAGGCGATAAATTAAATCGTGCTATTTCTGGAATTAAGCTAAGAGGCTTGCATTTTTCGGGGAACTCATTCAACGTCGCCATTAAGGCCTTGTTTACTATTCGAGTTGTTATCAAGCAGTTGTCTTTTAACTGTCGACTGGTCTCATTCACATTTTCAACGACATAGAGAATACTTTATTTAGGCAGGGGATAAATTAAATCGTGTTATTTTTGGAATTATGTATCGACCAAACTGTTCGAATGAAGCTTATGTAGATTTATTTTCCACCGATTACGATTCATCTTTCGTTAAATGTGTTTCATTGGCGCCTTGAAACGAAGTTAGTAGGTGAATATGTAGAATATGGAATTAACAATCAAGGAAATGCAGATGCTGGAAATACAGAATATTGTGGTGAAGCTTGCAAGATTTACTTTGCGAAGCATCGTGTGTGTTATAGTCCTCATCCTGAACTTCTCATCTTACACTTAACGAAGGGTAAATTATGATTTGCCTGGTTTTTACTTAAAAAGAAATCAGGGCTTAAATATCCAAAGCCACTCCAATCTTTGCTTTCCACGAATCAAGTAAACCTTTTTAAAAGCTAAAATTCTCATTAAAATGTAATTCAGTCCATTTTAGTAACTTTGGATTCTAATTTGTTACACTAACTAATTTTGGTTTCAATTTGTAGAACCCGCGAAACAGGCCATATGGCAAGGGGAAAAATTTGCACAATCACGTCACGCAATATATCAAGCTGGGTTTGTCCAGTTGATTATGATGGTCGCAGGGAAATGTCGAGTTTGTCGCTCAAAACCGTTGTGGTCCATAAGAGCGTAACATCATTAGTGCTGGAAACAAATCTGCGGAAAGGAGGGTTAGTTCATCGGGTTCTGTATACTAAATCTCGGAAGAATCTGCAAGAATTATTTCAGAGTGTATGCGTGTTGTTTTGTAAATATAAACACTGCAACCTATTTTAACTTGTTTTTGTGTCTTTTCAAGCAACGCAATATGTCTGTTATGACCAGAGTGCCAAATTTTATTCTTTAATTTTAATCTTCTCCACACTGTGCATAATTCATCACCTGATATTTCAACGTAAATTATCGAGAAGGCGCCTTCCGATCACCTTTGTCTACTTTGTAAGTCACGCAAGCGTGCAAGCGTTACGACCGATAACTTTTACGCAACGTTTTAGGACAACTCGGCGTCTAATATCCATTCAGTTGCTGTGAAAACCTAAAATCCTCAAAGTAGAAGATAAACGAACGAAGTCTGAACTGTCAAAAGGAGATCTTGGTCAATTCCAAGAATCATGCAAATGATCTTTGACACGAGTGCAATTGATCAAACACATAGATTTTCGTTGTTTTTAAGAAGTTGGTGGATGGAAGCTAGAGATATACCCGCGGGTTTGAGGCAATTCGTGACCTCATTGGTGTATAAACTATGCACTGATATGCTTTTTCGGCCCGATTAACGCCTGCATTTTGAGGATTCTTTCGTACAAAGTAGTGAATTTTTGATATGCAAATTAAGGTCGAAGAGCAGGGTATCCTCTGATCACGCTGGTATGAAAAATATTTGAGTTTAAGTTTTCATATTTTGTCTGTGAACTAACTGAATATATCTTGTAACTTGTAGTAAGATAGAATTCCGTGAGCTACATTGTTGCAGTCGCTGCGCGCTGGACAAAATCTTTGAAATTGACACTTTCGATCGCTGTTCACAGGGGTGGTCTGGCCAAAAATTATTTTTGGCTTGTGGCGAAGCAAAAAAAGAGAATTGGAGAACAACTAAACTATTTTTGAAACATGTGTCCTAAACCCTTTTCATGGGCAAAAAATAAAAGAAATCTTTTTTCCGACGGGAAGTCGAGAGGACCGCTCTAAGCGAGAGTGGCACTTTATAAACCCTTTGTTTATCTACAAAGTTCAGCAACCAAAAGGGCAAGGAAGACTCAAATATTAAGCTTCCAAAGGAGAAAAAAAGGAGGAAATGTCTTTGACAAGGAAATATTGCCAGCCTCAAGAAACGTCGAGCCTTCCATTGCATAAGCTACACAAAAAGCTCTAAACATAAAATAACACTCTTATTTTTGTATCAATTAAAAGGGTTAAACTTAAGACGTATGTAACTTCCTGAAGCTAAGTAGTGGCTGAGTAAAAATTTGTACGGGTAGGGAAAACTGCATTAAGAAAGGACTTTCATCAACCTGTCGCGTA
This sequence comes from Pocillopora damicornis, assembly GCF_964200805.1. Classification (NCBI taxonomy): domain Eukaryota; kingdom Metazoa; phylum Cnidaria; class Anthozoa; order Scleractinia; family Pocilloporidae; genus Pocillopora; species Pocillopora damicornis. The sequence continues at coordinate 22,180,405 of NC_142670.1, read as the reverse complement.
ATTTCTAAAATATTGTTGAACGAGGAAAAAACTGAGTTTTTTTTTAACTGGCACGAAGCAGCAGCTCGCCAAAGTTGATATTGGACACATTAAAGTTGGCAAAGTAAATATAGCTCCGCACTCTCCTGTTAAAAACCTTGGAGTCTGATTTGACTCAAATCTATCTATGGTTGATCATATCACCAAGACTTATTCTGCAGCGTTTTACTATCTTTATAACATTAGAAGAATTAGAAAATATTTAACAAAAGAATACAAGAAGACACTTATTCATGCCTTTATATTTAGCCGCTTGGACTATTGGAACAGCCTCCTATTTGGAGTTCCTGACTGCCATCTTCACAAATTACAGAGAGTCCAGAATGCAGTTGCACACCTCATATTTCAGGAGAGCAGATTTGTGATATCATATCTCTGCTCAAATCATTACACTGGCTGCCTGTAATATATCGCATAGTTTTTAAAATTATCTTAACTACTTTTAAAGCAATACATGGTCTTGCCCTGGCCTACGTAAGTGAGCTGATTTCATTTAGAGACACCGGAAGATATGATTTCCGTTCCAATGACGGCTTACTCCTTGCTCCTTGCAGGGGTAAAACACTCACCACGCTCGGCGATTATTATCTTTTTGTTCTTTTAGTTTTTATCTTTTTTAGTTTTTAGTATCTATGTAAGGTTCAATTTTTAACATTTAACTGTAATGCGCAATTGAAAATTCTCATATTGATAATTGCGCAATATAAGTCTATAAATTATTATTATTAATTTTAGTTTGAAAACTTGCTATGGCCATAAGAAAGTCTTCGTGCAAATACTGACGATTCGTGTTGGAATTTATCTATTAAAGTTTACGCGACGTCAAGCACGCGCAATACAAACGGTTTGCTCGAACCTCAAGGGCTTCAGAGCTACAATACAAATTCAAGTTGACAATGAGGACAAACAGATTAAACAAAATGCGTTATGGCAAATCCTTAAGTTTTTTGCTAAATATTTTTTAGCTTGAGAGTTTTCAATGAGTAGTCGACAGTGTAGTTCAAATAAATTAATGACGCTGCAAATATGACCATTTTTTTCGTCATACACAGTTTCTTGAAACTTATTACTCATAGTTAATTGAATTGTTTGCTGACTTGTCCCAAGCAATGTTAAATAAACAAGTAACAATGGCGCGAAATTATTTCAAAAGTCCCTATTCTTGTAAAATAGTTCGTTCTTCTTCCGACGGCTTCGTCATCAGAAGTTAGACAAACAGCACAACGTTTACCGTCCGTGTGATAAAATCATATCAACAATTTGTGCACGATGAAACATTTAGCAGGCTTCACTCACTCTGTAGGAGTTTTAAAACGTAGTTTAGGCACATTTTTACCAGAATAAACAATACATTTCCCCCTATTATTTAACACAGTAAATGTTTTGTTTAAGAAAATAAAATTTAAGGATAGTGATCTTGTTCCTTTCAAGTGCTCTTGTTTCTTTCAAGTGGCTGGCGTTGTTTTCTCGCTAAGTGTTTGTGATACCTACATTTGGAAGCTCGGTAAATTTCATTTTCGTTTTATTTCAACTACACAGAAATAGGAGTTAAGGCTGGATATCAAATATTATCATGGGGTGAAAGTCAAACTCAAGTTTTTCATGCATGAAATACAGTCATCTCTTACCTTCCAAGATCCAACGTTCTTTGGTGGCCAACTCTAGAGCTGTTGAGCCAAACGTGTTTTCTGTTATTACCCTCTGGTAGCTATGGTTACGATGGAAACTGTTGGTTTCAAGCCATGATGATCATTAATATTAAAAAAATAAAGTTCCCTCTTCCTGTTTGGACTCTTTGCGCAAAAAGCTAAATTGGTAAAATAATACCTAGCGAAGAGTTTAACCTAATGCAACGGATTGACTGAAGAAATGCGTCTTGTACTATAAAATGTATTATTAATTCCTTGAAAGTATAGCCTGTCACGCCAGGTGTAAAAGGCATTATGATTATAGAGCGTTTTTTGGCAATTCATGTAAAACAAACGCAATGCAGATGAATATGAGAGAAGAAACGAGTCACTTCAATAAAAATGCAAGACAAGTCCAGCAAAAATGGTTTTGACACTCACACAAACACAGAAGAAGAGGAGAATTTACCACTACGTACTTCTTAGCTTTATTAATTTTATTCGATTATAGTATATATATAGTTAATCCATGTTAACGGAACTGGAGAGACAGAAGTTTTTTTTTCTGTCGTCCATAATTTTCTAAAACGTGTTTAGTTTTCTTGTATGATTCTTTATCTTATTTCCTGCCATCAGTTTATACTATAATACAAGTTAAAAGACTTGAACGGCTACCTATGCACTAGACGTGTTTGCGTGCGTAAAGCGTTTAAAGTCTGGTAAAACAGGTGTTCTTAGACAATGTTGCCTAATGACCCAATAGACACCAGGGTAGGTGAGATCCAAATATAGAAACTACTTTACTTAGTGTAGAGCCAGTAAAATCATTGTGTTTTCGCTAAAAAATTTGGGTTGAAATGGCCGTGACCAAAAGTTGCATTCGCAAGGCTTGAAATTTTGAGGACTTTGTTACTCTGACCAATATATTAGTAACGTTTTCATTGTGAGACACACACCCAGGGGTTGTTTAGTGCGATTGTAAAAGAACTCTTGGCGTTTCTGGGATGATTTGCAACTCCTGCAGTCTTGATCACTCAACACAGGAAGTATTTTCGATCGACAGTTAAGAACTTTATTTCGTCATCGTTTATTCTCCAAAAATGCCTTTTGAATTTCTTTAACAATCAAATAAACTATCAAAAATGTAAGGCAGTGGGCTCATTAAAATTTCCTCGAGTGACCGACCGGAACTTTAAAGAAGTTGACAAAATAAGGATGAATTTCCCACTTGAGAAATGTAATAAAAATAGAAAAACTTTTCAAACTTTGCCATGAGCATGTTTTGCACTAATAGCAGAGTATCTTGGGTTATTTTTCATTTCATCGAAAAACTGCGTACAAAGCTCCTTTCTTCTTTTCTGCAAATATTTAATACATGTTGTTTTCGCCGTGGCAAACAATAGCGCCGTATCAATTCGGCTGTCGATTGTAAGTAACCAAAACTGATTTTTTTTTTAGTATCATGTCCTGCTCTAGCAGACTGCAAGATTCCAGGCTTTATTTTTCTGTTATCTATGAGGTAATATAGTAATTTGCATCAACTCTAAATTTTGTAAAAAAAGTAGCGACACAGATCTTAGGGCAAGTGCCAAACTGTACCACCCACTTCATTACATCGAGCGAAATATTCTCTCGTTTAGCCCTCATGCTTACCCTAAACGATACATGTGCGCAAGGATTTAAAGATAGTTTTCCTCTTTGAGATCCTCAGAAACAAGTCGTTTTATGTTCCCTCACATTTATTAACGTCAAAATTAATTAAAGATGAGTTCTCCTGAGCTCTTTAATTTTGAACGAACAGAAAATCTTTCGGAAACGGGGGATCTTAAACCACTTAAATTCCATAAATTTGCCAATCAACTTACAACCTACTCCTTGATACATCAGGAATGCACCGAGAGTGTCTAGGCAGAACTCCTTAGATACCTTATAATGACTGGTAGACAGCTGCTATACTTAACTCAGGGCCTTAGCGAGACGACGCTCTGAATGTTGATTTATGCGCAAACTTGATCTCAAGGATAATAGCAAATTGTTATTTGGAAAAGGAGTACCGTAATTTATGATTGGACTCAGCCAAACCATCTAGTATCGGATCTGGCTTCCAAGACCTTCCCTGGAATACTTTTTAAATTGTAAGAAAGGTTTCAGGTTTTCCTCCGTTAGATAAAATTGGTGCAGACTTAAGGTTAACGAGACCTGTGAGCCAACATTAAGTTCCCGACTAATTTTTCTGAGTGGGAGCCTTGCAAATCGCCTTCCATATATTTCAAGGTTCTTCTATTTCAAAATCATCACTTTTGCCATAATTTGAACGGAATTCAAACGAGCTGCATGGCAGTCAAAGTTGAGGGATAAGACAAAAGGATTTGTGAAAGGACATCTTTAGAAGTACAGAAATAAACAGGCATAGTTTTTGGCAAGTTGGATCTTTCAAATACAGAAGATTTTTTCCATCAACGTTACTTTTCTTTAATGTAAATTGAACCCAAAGAGTGGGCTTCAATATTGTATTAAATTCTCTCTCATCGCCTTATGGAATTTCCTGTCCTTTCCAGTTTCACAATTTGTGACATGCTTGGAACCGCCAGCACTGACTTTTTAGAATTTGGCCTATTTCTCTATTTATGGTAATGATGGAACTACAATTTCTACAAGGGGTGTCATTATAACATAAACAGATATCGTTGAGAAGAGGTTCACGAAGTAAACCCGTTGTAGGAAAATAAAAATTAAGGATAATGATCCTGTTTATTTCAAGTACCGGAAAATGTTTTCTCGTCAAATGGTTGTGATACCCACATTTGGAAGCTCGGTAAATTTCATTTTCGTTTTATTTCAACTACACGGAAATAGAGGAGTTACGGTGGATATAATTTCTTATAATGGGGTTAAAGTCAAACTCGTTTTTCATGCATTAACTACAGTCATCTCTTACCTTCCAAGATCCAACGTTCTTTGGTGCCCAACTTTAGTGTTATTGAGCCAAACGTGTTTCCTTTTATTACTGCCTGGTAGCTATGGTTACGATAGAAACTGCTGTTTTCAAGCCAAGATGATCATTAATATTAGAAATGAACTTCCCTCTTCCTGTTTGGGCTCTTTGCGCAAAAAGCTAAATTGGTAAAAAAAATAATACGCAGCGAATAATTTAACCAAATGCAACGGATTGACCGGAGTAATGCCTCTTGGATCATAACTGTTATTATTAATTGCTTGAAAGTATCGCCTGTCAAAACAGGTGCAAAGGCATTATAATTATAGATCTTTTTTTTAGTAATTCACGCAATGCAAATGAATTTGAGAGAAGAAACGAGACACTTCAATAAGAATTCGAGGCATATCAAGCAAAAATGGTTTTGAGACTCACACAAACACAGAAGAAGAGGAGAATTTACCACTACGTGCCTCTTAGCTTTATTCATTTTATTCGATTACAGTATACAGGCAAAGTTGATATATGTTAATGAGACTGGAAAGACAGAAGTTTATTTTTCTTTCATCCATGATTTTAGAATACGTGTTTAGTTTCCTTGTATGATTCTTTATCTTATTTTCTACCGTCAGTTTATACTATAATACAAGTTGGAAGACTTGAACGGCTACCCATGCACTAGACGTGTTTTTTATTAGCATGGTTTGCGTGCGTTCAGCCTTTAAAGTCTGGTCAAACAGGTGTTTTTCGATAATATCGCGCAATGACCCAATAGATACCAGGGTAGGTGAGATCCAAATATAGAAACTTCTTTACTCAGTGTAGAGCCTGTAAAATCATTGTGTTTTCGCTAAAAATTTGGGTTGAAATGGCCGTGACCAAAAGTTGTACTTGCAAGGCTTGAAATTTCGGAGACCTTGCAACTCCGACCAATGTATTAAGACCTCTTTGCGTCTCTGCGATGATCGGCAACTCCTGCAGTCTTGACCACTCAACACAGAAAGTTTGTTCGATAGAGAGTAAGGAGCTTTATTTCCGTATCAATTTTTCTCCAAAAATACATTTTGAATTTCTTTAACTATCGAACAAACTATTAGAAGTGTAAGGCAGTGTGTTGATTGAAATTTCCTCGATTTACCGATGGAAACTTTAAAGAAGTTGACAAAATAAGGACTTCTCTCTTGAGAAATGTAATAAAACAAGAAAAAAGTTTGAAACTTTGCCATAAGCATTTTTGATATATTAGCAGAGTTTGTCGGGTTATTTTTCACTTCATCAAAATGCCCCATTCAAAGCTCCTTTCTTCTTTTCTGCAAAATTTTAGTGTTGTTTTCGCTGTGGCAAACAATAGCGCCGTATCAATTAGGCTGTCGATTGTAAATAATCAAAATGGATTTTTTTTCTTAGTATTATGTCCGGTTCTAGCAAACTGCAAGATTACAGGCTTTATTTTCCTCTTATCTATGAGGTAATATAGGAATTTACATTTACTCTAAATTCTGTGAAAATTTTAGCAACACACATCTTAGGGCTAGTGCCAAACTGTGCCGCCCGAGCCTGACCGCTGTGAACTATAGTCTCCTCCGAGTGCGAGAGAGCGGACCCATATTTGCACATTTACTAGAGTGCATCCAGCGAGCCTAGGCTACCTTTGCCTTTATCGTTCATTTCTTCTTCGGTTGATAAATCTCCGAATATGAATTAAGGTCTCCCTTAAAATCCCTGTCTAAATCCTCTCGGCGTATTAAAAAAAAATTGGTGATCTTTTATTTCGTTTTAGGCCATTAAAGCAAAGAAATTTCTCTCAAATTTTCGTACCCGAGATTCTTGCCTGCAAAACAGAAAATAAAGCTAATGACCGTGAATATATGAAAATCATGCATGGGAACTGCGGATTAATAAATGAATATGAAAGAGATCTTCGCAGCAGTGAGCACTACTTAAGCAGTAGTGAAAATAAAGCCTGAAAGTTCAGGCCATACGAGATTTGAATCCATGAACTTTGGAATACCACTGCAGTGCTCTGCCAACAGAGCTAATGGGATTTTCATATATTCACTTCACGGGTTTATTACGAACCGACATTATGACAAGCTCCCAATTCATATAAATGACTTTCATGTATTCACAGTCATCTATTCATCACTTCACGGGTTTATTATGAGGCTAAGATAATGACCAGCCTTCAGTGGTCTTGCCAGCTTTGTTGGTATAGCACTGCATTGGTGTCGCAGAGGTCATGGGTTCAAATCCCTTCCAGGCCTAGCAAAAATCGTAGAAACTTACTGTATTGTGTAGCTTGTGCTTGTGTGAAAACGGATTAACAGATTCTGAAAGGTCCATTACATTTACTTTGATGTTCAATCACGGCAGAACACTCTTTGAAAATGGTTCGTGTAAAATTAATGTACATTTTCTATGCGTTGTACGAACGGCAAACGCAATTAATCATTACGTTTTCCTGCATTTACACACATTAACCTTCAAGGAAAATGCGTGTTTTCAGCCGCAAACTCCGGTGAATACGTCGCTGTACACTGGGAAAATGCCAATGAACCAAAGGAAAACAAGCTGTTTGCGGTGCGTTAACCGAGCGGTTAATGCCGGAAAATGATTTGTTTACCTGCATTTACCGCGAGGGAAAACTACCGTGTAATGGAACGAAAACTGGGATTCACCGATGGGAAAACGCATAGAAAACGTTGGATTTCCGTACGCAAAACGTGTGTAAACGTTCATAAAATGCTGCGTTTTCCGTGAATTCAATCTTCGTGTTCGATACGGTAAACGCTAATTTTTTTGCCGTGAATTATTGACTAGGCGCTGTACAATCTTCGTCAAGCTAGTTTGAATTCGCCAAGCATCTCTACAAAATTTATCAAGTTAATCCTTGAAATCAATCAACCTCTATCAGTTTTCTTTGATTAGCCCAAATATGATTTAACCATATTCTGATAGGTTTTTTAGGTTTATAAAGAAACCAGCCAGTGTTCTGCGTCAGTAGCTCGATCTGTTTTCAACTTTCTTCTTGGACATGGGAAAAAAATGAAATGAAGGGAATCGTGAATAACATTTCCCCATTCAACTCAAAGTGACATTTGAAGATTTCTTTTTCATACCGTAATCGTCTTTTTTATTATTCGAACGAGGGCAGTTTTTTTTTGTAATAACAGCTCTCCTACTGAGCTCAAATAGATATTATTCTACCAGAAAAAAAAAAGCCAAACAAACAAACATTAAATTTTTTTCAGCGAGAAACTGCAATAAACGCAATTTACTTTTGATGCTAAATCTAACATTACAACAAAATCTACTGATAAGTTTCTTAACCATTTAAAAGTGTTATTTACAACATGTGCTAACTTACATCAGCTTGAAGTACTTGTCTATCCATGTTTTCTTGAGTTTAAAATAAAATTCAAGTTGAAAATATGATTAGATAGTTAACCAATGTTAATTTTAGAATGATCAAACCTCGGTGTATATCATCACAAAATTCTAGGCATTGCGAAATTGACGCGTCCAATTGCTGAAATGAGCTCTATCGCGACACGTCGTGACTGCCATGTTTAAAGTATCAAATTCTAAATCAAACTAACGTATGAGCGATCCATTTTGATAAATCCTGTTGGTTTGTGAAAAATTGAAATGGTGTGAATCTGTTTAACCTATTTTTTTTCTTACTCCGCCTCTGGAAAATCGTTTGAACTTTTGAAGTTCTGAAACGGGAATAAAACGTCCAATTATAAAATTTTCTCTATAGATGTGTTCGGATTTGACGGCAGTGTGACCGAGTGGCCAGGGCGCGTTGGAGTTGTAATCTGTTGGTCCCGGGTTCAGACCCCCACCATGCTACTCTCTGGATTTTTTTTTCGTTTGCCTAGTGTTCAACTTTGTGGCTGCGCTTTGTTTATCGCCAACCTCAATTATTTTTCCATCTCTTACAACGTATTACCCTTATTAGACACTTTTGTCGTCGACTGATGTGGAGAACCACTTGCCTAGGGTCCATAAATATTGCGTAAAATTGGAAAACGTGATATACGCAACTTGTGTCCTGTATTACAGCTATCTAATTCTTGTAAAGAGTCTTACTTCTTATTTTGCTCGTGGTCATGCTAAATGGTGATCCTGCTTGTCCAGAATATCAATATTTGTTATTTTTTCCTTTCGTTTTCATTGTTTCAATTTTTTAATTCTTTTTTTCGTTCCTTATTCTGGTTGCAAACATGTCCTACAAATTATTACGTATGAGATTTTTTATCATCACAATTTAACAGAACGCAGCCAGTGTACAAAATCTACTGAAGTAATGAAAATAACCGGTACGATGAAATTCTACTGAAGCATTCTTGATTGCACAGTTTATGAGGATGTCATCAACGTAGAAAATCTGCCCAAGTAATTTTAAAATATCATTAAATTTATTATGACGAAAAGAGGACTGCGTAAAATCTCCGAAAAAAATGTACCTTAGGATCAATGTAAATACTGCTATGATTTCTATGTAAATACCCAACAGAAATCTATGTTGGGTATTTACAACCGGTAGGACGGTTACTAAAGCAGACCTTTCTGAGAACCTCATCATCTTCCACTGTAGGATGAGCACCATCCAACCTGCTTGACCAGTCTGTATCACATCTATATGCTGGCACACGCGTTGTTGGCATTTTTGTTACTGCAGCTCCCACAAAACGAAACCATCCCTCAAGAAGTTGGTTGTCACCCAACACTGGTCCAGATTTGGGCGTTTTGTTACTCCTTCTTTTATTGGCATCGCTCAGTTCTTTATAAGTATTACACGGATCGGCTACAAAGTTAAAGATGATTGTGGTAATTAGAATAAATGGTTAACTGATTTGTTAAAGCGTCTCATAATCTTAGCAGTTTAGCGACCAAAACCAGACCTTTCATTTTACAAGAACAACTCAAAGTTATTAAGCGTTAAGGTCAAGAAGTACTTGTGTGGGACATTTTCAGTCTACGACGCTAAAAAGATCAATATGTGTAATTACATTTTATTAGCGAAGGATAGCAGTATCCGAATTCATTAAATTTTATTTTTTTGGTTGCACAGGAGTTCGCTATATTTAGATGGCAGTCAATACTAATAACGTCACCGATTACTGAAATTTTGTTTGAATGCATACTGTACTTATATTTAATTTTTCTTTTCATCTTCATTTTGTTGCTTGACGCATTTATGAAATTTTACACCTTCTTTTAGCTCCAAGATTCAAAGCCAAACTTGCGATTTCGTTCCAGACTGTTGTCTGTCATTAATGTAACGTCCATCCAAAGGCAGAAGAAACAAACAAAAAGTATCAGAATTCTGAGTTTCGAAAAATGACCTTGAAGGTTTTGTAATGATTAAAAACAGCGTAAAACAAATCATCAAGGATTTGATTTTCTACCAATGGCAACATGCCCTGCATTGAAGTAAGACTTTTCCCACCAGCTCAGGTGAGACTTCTCTTACTTTAAGGAAAGCGAACAACTACCTGTGCAGCTTTGTCCATTTTCAGTATATACAGGCTGACATTGACAGTCGTGTGATCCCATGGTGTTTATGCAGGTAGCACTTAAGCGACAAGAATGACTTCCTTCACATTCATCAATATCTAAGAAATTACAGATAGAAGGAGATTTAATAATTATGCAAACGTCCCTGTACATAAGCCGTTACCGTGTTAAAGATTGCAACTATGGCTGTAGTCAACCCTTTGCTGGATTGTGAGAATAAGAGATTGTCTTGAATGTAGAAAACAAGTTATCTGTGAAAAAGGCTAGCACTACGAAAGTTTTTTAGTCGGGTAACTGCCTTCCTTTACGTTACAAAAATTAAATCCTGGCTTTCCATAGTATCAAAAAAACGACAACAATCTGGGATTATTGACTGTACCTTTACGATTGCGTCCATCTCCAGTATATCCAGGTTTGCATGTGCAATTGTGTGATTAGTATGAGTTATTACAAGTAGCGTTTACGTGATATTTGCCAGGATATGTTTTACCGGAAACGGGAAAAAGAGAAAGAATGAAAATGGGATTTGGTTTTCATTCGGGAGCCATACATGTACATGTGTGAAAACCCAGAACAATCGTTGGCAATTTTCTGGTTTCATGTGATTCTCTAGTAGAACCTGAAAGTCAAACCGTTATTTTGAAATTTTTTCACGTTGGTACAGCAAATATACCTAAAGCATACAGTATAAACTGCTCTTATTTTGCCACGGGAGTAAAAACCACGATATATAAACAACGAAAGAAAGAACGAACTGAGAGAAATCATCCCTTACTTCGTCAGAGAGAATGACGAAGGGCTAACGGTTAAAAATAAAATGTGAACGGTGGCCAATTTACATTATTAACCCACTTGATAATACTTAATTACCTTATTACCACCCTTCCTTTCCGTTGAGCATCATTTAGTTCTGAAGGAAAATCATTATACAGTCCATTGAAAACCTACGAGTAGAACGGAAATGACAAAGTATTCTCAGAAATCAATGTAAGCTTTGTTTTCCAGGAGATGTTTAAGGCAGCAAATTGATCGTTCAAATTAAAAAGGGCGAATGCTCGCATAACCGATAAGACTCTGAGGTATCCTACATAAGAAAATAGAGGTGGAATTTGAATTTATATCTCGCCAGGTTTATTCTCAAATATTCCATGAACCCGGAAGCCAACCATTGTAGGAAAAGGTGCAAGGGGAAAATAAAAATAGACCGGCATATGTTCGAGTTTCTTTATTTCATCTCTATATAATTAGAGTGCACATCATAAAATCGCACAAGTCGTTCTTATGAATTTTCGTTACCAGGCCAGGCTTTTACCAGGACAAGCATTCTTTTCCTTTATTCTTGAATCGAAGAGAGTGACGTCACTAATGATAGAGTATTTTTTTTTCTCTGATGTCATAATTACATGTATTCACATCGCTGAATCAAACCGTAGATTATTATAAATGATAATGTTAAAGATATTTATACAGCGCCAAAAATCCTCTAATATTGTCTATGGCGCTTGATATTAAGATCATTAAGAAGCCAAAAGAAAAAAAAGGAAAGGAAAAAAATATCCCTATGTAGGAATAAACTAATTTAAAACTTCTAAGATAATTAAACAAATTTACCATCAAAAAAAATTTTAAAAAAGGTATAAGCTTGTTTAAAAGGATGCGTTTTTAAATGTCTTTTAAAACTATCAATTGAAGAACTAGATCTTATTCCAAGTGGGATCGAGTTTCATAGTCCTGGTGCCGCCACAACAAACGTTCTCTCTCCGCAAGTCTTTAGTCTCGCTTTCGGAGTCGCCAGAGGGTATTGAGAAGAGAACCTTAATGTCCCTTTAGAGGTGTGACAATCAAGTAAGTCACAAATTTGGCACGGCACTGTTCCATTGATAGCCTTGTAGAGCAGTGAGAGAATTTTATAAACTATACAGTGACGGACAGGAAGCCAGTGAAGCTTTTTATAGGATAGGGGTCATGCGATCTAATTTCCTAGTACGTGTAACAATTCAAGCTGCTTTATTTTAAACGGATTGTAATTCGTAATCTTGAAAGTGGATGCTGAGGCAGACCACATAGCAGTGAGTTGTAGTTATCTAATATTGAAGTAATAAAGGCATGAAGAACAATTATGGCACTCTCTTCTTCAATGTACTTTCTCATTTTGCAAACGTACAAACCATACATTGCAACACACGTTTTTTCGTACCCATTATCGCCATTTTTGGTTCGTCTCCACCGTCAGCGGGATAGACAAATTGTTAAAGAGCAATTGTAGCGATTCGGTTGTGGCCCAAGGCAGGCTGGAAAACTTGCAGTCCCAATAATCTGATAAGAAATCACTCTTTAGGAGAAGAAGATTACGGTTTTTGTCAGTTATAAACGTGGCCATTTGGTTGGGAATGAAAAGGTTCCAAAGGCATCCCCATTTGGATTGATAGCTTGGGTTCAATGAATGCCTAGGTCGCATAACCAGATTTTTGAATTAATGAATGTAAGGATGTTACCCGCCTTGGAAGTTTTAAAGAAACCATACCAATCATCTCTTGTTCCAAAGCAAACTGTAGATGGCGTCAACTCCATCCATCTTATTGTTTGGAAAAGAACCAGCACTTATGTGATGAATTGATTTTGAACAAAAAATGTGAGTTGAATAACAAGAATACACGTGTAGACAGCCAGCCGCTCAGTCAAGCAGATGGATAGGAAAGCGGGAGGGACAAAGGGGATTCAGACATCTGGAGGAGTAGACGGATGGCTGAATAGGACTGACAGTTGGATTCATCGAGAGATAACTTAAAAGGTTAGGTAGAGTTTTTCATAAAAGTATTTCACCAAATTAAAAATGCATTTTTACCTACCGTTTCTTTCCTCGCAATTGGTACCCTTGTATTCAGGCGGGAAAAGGCATCTGTAACCTTTGTCTGTAAATCCTGTCTGACAAGTGCCATTATGTTGGCATGGAGTCTGTCCACAAGTGTTCTAATGTGAATAAAGGGGTAAGTTTCTAAAGAAACTGTGATGCTGCGTCGGTGGGAGAGTATAGCAGGTAATTTAGTGTTAACAACTGAATTGAAAACGTAAAGGGTAAAAAAGATGACGAAAAAGGTATGGAGTTCTTCCATCATCCATCATCCATCACAAGTCAAGAACTCCATACCTTTTTCACAGTTTCTCAGACTTCGTCGTTTATGTAGTGACGACTCTGATTTTTCCGAAAAATCAGAGCCAATATGCCAGTTTTTCGATAAACGTGGCCATGCTGTCTCTGTCGTTCAAGCGGGCCACCACCGTGCCCAACAAATTAATCGACAGTCAGCACTACAAACGGCTGAGAAGGATAACACTGACCAAATTCCGGGTAATAAACGACAATGGAACTTAACTTAACAGTGTAATACGTGCATGTTATTGAAAGAACAATGTTGGGAATGTAGGATTTTTCAATTGGCGTAATTCGTAGTTGTCGAAGTAGTTTGTGTTTTGCATCTCATATCCAACTTTTAAAAATCTTCGTTAAATACCCTTTAATTTTACAAAATGAGTTCCCATCATGGGTGAATGTTGAACGTGGCTATTTACCTTACTTAGTTTATTTTGGAACTTCTATTCCTTCTGTATATGTATCAGCGAAGAGAATGAAAGTGATATATGAAATAAGATTGCACTCATAAATGAATCGAAAGACGGAAAATGATTGACAGTTTTCCAATCACCTTTGCCAAGCGTTAAGCAAGTCAACTCAAGATTACGGTCTTCTATTTCTATTAACAAAACATGACGTTAACGACATTGCTGATCGCAGAAGTTTGCAGAACGCGTATCCTGCTTGAACTTTGGAGTGGGCCTTGCCCACCACAGAGTCTCCTTGGCTCAGTTGTAGAGCATCGGAGCGTGGAGTCCGAAGATTTGAGGTCCGATTCTCATGGGGACTCAGAATTTTTCCTTTGTCCCACGCTCGTGACGAGACGAAAAAAATTTCTTCATTTATTTCTTTAGTGGGCTCGAAATCTAACCATCTTTCTTATTCTATTTGTTACCCTGTGGGTATTTTCCAAATAAATCAAAAGGCTTATGCATAAGGTGTTTTATGGAGAAGAAACCCAACTTCCTTTTATTAGAGGGGGGACGTTTCTAAAGAAATTTTGGTGCTGCGTGGATGGGAGAGTATCACAGGGTAATTTAGTTTTAGCAACTGGGTTAATAACGTAGATTGGAATCCGTAAAGAGTTTAAAAGCTGACGTTTAGAGCGTTCGCCCTTCGTCTGAGCGAGTAACTACGTACTAACGCTCGATTCGTCAGTTTTAGACTCTGTACGGTGGCTAATTTAGGTTATCAACTCAGTTGATAATGCTTGATTTTACCTTATTACCTCCCTTACTTTCCGTTGGGCATAATTTGGTTCTGGATATGAAAATCATTATGAAGTCCATGGAAAACCTACGAGTACGACGGGAATGACAAAGTATTCTAGGAAATCAGAGTAGGTTTTGTTTTCCAGCGGGTGTTGAGGGCAGCAAATTGAACTTTAAAATTCAAAAAGGGCGAATGCTCACAGGACTAATACCAGTTTGAGATATCTTACATAAGAAAATAGAGGCAGAATTTAAATTGTAACTCACCAGTTTCATTCTCAAATATTCCATGAACCAGGAGGCCAACCATTGTCGGAAAGGGTGCAAAGCGAAAATGACTGGCATATGTGCAATTTTCTTTATTTCATCTTCATATACTTAGGGTGCATATCGTAAAGTCGCACAGGTCATTCTTATGAATTCTCGATTCCCAGCGAGGCCTTTACCAGGACAAGCATTCTTTTCCTTCGTTCTTGAATCGAAGAGAGGAACGTCACTAAAGTTAGAGTATTTTTTCCTGATGTCATAATTACATATATAATAAATGATAATAGTAAATATACTTATACATCGCCAAACCACCAATTGTCCATGGTACTTTACGTTGAGATCATAAAAAAGCTAAAAAAAAAAGGGGAAAGAGAAAAAAATATATACATTTGTATATAGGAATAAACAAATTGAAAAAATTCTGAGTAATTAAACATATTTATGATCTAATAAAACTAAAAGGAGTTAGAAGCTTGCTTAAAAAGATACGTTTTAAAATTTCTTTTAGAAATGTCAATTGAAGAACTAGATCTTAGTTCGAGTGGGATCGAGTTCCATAGTCCTGGTCCCGCCACAGCAAACGTTCTCTCTCTACAAGTCTTCAGTCTCGCTTTCGGGGTCGCCAGAAGGTGTTGAAAAGAGGACCTTAGTGTCCGTTCAGAGGTGCGATAATTAAGTAAGTCACTGATGCAGCCAGGCACTGCTCCATTGATAGCTTTGTATACCACTGGAAGAATTTTATAAACTATACAGTGACGGACAGGAAGCCAGTGAAGTTTTTTTTTTTTCGGGATTGCGGTCATACGATCAATATCCTAGTACGTGTAACAATTCGAGCTGCTATATTTCAAACGGATTGCAATCTTGAAAGTAGATGCTTCGCTAGACCATAAAGTAGTGAGTTGCAGCTATCTAATATTGAAGTAATAAAGGCATGAACAACAATTTTATGAACTCTCTTCTTCAATTTATTTTGTAATTTGGGTGACTACTCAAACATACAAACCATACACTGCAACACACGTTTTTTCGAACCCATTAACGCCATTACCCCATTTGAACAAGTCCACGCTGTACCAGATTTGGAATTCTTGGCTCGTTTCCAGCGCCAGCGGGGTAGAGAAATTATCAAAGAGCTGTCGTGGTGATTCGGTTGTGGCCCAAGGCAGGCTGTAAAACTTGCAGTCCCAATATTCTGAGAGGAAATCACTCTTTGGGAGAAGAGGATTGCGGTTTTTGTCAGTTATCAACGTGGCCATTTGGTTGGGAATGAGACGGTTCTAAAGGCATCCCCATTTGGATTGATAGCTTGGGTTCGATGAATGACAGGTCACGTAACCGGATTTGTACGTTAATTTGAATGTAATGATGTTACCCGCCTTGGAAGTTCTAGAGAAACCATACAAATCATCTCGTGCCCCAAAGCAAACTGTAGATGGCATCATCTGTATCCATCTTACTGTTGGGAAAAGAACCAGCATATATATGATGACTTGATTTTGAACAAAAGAATGGAGTTGGGCTGAATAAGACTTACAGTTGGATTCATCGAAAGATAACTTAAAGGGTTAGGTAGAGTTTTTCATAAAAGTATTTCACCAAATGAAAAATGTATTTTGACCAACCGTTTCTTTTCTCGCAATTGGTGCCCTTGTATTCAGGTGGACAAAGGCATCTGTAATCTTTGTCTGTAAATCCTGTCTGACAAGTGCCATTATGTTGGCATGGAGTCTGTCCACAAATGTTGTGGTGTGAAAACGAGGTTTAAAAGCAGATATATGCCAATTGAAGTGGTAAGTGGTGGTGATACTTTGAAATGAAATTTGAAATGTCACATGAGATCAAATCAACCAAAGAACCAGCCACCTAACCCGTCAACCATACAAACCAATTGCAAAAAAACATTGCGCAACCAGCCAAACAACATATCAGTGAAACAACTAACCGTCGAAACATTTGCAAGCTAAACAACCCAAGGTTGAGCTAAACTTTACATACTAATCTACCAGATGACAAGTAATGTTATGCGCATGGCCATGATAGGACACCAACCAACCATCAATAGGATAAGAATGTACTCACCATTGTTGCTTTATATTTGTAGTTTGTCCAAGACTTGAGATCCTGATGATGTTCATAGTGTGTGGAATTTTTCAGTTCACATTTTATGACTACAGGAGATCCGCTGGTCACTTATTAGTTATAGCTGATACAGTTGGGTTCCATGTAGCATAAAGCTGAGCAGAGGTCTTGTGCGGGGGATTCTATGGTTCGTATCAAGTGGTTTATGAGCCGTTTGCCAAGGAAAGCAAGAGAAGATGTAAATTCCATCTTGCCACAGAAATCTTTGGGAAATTGAATCAGATTTGACTAGCACCATTTATGGTTTACATCTAGACAGGTAAAGAACCAGTTGCGTTTTTGAGGGACTTTGCAAAGCTAATGCAGTGATGAAACTTACGAGTTGTATAAGTAACAAAATATAACATTATCGCATCTCTCTCCTCCACGACCAGTCATAACCATTACATGTAATCACAACTGTTGTGGTAAAAGTAGATCGTAACCACATTACCCATTATAATGTTTTAGTTTTCCGTGATATGTCACCAGAAGGTTTGAGTATCGATGTTATAGTGACTAAAAATTCTAGAAATCATTTATTTCTCTATCCAAAACACACCGAACACGATTTAAAAATCCTTATAAATCATGATGCTAATGAAAGCACGACTGAACATAGTAAACAACTTGCTTATAATCACGGACCGCCGTGACCCATCATGGAAGGCTTTCAGACAGAATAACAACTTCATGTACAGAAGGCGTGGGTATCAAAAGCTGCTTTAGTTTCTAACGACCTGAGTAAACATCAAGAGTTGAAAACGTTTAGTAATAAGCAAAATACAATGATCAAAGTTTTGCTTAAAACTTACTGAAGATGTTTGATTAGAATAGATAGAGATGATGATAAGATTATTTGGAAGCTCATTCATGCCCATAGTTGTTGACACTACTGAGCTGAGGGTGGGGGGAGTCTCTTCTAATACTCGGATACACAACAACTGTTCAGTCGACTCTGATGATGATTTCCGCTGAGGTTATAGAAACGTCAATCAGTAACACTGACAACCTTAAGTCACAACTTCTAGGGAGTACTCTTACTTGGAAGATCAAACTACGCGGTCCAAAGGTACTCTTCTGTTCAAACTATTCACTGTTTAACACTAATCATAAAAAGTGGATCATGTGAAATTCTTGAAGTCCCTGTTATACATTAATGTGTATGTGCAAATAATTAAATCAATTTGTGAACCCTTTCGTTGAGCAGAATGACTTGCTTAGAGCATTCAGTCTGTGCCACAGTAGCGCAGATCACAAGCAGGGACTTTTTGTAGTTTGTATATAAAGTAGGATCCGCAGTCTTTCACTTTTATGCCAACTGATTTCTTGCAACAATCTCCACCTCTGGTAAAACAGACCTTGGAGAAAGCCTCACCATCTGCCAATGTGGGGTGACCACCTTTTAGCCAGCCTGAGAGGACTGCACCACATCTAAACTCCGGTACGCACTGGGTTGGCATTTTTGTTCCTGCATCTCCCACGAAACGATACCATTCCCCGAATATTAAGGAATCGTAGTCACATTTTTCTCCACCGTAGGGTGTGATGTAAGTGCTCTTTCTGTCAGCATCACTCAGGTTTCTGTAATTATAGCACGGATCGGCTAAAAAGTTGAATTTCGGTTAATGCGATGTTTTATATATTGTGCTGTAAGAAAGCTTAAGGAAAAAGCTATTATATAAACTGCAGTGGTTTAAAACGATTTCCTGTCCTGAGAAGAGCCGGGAAATCCTTGTTAAACAGGCGTATAATATTACGATAATTTTTTACATGTGTTTGATATCGCCAATCAGCTGTGTCAGGTTAAAATGAATGGCAAAGCGTTGACCGTTCTCAATCCAGGGTCGCATGTCGAGATTTTCTCGAATTATGGCTGCTAAAAAAAAACCAGAAAAATTCGTATTTCTAGCAGACAATGTCACTCAAAATTGCCTAGAAAGGGAAGTGAAACAAAATACGAAAAGAAAAACCTGAAGTTAGTTCTTTGACCTGGGTAATGGTATTTCTCGTGGCTGAGAACGAAAACCAACAACTGGAAGATTTGCCCCAGGCCGATTTCGGCCGTGTACATGAAAATATTTCTTTTGTCGGTAAGGAAAAAGTCAATAACTGAGAATTTTGTCAAAAGAAAGCTACGCCCATTGTCTGTTTCTGTAATGGTTCAACGCATTTTTTTCATCTTGAGTCTTATCGCCAATGCGCATTACGACTTCTTTTTGGCGGATTGTGAAACCTATAATTTCATTTTTTAAAAAGACGACTTTTCTTCCCCGTAAAGGCCTGTTGTGTTTACATGATAAACAAAATAATAGATGGTCGCTTGCAGATATGGAACTTCTCTTCTCGTGTTTATCTCGATACCAAGAGATTATAACAGTTTATTATGGTGGCCCATAGAGGACATGCCACATCTTTTTTATCGCGCGATAAAATCAAAATATCGCGCGATAAATGAAAAATTATCGCGCGATAACTGAAAATTATCGCGCGATAAATGGGAAACATGTTGGGTCACGTAATCGGCTGTCACGCACGTTGTTTCCGTGGACGACAATGGCTGCCACAATCGAGGAGGTATGTTTTGAGGTCAATAGAAACAAAACGGCGACAGCGAAGCGAAAAAAATTGTTGGCTGCTGAGTTTACTGTAATTAGCGAAACGAGACGGATTAGATAATCCACTCTCGTTCTCAGACACTGACAGCCATCTCTGAAAGTGTCTCGTAAGATTCCGCAAAATCAAGGTTTACTGTACTGATTCACAGAGCTATGTGTCGTAGAAATATTGCAAAGTACTGCTAAATGATCTTTTTACGTAAATAAAATGAACTATGACCTCAAAACATACCTCCTCAACTGTGGCAACCATTGTCGTTCACGGAAACAACGTGCCTGACAGTCGATTACGTGACCTAACATGATTTCCATTTATTGCGCGATAAATGATAAATTATCGCGCGATAATTTTTCATTTATCGCGCAATAATTTATCAGTTATCGCGCGATAATTTATCAGTTATCGCGCGACAAAATCAATGTGGCATGTCCTTTATGGGCCACCGTAGTTTATATTCTCTTGCTCGATACCTTACTCGTTCGCTGCTCTCGCTCATAAGATAACTAGTTGAACATTCGAAGACATATTCCATATCAAAGCGCACCCAAGTATTATTCTCTATTTATTGATTGAGGACAAAATAGCCGAGTTTGTCATACAATCTCAATACAAAATCCCTTTAAAGTTACCATATTCAAAGAATTTCAATGCGTGACTGTGGCGCGATCGCTCAGTGATCGCTTTTCATACAGCCCTGCAATCATCGACTGCTGACCACAAAAAAGGTTGTTAATGAATGTAAAGCCAGTAAACTTGTTAATAAGTGCTCCCGCAAAAATTTCCCAGGGCTAGAATTATTTAACTGTGAAAAAGTTTTCTGTGTTGTAGTGGAAATGAAGTGAGGTAACTAGTTTTTCTTCGAGGTAATTTAGTGTTAACAACTGAGTTGAAAACGTAAATTAGCTACAGTAAAGGGTAAAAAAGCTGACGTCTCGAGCGTTTCTAGCGTTAGCCCTTCGTCAGATCGATTGACGAAGGGCTAACGCTCGAAACTTCAGCTTTTTTACCCTTTACGGTGGCAAATTTACATTTTCAACTCAGTTATTAACACTAAATTACCTGCTATACTCTCCCACCAACGCAGCGCCACAGTTTCTTTAGAAACTTACCCCTTTATAGTTTTTCTTCGATCTGAGCAGATATGCCTGGAAAACTTTGTTGGAGCCGATTAATGCTTAAGCAATAGAGAACCTTTTTTCCATGTTTACACACTCTCACCTAAACACGAGAGGAGGTTGGGAGAATTTGAGAAAGTTATGCGAACCCGATACGCAGTCAAGGGTTTGCATAACTTTCAAGAAAATTCCTAGCCTCGAGTGTTTTAATGAGAAAATGCAAACACGGGAGAAAGTTCCCTATATATTATAAGCAAAATTTTCCAATAACGTTACAGAGGAAGGTAAATGTTAAGAAAGATATTTTTCCGTCTTGTCACGAGCGAGGGATAAAGAAAAATTCTGAGTTCCCCCATGAGGAAGATTCCTCATGGAGACCCAGAATTTTTCTTTATCCCACGCTCGTGACAAGGCGAAAAAACATCTTTCTTAATTTTTCATCGAGCTCAAAACTTATAATCTCTACTATTTCTATCAAAGGTAAATGTTGTTTGTTTAATATTATAATATTAAATGATTAATATTTCCTCAACACATGCTCTGGACGATAGTGTTTCCTAATAGCCAATCAAATCGTGCATCTGACAAAAATTCGCGTTGTAAAAAGTCAAGTTGCTATGCTCGTAGTTTCGTCGGCCACACTCAAATTTGTCTACGTTTTCCTTATTTGGACAAATGTTCTTCCATTAATTACTATTTAAATAAACAAAACAAACTGAATCTTGCTATCAGTCTAAAGGTGATTCCTCAGTATTGCACTGAGCATCCTGTACTGCGCATAAAAATCATGTAATTAGGCAAGTAAGCGCACGCACTACGAGAACACGGTATTATTTTTCAATAAATGGATCATGCAAACAGGTACAATGCTCTTTAGCTCTTGAACGAGCGCGGTGACCTCTACTTTTCATTGCATAATTTTTGTGCACAAATTTTGCCCTTTAACTTGGAGAAATTAAGAAAATTGTCGAAGGCAAAAAAAGACATAGCTAAAAGCGTGCACAAAGCCCGTTACTTGATGATGAAAATTATTACCTTGAAAAAAACGACGTGAGGAACGTTTTGAGTGATAATAATTACTAATATATATAAATAATTTCCACAAATTACATATCAAATTTTCCACACGCTCGAGACTTTGTACCTTTTAAGTTTTTTCTTTTAATTTTTACTTCAAAAACCCTTGCTTCCCGCTACCGAAAAATGTACCTTGAAATGACGGGCGGGAAAATTGCTAGTAGAGGCATATATAAATGAGGTAAGTTTGGCCCGTCATTCCTCTCAAACAAGCAAGGGGAACTGTCTTTCTTATTGCATTTTTCGAAACAGCCATTGGTAGGAAACAATAAAACAATTGTTAGATAACTTTTTTTTTTTTTTGCTGAGGAATCACCTTATTAGGTCAGAGTGAGAAAATCGTAACTGCGATCAACATCGATTTTAATCAATCAGACTATTCTGTTTAATTGAACATCACCAATATAATTACATTTGCAGAACAGTTATGCATCATCAAGAAAAAATTATTTTCTCTCCTGGTGGACAAAAATAATGCACATCAAGTCCACAAATATGATGTAAAAAATCAAATCTATCTTTCTTTATCCCCAATGTTTGGTCGAAGGACGTTTCCAAGCAAACTAAAGGTACTAAAAACTAACGTGATTTGTTACATGGCCAAACAAGAGCAAGTAATGTGTTCAACGCATGTAATGGTTCAACGCATTTTTTCATCTTGACCCTTATCGCCGACGCGCTTTACATTCTCATGAGATAGCGACTTGAACGCTCGAGGGGGTGAACACGTGAGGACAAAATGACCGAGTTTCTTCGTGATAAATTGTCTAATTGTCTTGCAACGCAGCTGGATGGTGCGGCACTGTAGTCGAACGTGTCATGCAGGACTATTCTACATGTTGTAAAGAAGAGATGAAATTTACCTATGCAGTTTTCTCCATTTCCAGTATATCCAGCGTGACATTGACATACATGTGATCCAAGGGTGTTCATGCATGCAGCATTCACATGACAAGAGTGATTTCCTTTACACTCGTCAATATCTGTAAAATCATAAACAAAAAAAATTATTATTGGTGAAAAGTTACGGGGCATAAGCTGAGAAGCCTTTGTCTTGTGGTTCTAGACGTGAGCACTTCACTTTACCACTCACTAGACTTTTTCTCAGTTTCCCCAAGTTCAAATTCGTTGTTCTGCCCTGTAAGCCGATGTATCAAGTCTCCCTTTGCCAGTTGAGATTTTTTACCACTGAACATTTATTGAATGCAATGGTGTCATTATCGCCATTGTCTTCAGGCCTATACTCATCTCTTTCCATACAAGGTAAGCTCGTAAAACAAGTCTTGCAAAGATGATAATGCTTTTCTTTCTAATGGGAATGAATACAAAATAAACGCTTCCATTTTCAGTTTATCCGGGGTGACAAGTACAAACGTACGACCCTTTGGTGTTCGTGCATGTAGCATTCACGTGACAAGAGTGATTTCCTTTGCACTCGTCAATATCTGAGAAACCATAGATACAGTTTTCACTTTATCATTTTTATGACTCATAGTCATACAAATCCTCTTATCGTTACAAAATATGTAACAAAATATGTGGATCATGGTAACTCTGTGTATAAACATGCATGAATAACGCTGCGTAAAATCATGAGATGATTAACAAAAATTAGTTACACAAGGAAATATCAATAAGATCATCTTCAAAACTACCTGAACATGAGCGTCCATCACCGATGTATCCCACTTTGCATGTGCATTTGTAAGAACCATACGTGTTAGTACAGTTTGCATTCACGTCGCAGTCACTGATGTTAAATTTACATTCATCCATATCTAGAATGTTGAAAGAGAAACAGGGACTAAGTTAGAGCAACTTGAGAGAGGCATCCTCACTAGAACTGATCCAAACTAAATATTGCCATAACGATATCAATAATAGTATAATTTATATTAATTTCTTAATACTGATAACTCATTACAAAATAAAATAACTCGAGCAAAGTTATAGGACCTACCTTCGTTAACCATATCGCAGTAAATCAGTTTTGCTTTTCCTTTCGTAGTTGGATCCAGCCAGTACTTGCCGCTTATGGTGTGTTTACCTTCACTCGCCTTTATTTCGTGACAAGACAGCGCCGGTAATTCAGGGATAGAACCTAAGGGAGCTGCAGTAAAGATATGTTTGACATTCACTTCCTATTCTTAGCTCTTCCAGGTGAGAAGGAACCAGGTTGAGGATGGGGAAGATTTAAGAGAAACAGAAATCACATTGATGGAAAGACTTTTGATTTCTTACCTCTGCCGTTCGATCGCCGCATGTAAAACCACGCGGGTGCTGAGAGGAAATTCTCTGGTCTCGACTCCTTAGTGCGGTTATTTAGTTCACATATTTGATATTTTCGATTGTAGTTATAGCTTTGGCACGTAATCTCTTGTCTACATTTGACATCGCAAAGGTGAGGAGCCGCCAGTGAACATCTTTTGAAGACAGAACTCCCAAGAGCCATTCCTTCTATATTTACTTCGGTCCTACACTGATCATTAGCTGTGACAAAATCCATGTTAGAAACGAAAAGGATGAATCTTAAATGGCAGAACAGCCACCACATACTTCTTTGCTTGAGCTGAATCTGAAAATATTGAGAATAGGATCATAGAAAAAAAAAAGACGAGTTTCCCCTCAACAAAACTTGTTTGATACCAGATGAAGCCATACAGCAATAAAACTACACGTACATTAAAACCTTGCCTGTAAATTCGTTCAGGCACTTTCTAGTTCATGATGTGAGTAAAAAATTTGCACAAGGCTCGATAGGATGCCAATCGTCAAGGAAGATCAGCACAACTCTTAACATTAAACTTTAATTTTGAAGGCTCCTTTAGTTTCTGTGGAATGATAACTTTGATCTGCTTAAGGTATTTTGAAATGTCCTCCTGATAGGCCTGATCACTTTACGCCCCCATAGAAGAACGAATGTTCAAGCATTAAAAATCTTCATTTCGAAATATTGGTTCCAAATGTAAAATGACAACGACTCAAACTCGACAAAAACTTCAGATTAAATAACATAGTCTCATTATGAGCGAGAAAAAAATACAATCTTTAACAAGTTGGCTAATTAACATTTATAAGCTGCTGATTATCCTCATTCAGTTATGAAATAAAAATCCCGAAGATTGTTGAAACCCTTTATTTATCTACAAAGTCCAGTAACCAAAAGGGTAAGAAAGATTCAAATATAAAGCTTCCAAACTATATCTGATAAATAATCCTTTCTACGTTGTTCGTAACACATGGACGGGGTTCAAACTTTAGCGACCTTTTGATAATTTTTTAGATAAACAGAGCAATATATTATTTACCAGAACTTTTGTGGTGCATAGAAGTAATCATGTAAAGGTTCAGTTAGTAAACCTCGAGTATTGATAATCTGCTTTCGTTGAAAAAGACCTCAAGATAATTTTCTTTTAAAATCGCACCATACCCTTCTTTGGGAGTGAAGCCAAGACTTTCCTTTGATATGCAAATCCTTTTCGTAAAGAATATAAATTTTCTAGGGATAGTATTACTCAAATCATCCATCGGTGTTTTCGATATAATCAAGTCTTACCTCTCAAGATGCAAAGCTCTTTGGTCTTACTACTTTTGAGGTAAAAGTGCTTTCTTTTATAACAATATGGTAGCTATGATTACCATAGAAACACCTGGTGTCAAGCCAAAACGATGATTGACTTTAGATAAGAACTTCCTTGTTCCTTCAACAATGTCACTGAACCATGGCAGAGATCAAATATTTGTCATCACGATCTTAAATTTTTCAGTGAACGTAATTTTCACCAGGTTTCTTTGAAAAATTATCACCATCAAACATCAAATTCGGTCTAAAGTAGCTTTTAAACGTTGTTTAAGAAGATTTCCTTTAAGTTCTCAAATAATCCAGTGTGTACCTAAGGAAACTCCACCGTGTGCTAATAAAGGATCGCTAATGAAAAACTAATAAGAGAAGAATATCTTTGACAAGGAAATATTGCCAGCCTCAAGAAACGTCAAGCCTTCAATTGCATAATCTATACGCAAAGCTCTAAACATACAACGACACTCTTAGGTTTGTATCAATCAAAAGGGTCCCACTTATGGTGTATGCGACTTCCTGAAGATAAGTAGGGGCTGAGTAAATTTGTACGGGCAGGGAAAACTACATTTTTTTCCCTTTTTGCTTTAAGAACTATTGCACTTGTTTGATGTTTTTAAAGTTAGGTCTTTAATTAAGAAAGGACTTTCATCAACCTAACGCCTAATTTTAGCTTGAAAACTTGCTCTGGCCTCGAGGAAGTCTTCCAGCAAATACTGGCGATTCGTGTAAGAATATATCTATCAAAGTTTACACAGCTCCATTTTGCGGGAAAGCCACAATGCCATAATTCACAGACGTCAAACACACGCAATACAAACGATTTGCTCGAACCTCAAAGGCTTCAGAGCTACAATACAAATTCAAGTTGACAGTGAGGACAAACAGATCAAACGAAATGCGGTGTAAATTTGCATTGTTCCGCCATATATTTAAAATCGATCGCTAAATATTGTTTAGCTTCATAGTTTTTAATGAGTCGTCGACAAAGTAGTTTAAATAAATTATTATCGCCGCAGAAATGTCAATTTTTTTCCTTTTAATATTACTCATAGTTTATTAAATTGTCTTCTGTCTTGTCTCAAGCAACGCTAAATCAACACGTAATAATGATTCGAAATTATTTGAAAAGTTCCTATTCTTGTAAAATCGTTCGCTTTTCTTCCTAGGGCTTCGTCACCACAAGTTAGACAACGAGCACAACGTTTCCCGTCCGCATGGTAAAATCATCCCGACAATTTGTGCACGATGAAACATTTAGACGGCTTCACGCACTCTGTAGGAGTTTTAAAACATAGTTTAGGCGCACTTTTACCAGAATAAACAATACATTTTTCCCCTTTATTCAACATATTAAATGTTTTTTTCAAGATGACAGACAAGGCACATATCAGATGCTGTTTACGTCTTTCTATGAGACACCAAATGACATCTTTAATAAATTATCTCTTATCATTCCAGCTTGCCTGATTCTTCGATGGAAGTTGCTCGAATTTTCAAGGTACACTTAAAATTGTTTAAGTTCTTTGCCACTGAAAAATAGCTCAATAATTTCGAACTTCAATTTAATTTAAGAAATAAAACTTTGGAAAAACTGTGTGATCCACATTTCTAATCCTCAAGTCTCTATTGTTTAAATTTCAATTGTATTAGTCTCGATGCACGAATGGTTTAATTTCTGAAATTGAAAACTGTCAAACAATCTTTAGAACTTATGTACGGACGACCTTTTTCAAAATTCGTTACATTTTTGTTTTGTATCTGAAGCAAAGAACTTTACATGAATTCAAGAAAATGTTCCAGTGGAGATTTGTGAAATTGTTTCGAAGACAGCTTTCAGGAAATGGGGTTTGCCTCACCTAAGAGGCGTGCATTTTTCAAGAAACTCATATAGCGTCGCTCCAAAGGCCCTGTTTACTATTCGAGTTGTTATCAGATAGTTGCCTTTTAACTGTCGACTGGTCTTATTCGCGTTTTCAACGACATAGAGAATACTTTATTTAGGCAGGCGATAAATTAAATCGTGCTATTTCTGGAATTATGTATCGACCAAACTGTTCGAATAAAACTCATGTAGACTTATTTTCCACCGATTACGATTCATCTTTCGTTAAATGTGTTTCATTGGCGCCTTGAAACGAAGTAAGTAGGTGCAGATGTAGAGTATGCAATTAACAATCAAGGAAATGCAGATGCTAGAAATACACAATATTGCGGTGAAGCTTGCAAGATTTATTTTGCGAAGCATCGTGTATGCTTTAGCCTTCATCCTGAACCTTGCATTTTACTTTTAACAAAAGGTAAATTGGGTGTTGTTGTTAAGTTGTTATTAACACATTCAGCATTTTGGACGGGTTTGAAACTTTGGCGACCTTGGGGAAATTTTTGAAGTAAGCAGAGCAACATATTGTGTGCCACTGCTTTCGTGTTACATAGAAATAATCATGTTAAGGTTTAGTTAGTAAACCTTGTGTATTGATAGTCTGCTTAATCTGCTTTCGTTTGGAAAGACCTAGTTACTCTGCTTTCAAAAATGCACTATACCCTTATTTGAGAGTGAAGCCAACCTTTTCATTGTGGTATGCAGAATTAAAAGAGCCACAGGTAGACATCCTTTTGGTAAAGAATATGAATTTTCCAGGGATAGTGTCACTCAATTCATCCATCTGTGTTTTCGATTTGATCAACTCTTACCTCTCAAGTTGCAAAGCTCTTTGGTCCCTCACTGCTTTTGAGGTAAAAGTGCTTTCTTTAGCTATGGTTGCAATAGAAACACACTGTTTGAAGCCAAAACGATTATTTATTTTAGATAAGAACTTTCATGTTCCCTTTACAATGTCACTGAACCATGGCAAAGTTCAAATTTTTTTTAGGAAAAACGACGCAAATGTCATTACGATCTCAAATTCTGCAATAAGCGTAATTTTCAGCTGATAACATTGACAAATTATCATTATGAAACATCATATTCGTTCTAAAGTAGCTTTTAATGTTGTTTAAGAAGATTTCCCCCAAGTTCTCAAATAATCCAGTGTTTGTCTAAGGAAATATTGCCTGCCTCAAGAAACGTCAAGCCTCCCATTGCATAAGCTGCACAGAAAGCTCTAAACATACTTATGTTTGTATCAATCAAAAGGGTTCCACTTACGGTGTATGTGACTTCCTGAAGATTAATAGGGGCTGAGTAAATTTTTACAGGCAGGGAAAACTGCATTTTTTTTCTTTTTGCCGTAAGAAATGTGGCACTTGTTTGTGGTTTTAAAAGTTAGTTCTCTAATTAAGAAAGGACTTTCGTCAACCTGTCGCGTAATTTTAATTTGAAAACTTGCTCTGGCCTCGAAGAAGTCTTCCGGCAAAATCTGACGATTCGTGTTGGAATTGATCTATCAGAGTTCATACAGCTCCATCTTGCGCGAAAGCCACAATGACCATAATTCACGGACGTCAAGCACACACAATACAAACGATTTGCTCGAACCTCAAGGGCTTCAGAGCTACAATACAAATTCAAGTTGACAATGAGGACAAAAAAAATTAAACAAAATGCGATGTAAATTTACGCTGATATGGCAAATACTTAAAATTTTTTTCGCTAAATATTTTTTAGCTTGACAGTTTTTAATGAGTCGTCGACAGTGTAGTTCAAATAAATGAATGGCGCTGTAAATATGACTTTTGGCTTTCGTCATACACACTGTCTTGAAATTTACTTACGTCCTTTTCATATTACTGATAGTTTACTGAATTGTCCACTGCCTTGTCTCAAGGAACGTTAAATCAACTCGTAATAATGATTCGAAATTATTTCAAAAGTTCCTATTCTTGTAAAATCGTTCAACTTTCTTCCCAGGGCTTCGTCACTACAAGTTGGACAAGAAGCACAACGTTTTCCGTCCGTATGATAAAATCATCTCGACAATTTGTGCACGATGAAACATTGAGCCAGCTTTGCGCACTCTGTAGGAGTTTTAAAACATATTTTAGGCGCACTTTTACCAGAATAAACAATTCATTTCTCCTCCATTATTTGACATAGTAAATGTTTCGTTCAAGATGACAGACAAGACAGATACCAGAAACTGCAGGTGTCTTTCTATGAGACACCAAATGACTTTCATAATAAATTATCTCTTTTTTTTCAGCTTGCCTAATTCTTCGGTGGAAGTTGCTCGAATTTGCAAGGTACACTTAAAATTGTTTAAGGTTTCATTAGGTGTGATATGCCACTGAAAAATAGCTCAATAATCTCGAACTTCATTATTATTAAAGAAATAAAAAGTCGGAAAAATTGTGTGATTCACATTTCTAGTCATCAAGTCTCTTTTGTTTAACTTTGTAATTGTGTTAGTCTCGATGCACGGTGGTTTAATTTCTGAAATTGAAAACTGTCAAACAATCTTTAGAACTTATGCACGGACGAGCTTTTTCAACAGTCGTTACATATTTGTTTTGTCTCTGAGGCGAAGAACTGTACATAAAAATTCAAGAAAATGTTCCAGTAATGAAAAGTAAAATTGCTTCAAAGACAGCTTTCAAGACATGGGGTTTGCCTTAGCTAAGAGGCTTGCATTTTTCGGGGAACTCATTCAACGTCGCCATTAAGGCCTTGTTTACTATTCGAGTTGTTATCAAGCAGTTGTCTTTTAACTGTCGACTGGTCTCATTCACATTTTCAACGACATAGAGAATACTTTATTTAGGCAGGGGATAAATTAAATCGTGTTGCGGCAAACGAACATCAAGGCTCGATGAAATACCAAGAAAATCGTGACCGGAGAAAAATGCCAACCAAATCCAGGGAATATATTACAGGGACATAACTTTAATCAATCTCGTAAAATATCAGTCCCTATACGCCGGTGGCTTGAAATCACACTTTATAAATTAACTTTGTATGCACTCCGAACATGAACAGGCGATTAATGAAAGCGGGAGAGAAAAACTATTTAAAGGAATCAAATGGCACAAAGGCCAACTGTAACGCAAATGTCACGCAAGTTCGAAAGTCACGCATTTACAAATCGTGTTATTTTTGGAATTATGTATCGACCAAACTGTTCGAATAAAGCTTATGTAGACTTATTTTCCACCGATTACGATTCATCTTTCGTTAAATGTGTTTCATTGGCGCCTTGAAACGAAGTTAGTAGGTGAATATATAGAATATGGAATTAACAATCAAGGAAATGCATATGCTAGAAATACAGAATATTGTGGTGAAGCTTGCAAGATTTACTTTGCGAAGCATCGTGTATGTTATAGTCTTCATCCTGAACTTCTCATCTTACACTTAACGAAGGGTAAATTATGATTTGCCTGGTTTTTACTTAAGCATTCATGAAATAATCAGTTCGGGAAGTTAAACGCTGACAACCATAGCAATACTGCTTCCGTTGAAGGAAAACAACTCAAGGCCACTCAGAAACTGGCATTACATCGTCGTTTTATAATCGATAACAGAATCCTTGGAACCTTTTAGCCATCACGGAAACATTACAGCATTTAGGTTTTTAAAATCATGTAGGAACATTAAGCTCGTAGTACATCAAGGTGGTAAGACATCCAATGAATTTTATTCGTACCTTGAATTATGCATTGCCTCCATTTCATTTTCTACGGTCTTCTTAAGGACAGGAATTTGTGAGGAAACGGTTGCTAGATCCTTATTTCCTTATAACTCTACTTTTGGTGTGCTGTCCAGTAAAAAAAGGAAAAGAAAAAAAAGAAAAGAAAAAGAGGAATCATAGGTTCCGCGTAACTTAACCAGCCCACCGAGGAGAATACTGGAAAATGGAGAAAAATTAATACTGCCTTCATTTGCGTATTTTTGCCTATCTGAGAACATAGGAATTTAGGATAATTTTCTATGTCTCAATTCCGTGCTCAGAGATTTCCTCACGATTTCAGCTGAGATAAAGGAGGTTAACACATAAAATGCTTGGGACAAGAAAAACTTGAGTAGAGTTTTTAATTGTTTTTGTTGATGTCGCTGTTACCGCTGTTATATTTTAAATTCCTAACTTTTTGTATAATAGGGCCCTAGATAAATAGCTCCAGCCCTCTCCCTCCCAAAAACGATAAAAAAAAAGTGAAACAAGAACAAAAATTGGCAGCATCGAGCATCACTTGTCTTTTGTGAAGACACAAAGTTTGTAGAGAGCATTTTCGTGTGTTTTGTTTCTTCTGAGCGATATTATTGTAGGGGAGATAGAACAAAAGCCATTAATAAAAGCTATACGCAAATTTTTCTCAAGTTCCTTTTCTATTTCATGCTCGATAAGTCATGAAAAAAGAATTAAATTTTCCTAATAAATCTTTTTTTATCTTTCCTCATTATACAG
Organism: Pocillopora damicornis; assembly: GCF_964200805.1. Taxonomy (NCBI): domain Eukaryota; kingdom Metazoa; phylum Cnidaria; class Anthozoa; order Scleractinia; family Pocilloporidae; genus Pocillopora; species Pocillopora damicornis. The sequence goes on along the minus strand of NC_142670.1, from coordinate 22,148,813 downwards.
GTCCTTGAAAATTCCGATTTCTCCTACTTGAGTTTACACGATCGCCTTTGTTTATTTAGAAAGGTTATCATAGAAAGAGGAAATTTATGCTAATTTCCATTGAGACAAGACATCGTTGTCTTGCATCACGCAGCAGATTCATACATGGGTTTAAGATGTTTCATCAGTAAATTCAGTATGCATTGGAAAATGCGACTTTTTCCAGGAGATAGTAAACTTAAATTAAAAATGTCGAAATAATCGGCAATTTAAGGTCGACAGATGTCACCTGCTTTTGAGGTGAGTACCTTTAAACTAATCATTCAACATGTCTGTGCTAAGAACTTTCTCTTAGACTTGCATAATACGCGATTTCAACTTTTAATAAATAAGCTGTGTTTATGGACGAATATACAACAAAAAAATTTAACTATTCTTTACCATATGTCAGCACTGTTCTCTTGTAAAAATAATTTTTCAGGTATGATCGAGAGCGGTTAGAATGTGTTTCCGTACGATGCAGAAAGATCAAATTCCCGCCTAATAAAACACGGGGAAATTGAACATAACATAGTGTCATGCTTAAATGTTATTGAGAGAGGAGAGATGGGAATGTAACTATTTTAAATGAAGTAATTCGTATTTGCCGAAGTTTTCAGTCGTTTTTTCTGAATAAGAAACACTAAAAAAAAAACTTTCGTTAATTACCCTTTAATTTTTCAGAAATGAGTTTCAGTCATGGGTGGATGTTGAATGTCGGATTATGACGTAGCCTTTGCTAGTTGTTGTAACTTTAACTCTTTTTGTATCAGCAAAAGAGAATAGAAGAGATCTATAAATAAGGTTGTACTCATATGTGAAACGAAGGATAAAAAATGATTCGCCGTCTGCGACTCACCTTTTCCAAAAGTTAAGTTGGTCAATAATGCAGTCCAGGTTTAGAACATGAAAAATGAACAAATTCTATGCCTTCTACCCCGCACGTATGGCACAAGTTTTAAGTTGATCGTCAGCTCCCAGCAGTGGATTAAGCTTCCCAAATCGACCTGTCGTTATGAACGAAACCGTATTATGAGAATAAATTTTAAAATTTGCTTGCAGCTGTCAGTTCTATGTAGAAATTAATGCAAATGACGCAAATGGATGTTATCCACTTCGCTCGATGGAGAGGAATTGGGTCTTGTAGGACTATCTTTACATGTTAACATACGTATTAGACACCGAAATTAGTCCTCAGACCAACAGTGTAAAAATTTGGATTAATTTCTTTAGAAGGTCTAATTGACGGCGATAAAACTCCCGATGATTGTTTCAACCCTTTATTTATCTACAAAGTCCAGTAACCAAAAGGGAAAGAAAGACTCAAACATAGAGCTTCCAAACTATATCCGATGAATATATCGTTTCTAATTTGTTATTAACAAATTCAGCAATTTGGATGGGGTTAAAACTTTTAGCGACTTTTTGGAAATTTTTGAGGTTAGCAGAGCAACATATTGTTTACCAGAGTTTTCGTGTTACATGGAAATAATCATGTAAAGGTTCAGTCAGTAAACCTCGGGTAATGATAATCTGCTTTTGTTGAAAAAGACCTTTAGTTAGTCTGCTTTTAAAATTGCTCCATACTATTATTTGAGAGTGAAGCTAACCTTTTTATTGTGGTATGCAGAATTAAAGGAGCCGCGGGTAGACATCCTTTTCGTAAAGAATATGAATTTTCCAGGGATAGTATTACTCATTATTGTTTTCGATTTGATCAACTCTTACCTCTCAAGATGCAAAGCTCTTTGGTCCCTCACTGCTTTTGAGGTAAACGTGCTTTCTTTAGCTATGGTTACAATAGAAACACCTGGTTTGAAGCCAAAACGATTATTTATTTTAGATAAGAACTTCCATGTAAAAACTACGCAAATATCATTACAATCTCAATTCTGCAATAAGCGTAATTTTTAGCCGATAACGTCGACAAATATTCGGTCTAAAGTAGCTTTTAAACGTTGTTTAAGAAGATTTCCTTCAAGTTCTCAAATAATCCAGTGTTTATCTAAGGAAACTCCACCGGGTGTTAATGAAAGATCGCTAATGAAAATGTTACAAGAAAAGAATGTCTTTGACAAGGAAATATTGCCAGCCTCAAGAAACGTCAAGCCTTCCATTGCATAAACTATACATAAAGCTCTAAACATACAATGACACTCTTATGTTTGTATAAATTAAAAGGGTCCCACTTGCGGTGTATGCAACTTCCTGAAGGTAAGTAGGGGCTGAACAAATTTGTACGGGCAGGGAAAACTGCATTTTTTTCCTTATTGCCTTAAGAAATGTTGCACTTGTTTGTGGTTTTGAAAGTTAGTTCTTTACTTAAGAAAGGACTTTCATCAACCTGTCGCGTAATTTTAATTTAAAAACTTGCTCTGGCCTCGAGGAAGTCTTCCAGCAAATACTGACGATTCGTGTTTGAATTTATCTATCAAAGTTTATGCGGCTCCATCTTGCGCGAAAGCCACAATGACCATAATTCAGGGACGTCAAGCACATGCAATACAAACGATTTGCTCGAACCTCTGGGGCTTCAGAGCTACAGTACAAATTCAAGTTGACAGTGAGGATAAACAGATTAAACAAACTGCGATGTAAATTTACGCCAATATGCCAAATCCTTAAATTTTGTTTGCTTAATATATACATTTTCCCCTATTATTTCACAAAATAAATGGTTTGTTCAAGAAAATAAAATTTAAGGATAATGATCTTGTTTATTTCAAGTAGCTGAAGATGTTTTCTCGCCAAATGTTTGTGATACCCACATTTGGAAGCTTGGTAAATTTCATTTTCGTTTTATTTCAACTACACAGAAATAGAAGTTAAGGTTGGATATCAAATCTTACCATGGGTTTAAAGTGAAACTCAAGTTTTTCATGCAGTAAGTACAGTCATCTCCTACCTTCCAAGATCCAACGTTCTTTGGTGCCCAACACTAGACTAATTTAGCCAAACGCATTTTCTTTTATTACTGTCTGGTAGCTATGGTTACGATAGAAATTGTTGGTTTCAAGCCAAGATGCACGTTAATATTAGAAATGAACTTCCCTCTTCCTGTTTGGGCTCTTTGCACAAAAAGCTAAATTGGTGAAATAATACGCGGCGAAGAATTTAAGTTAGTGCAACGGATTGACTGAAGTTATGCGTCTTTTCATGTGGCAAACAATAGCGCCGTATCCATTCGGCTGTTGGTTGCAAACAATCAAAATGGATTTTTTTTCTCTTGGTATCACTTCCCGTTCTAACAAATTACAAGATTCCAGGCTTTATTTTCTTGTTATCTATTAGGTAATATAGGAATTTGCATCAACTTTAAACTCTGTGAAAAATGTAGCAACACAGATCTTAGGGCGAGTACCTTACTGTACCACCCACTTCACTGCATCGAGCGAAATGTTTTCCCGTTTGGCCCTCCTACTCACTCTAAACAATACATGTGCGCAATAATTTAAGGATGGCTTTCCTATTTGAAAACCCTGTGTAATTAGTCATTTTGTCTTCCCCCGCATTCATTAACGTCCAAATTAATTAATGATGAGTTCTAATAACCTCTTTGCCATAATTTGAACGGAATTCAAACGAGCTGCATTTAAGTCTAAGTTGAGGTATAGGACAAAACGATTTATGAAAGGAAATCTTTGTAAGTACAGAAAAAACCAGCCGTAGTTTTTGGCAAGTTGGATGATTCAAATGCAAATTCTTTTCATTAGCTTTATTTTTCTTTACTGTAAACTGAACCCAAACAGCGGGCTTCGTTATTTTATTAAATCCTCCCTCATCACCTTATGGGATTTCCTGTCACTTCCAGTTTCAAAATTTGTGACGTGCTTGGAACCGCCAGGTCTGACATTTATAATTTGGTATTTTTCTCTATTTACGATAGCGATAGAACTACAATTTCTACAACGGGTGTCATTATAACATAAACAAATATCGCTGCGAAAAGGTTCAAGAAGTAAACCCGTTGTAGGAAAATAAAAATTGTGGGGAATCATCATATTTATTTTAGTAGCTGAAGATGTTTCCTCGCCAAATGTTTGTGATACCCACATTTGGAAGCTCAGTAAATTTAATTTTCGTTTTATTTCAACTACACAGAAATAGAAGGGTTAAGGCGGATATAATTTCTTATCATGGGTGAAGGTCAAACTCAAGTTTTCCATGCATTAAGTACAGTCATCTCTTACCTCCTACCTTAGCCAAATGTGTTTTCTTTTAGTACTGTCTGGTAACTATGGTTACGATAGAAACTGTTGGTCTCAAGCTACGATGATCATTAATATTAAAAATAACCTTCCTTCTTCTTCTTTGGGCTCTTTGCCCAAAAACTTAAATTGGTAAAATAATACGCGGTGAAGAATTTAACCAAATGCAACGGATTGACTGGAGTAATGCGTCATGGACTGTGAAATGTTATTATTAATTTCTTGAAAGTGTCGCCCGTCACGTCAGGTGGAAGAGGCATTATAATTATAGATCGTTTTTTTAGTAATTCATACCAAACAAACGCAATGCAGGTGAATTTAAGAGAACAAAAAGACGGACTCCAATAAGATTTCAAGGCAAGTCCTGTAAAAATGGTTTTGAGAATCACACAAACACAGAAAAAGAGGAGAATTCACCACTAAGTACTTCTTAGCTTGATGAATTTTACTTAATCGATTACAGTCTATCAATATAGTTAATCTATGATAATGAGACTGGAAAGACAGAATTATTTTTTGGAATCCATAATTTTCTAAAACGTGTTTAGTTAAACAAGCCCACCAGAGACTGGGGCTGCACACTGCGGCAGACCCGACGACCCAACATACACCAGGGTAGTTGGGATCCAAATATAGAAACTTCTTTACATGGTGTAGAGCCAGTAAAATCATTGAGTTTTCGCTAAAAATCTGGGTTGAAATGGCCGTGACCAAAAGTTGTACTTGCAAGGCTTGAAATTTTGAGGACTTTGTTACTCCGACCGATTTATTAATAAAGTTTTCATAATGAGACATACACACCGGGGGTGTACTGTGGGATTATAAAGGACCTCTCTGCGTCTCTGCTATGATTTGTGATTCCTGCAGTCTTGACCGCTCAACACGGAAAGTATGTTCAATCGAGAGTTAAGAAATTTATTTCGCTATCATTTACTCTCCAAAATACATTTTGAATTTCTTTAACTATCAAATAAACTATCAAAAGATGTAAAGCAGTGCGCTGTTTAAAATTTCCTCGATTGACCGACCAGAAACCTTAAAGAGGTTGACAAATTAATGATGAATTTCTCTCCTGAGAAATGTAAAAAATTAGAAAAAAAGTTTCAAACTTTTCCATCAGCATGTTTTTCAATAGTAGTAAAGTATGAAAGTGGAAATGTGATCATCGCAGTAAATTTTCCAATTTAAGCAATTGGAAAGAAGAAGCTTGCTTAAATTGGAAAATTTACTGCGATGATCACATTTCCACTTTCATCTACAACCGCAGTACAAATATGAATTATTTCATATAAACTCCACAGTAGTAAAGTATGTTGGGTTATTTTGAATGCCCCATACAAAGCTCCTTTCTTCTTTTCTGCAAAATTTTAGTATATGTAGGTTTCGCTATGGTAAACAATAGCGCCGTATCAATTCGGCTGTCGATTGCAACTTATCAATTTTTTTTCCTAGTATCATGTCCGGTTCTAGCAAATTGCTAGATTCCAGGCTTTTTTTCCTGTTATCTATGTGGTAATATCGTAATTTGCATCAACTCTAAATTCTGTGAAAAATGTAGCGACACATCTTAGGGTGAGTGCCAAACTGCCGCTGTGGAATCATAGCCTTTTCTGAGTGCGAAAGAGCGTACCCATATTTGTATATTCACCAAGGCGCATCCAGCGAGCCTGGGCTACCTGTGACTTTATCGTTCATTTCTTCTTTGGTCGATAAATCTCCGAATATGACTTTAAGGTCTACCTCAAAATATCTGTCTAAATCGTCTCGGCGTATTTAGCTTTGAATTCGTTTCAGGCCATAAACGCAAATAAATTTCTCTCACATTTTCGCAGCCGAGATTCCTGACCGCAAAAAAGAAAGAAGAGAAAGTTAATGACTGTGAATGTATGAAAATCATATATGGAAACTGCGGATTAAGAAATGAATACGAAAGAGATTTAGCAGTGAATACTACTTAAGCAGTAGTGAAAATAAAGCCTGAAAATTTCAGGCCATACGGGATTTGAATCTATGAACTTTGGCTCTACCACATTTATATTTGTATTGTCATCACTCAGGTTTCTACGATCAAAACACAGATCGGCTACACATTTAAGTATAAATTTTAAAATAATTGTGATCATTACAATTAAGAATAAATTTTTTTTACCTTTTTTAAGTCTGAGAGTTTATCAGTTGAATTGCCTAGGATATGTTGATAACAAGTCGATTGTATCGTTTAATTTTGTCCTAGAGATACCAATTCTGCCTCATTTCTTAAAAAGATCTTTGCTATCAAATAATTGACCAAAGCGACAATTGATCAACGAACCTGTTTCTCTCAGAAATTCGTCTTGATAATTCAAAAGGGAAACCTCATTTGAAAAGTTGAGAAGAAGCTAGAGTTGCTCGAGGCGTAGCCGAGAGCAACTCTTACGCATCTTTCGTGCTCTCCAACTTCCCGCGTGCTTCATATCTCGATGAACGCACGCTGATGTATGAACCAATTGTTAATTTTAAAACGTTCCGGAATTCGAAGCTTACAACACAGCTATTGTGGAAGAAATAGATCATAATTATATAATCTAATAGAATGTTGTAGTTTCCCATCCTATGTCATTAGAAAGTTTGAGTACCAATGTCACAGTGACTAAAAATTCTAGAAACTATGTACAGTCTCTATCCACAACACACCTAACACGATTTGAAAATCCTTGTACATAATGATGCTAATGAAAGCATAAGCGAACATACTAAACAACTTGTGTACAGTCACGGACCGCCGTGACTCATCGTGGAAGGCTTTTAGACAGAATAACAACTACCAACTACATGCAGAGAAGGCATAGGTATTAACAGTTGCTTTAGTTTCTGCTATGGCAGATAAGCTAACACTCCCCTTTGGACTAACGACCTGAGTAAACATTAAGGGTTCAAAATGTTTTTTAATAAGCGAAATGCAAAGCTCAAAGTTCTGCTTAAAACTTACTTAGTGAAACTCTTCGATAGGAACAGATAGAGATGATAATTGCTATTATTATTTGGAAACTCACTTATGCCCATAGTTGTAGACCTTTGCTGGGGTGGGGGGGAGAGAGAAGAGAGGGTCTATTCTAATACGCGGGTCAACAACAATTGTTCAGTCGACTCTGAAGATGATTTCGCTGAGGATATATAAGCGTCAAATGAATAAAGGGGTAAACGTCACCTTTTTTACCCTTTACGGTGGCTAATTTACCTTTTCAACCCAGTTGTTAACACGAAACTACCTGTTATAGAAGCGTCATTCTTTATTACTGACTCATACCTTCAGTAAAAGCTTCTCAGGAGTACTCATACTTGGAAGATCAAAATACACCGTCCAAAGGTACTCTTGTGTTCCAAATACTGACTGTTTAACACTAATCATAAAAACTGGATCATGTGAGATTTTTAAAGTCCCTGTCATACATTATAGTACATGTGCCAATGACTCGATTTGTGAACCCTTTCACTGTGCAAAATAACTTGCTTATAGCATTCTGTCTGTGCCACAATAGCGCAGAAAACAACCAGGTACTTTTTTCTAGTTTTTACATAAAGTAGGATCCGCATCTTTCACACGTATGTTAATTGATTTCTTGCAACAATTTTGACCTCCGGTAAAGCAGATATTGAAGGAAACCTCACCAATGTGTGGTGACCACCGTATAGCCAGCCTGAGAAGATCGCACAACATCTATTATCTGGTACGCACTGGGTTGGCATTTTTGTTCCTGCATCTCCCACGAAACGATACCATTTCCCGAATATTATGGATGAGGAATTGTCGTCACATTTTTCTCCACCATATGGTGTGTTGTAAGTGCTCTTTCTGTCGGCATCGCTCAGGTTTTTGTAATTGTAGTACGGATGGGCTAAAAAGTTGAATTTCGGTTAATGCGATGTTTTATATATTTCTTTATAAGGAAGCTTAAGGAAAAAAAATATGGTATAAACTGCAGTGTTTTAGACTCGCCCTGATAAAAACCGTAACAGTACGCGTACAATGTTACAATAACTTTTTTTAAAAAATAAGTTTGATATCATCAATCAGCTGTTTCAGGTTTGAAAATGAATGGCAAAGCGTTGGCCGTTCTCAATCCAGGGTCGCTTGTCGCTTGGCTGCTAATAAACAATTCGTATTTCAAACAGACAATGTCGCTCAAAATTTCCTAGAAGGAAAAGTAAAACAAAATACAAAAATAAAACCAAAAATAACGTATTTGACCTGGGTAATGGTATTTCTCGCGGCTGAGAACGAAAATCGACAACTGGAAGATTTGCCACCGGCCGATTTTGGCCGTGTGCATAAAAATGTATCTTTTGTCGATAAGGAAAAAGTCAATAACTGGTTTTGTGAAAAGAAAGTTACGCCCATTGTCTTTTTCTGTAATGGTTCAACGCATTTTTCCTCAAGAGCCCTATCTCAGACGTGCTTTAAGACCTTTTATTTGCGGATTGTGTAACTTATAATTTCATTCCCAAAAAAAGTCTACTTTTCTTATTAGTAAAGGCGTATTCAATTATATGATAAACAAATATAATACATGGTTGCTTGCGGGTCTAGAACTTCTCTTTTCTTGTTCAAATCATACCAGGAGAAATACAATATATAACAGTTTATATATATTTATAATGGCCGAGTTTGTCCTAAAGCCTCAACTCAAAATCCCTAAAAAGTTACCATATTCAACGAATTTCAATGCGTCTTCGTGGCTCGATCGCTCAAGGATCGGTTTTCATACAGCCTGCTGACCAATAATGGGGATCATTATTTTGTCTCTTGGTGGAAAAAAACAATGCACAATAAGTCTACAAATATGATATAAAAAAATTAAATCTATGCTTCTTTTCCCCTAAAGGTGCGCTGAAGGACGTTTCCAAGCAATTTAAAGGCACTAAAAACTAACGTGATTTTTTGCATGGCCAAACAAGAATAGCTATTCAGTCAACATTATTTACAGCGAGTTCAGCCAGTACCATCTCTAAAAATGTGTAAGGTAAGACTAACCTTTACAACTCAAACCATCCTCAATGTATCTAGAATTACAGGCGCAACTCTGGGGGCCCTGGGTATTACTGCAAGAGGCGTGCTCATCGCAGATATTCAGTGTTGAACACTCGTCGATGTCTGATGGGGATCAAGCGCACAACGTCACAACCCACAATTGAATGTTCTGTAGAACTACATTTAAGGATAAATATTTGATTACTTCCGGCGCCATAATTTGAGTTAAAAGAACGTTTCAGATTACTTCCCGCTTCGAATAGCTGGGATTGTATGTATAGAAAGAGCAGTAATAAAATTGCTCCTCTCTGGTCATAAAGGACTTTTCTGAACATTGAAGGAAACTTATAAAAATCACCTAAGCAAGTTTGTCCATTTCCAGTGTATCCAGTGTGGCATGTACATAGATGTGATCCAATGGTGTCGGTACAGTTAGCATTCGCATGGCAAGAAAGATTTCTAGCACATTGATCAATATCTGAGACATCAAAGGCTTCTGGGAGTATGATGCATATATAAATCTCCTTATGTTGAACGTTGAGTGCATTTTGTCATCTTGCTTTCAAGTGCGATGAAGGATTTTTATTTTCTTCCGTTGGTGAAAAATATTAAGGCAAGAGTAACTACTTTATCGAAACAAACAAACAAATAAAGAAGGAACGTGCAAATTAAAAAAATAATTCAAAAAACAAACACAAGCAAACTAACATTTGTTAAAGTCATAACGGAGCAATTACAATCTAAAGGCCTTTACCTGTGCAGTTCCGTCCATCTCCGTTAAATTCAAATAAACAGGTGCACAAAAAGGATCCATTTGTGTTTTGACAAGTAGCGTTCAGGTGAAAATCGTGAGTATCTTTTTGGCATTCATCAATATCTAAAAAAAAGGGAGAGAAAAGAATAATTATGCAACTGTTGTAGTTACACGAGCGAGATACACATTAGGTTTTAAACTGTTGCGAGGCGAAAAAGCATTAAGTTAGTTGTCATTGTGACAGATTAAGATTAATTGTTACTTTAGACTAAACCAAAACTTCTACTGCAGCGGAATCTCTCTCTAGACACCATTCCAAACTGTAGTCGGATATCAGTCGTCAAAGATCAGCCTTGGTAGCCTTCCTTGGTAGATTTTTTTCTGGCGGATTGTAAAATTGCATTGCATTCACGTGACAAGAGTGATTTCCTTTACACTCGTCAATATCTGTAAAATCATAAACACAAAAAAAAAATAATTGTAATAGGAAAAAAGTTGCAGAGCATCATGCTTAGAAACCTTAGTCTTTTTGTCTTGTGGTTCTAGGCGGAAGCACTTGACATTACCACACACCAGATTTTTTTCTCGGTTCCCTCAAGTTTAACTCTGTTGTTCTGTCCTGTAAGCCTTTAATTAATAAATTAACTAATAAGGCTTTAATTAAGCCTTTAATTTAATCTCCCTTTGCCATTTGAGATTTCTTACCACTAAATGTTTAATGAACCTTTTAATTCCCATGAGTGACCAAGACAGAATTTCTCTTTACCAAATTAATACAACATCAAACAGACAAGTGATGAGAATAAAGAAGAATATCAGCGTGTGGGTTATTAGTTGATTCAATACCAAATTCTTAGAACAAACATCAAAAGAATTGTACGGCAGACAGTCAAGAGAACTACTAATGAGATAATGAAAGGGTTGATACAATTGTGTCATTATCACCATTGTCGTCAGGTCTATACTCATCACTTTTTTATACAAGGTATGCTGGTAAAACAAGTCTTGCAAAGATGATGGTGCTTTTCTTGCTAATTGGAATGGTTACAAAAAAAACGCATCAAGTACGTGTGCATTCCCGTCCATTTCCATTATATCCGGGGTGACAAGTACAAACTTACGATCTCTTGGTGTTCGTGCAGGTAGCATTCACCTTTTTTTTTCATGCCTTATTTTAACTACTGCCTAATTAGTGCACATTACTGCGAGGATCACTTTCATTCACGTCTTTATCCGCAGTTTAAATATATGACTTTCATATATTCGTAACCGTTTAATAACCCATCAAGCCGAAAAAATTTGGACGTGCGACCGTACGACCGACCGTACAAGGTATTACTTTTAGCATGCGGGGCCAACTGTATAACGGGCACTATCTTAGCCATTACGTAATGGAAGGGCGAGAGAAAAGGTAATGCGCAGGCGCGATTGCGTGCGTAACTTGGATACTGTTGTGTATTAGGGTTCGTTATATACTACTATAGAGTAAAGCGTGCACAGACCAAGTGCTCTGCACAACTGCATGCTTTATAAGAATACCATCAAGTTAATTACACACAATGATATATGAGCATAATCACGTGACTGCGGTCAAAGGTGTGCTAACCAATAGAATAAAGATTATGTAATAGCTAAGGTATATTAAAGTTCACACGGCAACCAGGTGGACAATCAGACATAGTTTGATGCTACTCTGGTTTGCAGATTTAATGAATGTAACCGAAGAAGTTACAATTCATAGACCCAAGGTTTCGACACTCCTGTCTAGTGCCTTCATCAGGGGTGATCTAAACGCTGCAACAAAAGGTCCTTTTATATGATCACTAATTAGCGGCCTTTTTTTCTGGTTATCTTGCAAGAATTTTGTCGCCTGTTCTTGGGAATACTGATTACACTGTCAAAAATTCCTGCGAATTTGCGGATTTCGTACGAGATAAAACTCTTAACGCTTGTAAAGAATTAGTATCTTTCGACGTTGTTTCGCTCTTCATCAAAATCGCAGTTGATCTTGCCGTTAAGGTTGCCGAGGAGAGACTCAGAGAAGATGCTTCCCAGGGACAAAGAACTTTGCCTGTGGAGGATATTATTCATCTGCTGTCTTTTTGCCTCAAAACCACGCAATTTACATATAACGGCACCTACTATCAACAAGTTTTTGGTACAGCGATGGGTTCGCCCGTCTCTGCTGTCATTGCTAACATGGCAATGGAAGACGTGGAACAAAGGGCCTTAGCCACTTCACCGGTTAAACCCTTTTTCTGGAAACGATATGTCGATGATGTTATTTCTGCGGTATCCGGAAATGAAGCGGAGCGCCTCTTATCGCATTTGAATTCAGTAGAGCCGTCGATCCAATTCACCCTTGAGCGTGAAAAGGATAGACATTTGCCCTTTCTTGATTTAAATGTGTCCAGAGAGGTTCAGGGTAAGTTAGAGACAAGTATTTACCGTAAACCTACCCACACCAACAAATACCTCGCCTTCGATTCTCACCACCCTATTGCTATAAACAGTCTGTAGCCAAAACTTTACTTAGGAGGGCTGACTGTCTACCATCTTCACTCGATTCCAAGGCTGAGGAGAGGAAATATGTTTCCAATGTCCTTAAGGCAAATGGCTATACAAAAACTTTTATCCGTAACTGCCAAAAACCAGTTACAAATAGTAACGCTCTTGATGAAAGGGAACCAGCGACTGGTTTTGCTGTTATTCCTTACATACAGGGTGTTACGGAACCCATCAAGAGAATTTTGAATAGCCACAACGTTAAAGTTGCTCAAAAACCTTTTCAGACTTTGGGGCATATTTTCGCCAAACCTAAGGATCCTGTCACGAAAGAACAACGAACCGACGCCATTTATTTTATTCTTTGCGATGACTGTGACAACGAATACATCGGACAGACCAAACGTCAGTTTGGTAAACGGTTAAAAGAGCACCAAAAAGCGGTTTTCCTTTGCAAAAAGGAAAATTCAGCTTTATCGGAGCATACGTGCCTAACTAACCATACAATTGGGTGGGATAATTCTAAAATTATCACCACTTATCGGTGTTACCACCAGCACCTTTGTTTGGAGGCTTGGCATATTAACTCCGCCCACGCTCCTTTAAATCGTGACGATGGCGGCTTGCTTCCTGACGCCTATTTACACCTCGTCGAAAAAAAGGCCGCTAATTAGTGATCATATAAAAGGACCTCTTGTTGCAGCGTTTAGATCACCCCTGGTGAAGGCACTAGACAGGAGTGTCGAAACGTTGGGTCTATGAATTGTAACTTCTTCGGTTACATTAATTAAATCTGCAAACCAGAGTAGCATCAAACTATGTCTAATAGCTAAGGTATTTATCCAAATAGGAACAAACACTACATTCCCCCACACTTATTTCAAAGGCTTGGTAATCAGCTACTCTAATCATTATATATTAAATCCTAAACGATGCGGTGCTTTACGCTGTCGAGTTGGATAGCGTGTTTTAGGTTGAGGTTGCGCTGTCGCGGCTGCGTGCGCATCTTCATCGTTATCATTTTCGCTACTTTTGGTTTCGTTTGGTTTTAGCGTTGATTTTTCCGCGGTTTCCGCTTGCGGAGGCGTTACCAGTTGGATGTCAGTGGTATCGTTTGAATGTGTTACACTGATTTCTGGTTTACTATCTTTGTTGCTTAAATACTTTCGGGGCATTTGGTCAACACGTCGTTTCCAAAGTTGTTCTCCGACAAGAACTTAAAAGGAGACGGGACCGGGCTGATCCGTAACGGTGCCATCAAGCCAATTCGGCTCACCACGGAAATCTTGCACCAGAACTTCTTCAACAAGGGTGAATTCTCTTCCTTTACTAATCTTAAGGTATCAGGCCTTCTGATCCGTCTGCCTGTCAAATACTTTCCGACTGAGGTCAGGACCGTTAAATCTAACCTCGTTCTTAATCGATGATTTAGGAACAACTCGGCTGGTGTTTGGCCTGTAGTACTATTTGGTGTCGTTCGGTAACTGAAAAGAAATCGCGCTAAACTTTGCATAATCGAATCGCAGCAAATTAAGAAATTTTTTGAACGTTTGAACGAAACGCTCTGCTTAGCCGTTGGATCGAGGGTGATACGGAGCAACAAGTGTGTGCTTGATTCCGTTTGCTTTCATAAATTTACAGAATTCTTCTGAAGTGAACTGTGAGCCATTATCACTCACGAGTTGTTGTGGGATGCCATACCGAGCAAACAGTGGTCTTGCCAAAAATAGGCTCAAACTGAAATGGAAAATCATAAGAGGGGTAAAATAGTTGTCAAAATTTTATAGGTTGTCTTAAAGTTCATTTTCAACATCTCCTTAACCCTTTAACTCCCATGAGTGACCAAGAGAGAATTTCTCCTTACAATATCAATGCAATATCAACCAGATAAGTGATGAGAATAGCGAAAAATATAAATTAGGGAATAATTTGTTGATCCAATACTAAATTATCTGAACTAACATTATAAGAATTGTATGGTTGACAGTGAGGAGAATGACAAATTTGATCTGGGAGTTAAAGGGTTAAAGGCTTCTGTCTTCTGCTTGCAACTTCTTGACTTCATATCCATTCCTTCCTGCTTCATTTGTGGTGATCAAGCAACTCTTTAGAAGAGTCGTTCTACATTAATGTTCTCTAAAACTGTGGCGATAAGCACTCTTCTTGGCTGATATTTTGCTTACAATTTCACACACTAAGATACTAGGTATCAGCCAGCAGTAAAATCCCATTGTATGATTTCAACAGCTATAATCAATTAGTATATAACACACATTCAGTGAATGGTTTTTTTTTTCATGTGCTGATTGGCTAGTTCAGTTGGCAAGTTGAATGGCAAGTACCATTCACCTCCGAACAGATGTTGAGAAAAATTGAATACCAAGAATTGAATTCCCACCATTTTTGGTATATTGAAAGAAATAAACTAAGTTTATGGTAATTGTGTGATATACTATATATACTGAAACAAATTAATCACCTCAGTGTCGATGAAAATGATGGATATTTACCCCCATGAATACAGAGGGTAAGTTTCTAAAGATAATGTGGTGCTGCGTCGGTGGGAGAGTATAGCAGGTAATTTAGAGATAACAACTGAGTCGAAAACGTAATTGGCGACCGTAAAGAGTAAAAAAAGCTGACGTTTCGAGCGTTAGTCCTTCGTCAATCGCTCTGACGATGGGATAACGCTCGAAACGTCGGCTTTTTAACTCTTTACTCAGTTGTTGACACTAAATTACCTGATATTTACCTCCACTTCGGTGAACAATTGTTAACTATCATGAGATGTTTGAACGCAAACATGACGGCAAATGATTATTTCAACTATCATCAACTATCGTGACCGTTTGAACAGGGCTTAAAAATTCTGAGTTATTTTTGAGGATAAGCATTAAAAGATTGTACTTGTTATTCTGAATTTATACCCGATGAAAACGTTTCACTCACCTCCTCAATTATAGCATCTTCTCCTTCGCTAAGAATACCAATGTGACAATGGTTTGTTCCGCTCCTAAATTGAAGTTGACTAAAACAAAACACACGTACAAACTAACTAGTAATCGCTTACAATCAAAATATGCATTTCTCTATGGCAACAAAACAACCAATCGTATTACGCGTCACATGGTTTGAATCGCATAGTTGAATCACATCCATTGGCGTAAATTATGGGGCTCTTTGGTCTCAGATACTTGTTACAAATTTTTGACCAAAACTCAGGAACTGCACGCGAATGCGGAATAGGCTACTGGAGGTGAACGACTATGCTTTTCAAAACTATATGTTCGATGGCTCTCGATTTCTCGATCTCGATTTCTAGCTTCCGATCTATTCTGCGTCCTTCACCACTGTCTATTCCATCTACGGAGTTTCCGATGATAAATTTAACCTCTAAATCATCATCAACGGGGATAAAATAAGATCGACTCACATCGACGCCGATTGAACTTGAAATATTAGTTGTGTAGTGCATAATTAACTACCAAAGTGGCTTTAATTTTTAACATCTTATACTTCAAATTTGGAAAGAATCGGAAGTAACGCAATTTTTCATAAGCGTCATTGACCAAGCGTGAGGTCAAGATGGCTAGATATTGGGTCAGTTCTTTTTTGTGTTTTATTTCCATAAAAACGGAAAAAAGAGAACGACACTAATATCCAGCCACCTCGACCGAAAAAGCTTGGTCAATATCGGATTTATTATAGAGCAAAAACATCGCCGCTTTATTACGAATCAAGACTTGTTTATTTCGAGAGACGGGAAAGGAGGCCAACTGTTTTTGCGCGGAACCACAGCGGGCAGTCCCGAGCCCATCTTGCCTGCTCAGGTGCCAATCAGAACAGAAGATATTTCAAATTTGGGTTATTTTCCCTAGGGCAATTACCAAAATAAAGGGAAAATTCCCTCTATCTGAACCAATCAACCTTAAGTAATTTGCTCTCTATGTTAAAAAATAACAGAATCAACGCGCGCAACATTATTTGAGAATGGTAGGCTGTTTTCAGCCGAGGTAACCATGAGGGTGGTGCTTTGTTTTAGAGTACCGTTCGCACTTGCCTTATTGGGAACATTTTCTCTTTAATTTTCCTATCATGTTTGGAATCTTTAACGATATGTCCGTTTTGCTCTTAAAAAGTGTTTGAGAAAAAAGGAAGAAAAAAAGAAAAAAAGAAAAAAAAGAGAACTGATGCAGGTCACAGGGCTCTTTAACGTCCCTGTTACAAAAAGCTATTAGTAAAGCGGCACCAATTGTTAAACACAAAAAATATACCCCAAAAATTTCATCCGCGTTCGACAATAATCGACCTTAAAATGCTCAGCGATGGCAGGGTCAGGGCTCTTGTAGCACATCCAGAGCCTTTCCGTTACCCTCCGAGTCTCAAGTAATCTGTAATCAGACTTTTTGAAACTCTAGGACGCATACGTGGGCTCTGAATCGTAAGGACCTCAACATGTAGACCTGGTGTGGGTAGTAAAAGTGTGCATGCAGAGTCAATGGAGTATGCGCTTATCTCAACATTGTTTAGCAATTTATTACCTATACGTCCGAATAATTGCTTAAAACTATCATTTTATTTTGTGGCTTCATCACAAGCAGCTCGCTAAATCTCATCGATGCTTTTTTGTGCCTTTGAGGTGCAAGAGCAAATATACATAACACAAGGCTAGCTTAAACATCAAGGACAAATTGAATATCCATGTTGGCTCACCATGCACTAAGCTAGGGGTAATCATAGTGATTAAATCTCCATTTGTTTGCAGCAGTTTTCTTTTTTCCTGTATTCCGTCATAAAAAACGCTTTCTTTTCTCTTCTTTCTCTTTTAAAAGAGCGATTTCATTCACGTCCAATTCTGAGTTATTTACCCATTAACTCTAAAGGGTGACTGGCTTCTAATTTCTCATTTCAGTATCAACCTTGAATTGAATGTATAGGTAATGAGAAAAATGAAAATAATAACCAATTTGAAAAGCTCATCATTGTTAAACAAATTCTCCTTGTCCTTACCACAGGAAATGTAGAGAGATCGGTGTGGAGAATATGAGTACCAACCTAAGGGTGTAAATGGTTAATGATCGAGCTAAGTGCAAATTAATGCTATGTTTCATCTATTTGAGCGAACTGAAAAATTCCAACATCTGTGGCATCATGCAGTAGTTCAGTGATTGGATTCTGTCATATTGGTTCTATCATTCGTCTGTCTGCAATCGCTTGATTGGTGAGATTATCACGCCATGCACCTTGCTGTGACATACCTGTTAGATAAAATACCCTTTCCAGGAGTTCTCAGTATTGCTTTCAATAAACCTCACAGAATATTCACTTAGATACCTAACAGCAAGAACTCTTACATTCAAATAAAATCTAGGACCGCTAAATAATTAGTTAGAGAAAGCTCGAAAAAAAATGTCTATCAATACTGGCTCGCGGGGAGGAAGGAAAGGATGTGAAGGATGGGAAGGATGGGAATCCTTGTTACAAGGATCTAGTTCTCATCTATAAGTCACGGTGCACAAGATTAAGTAAGAGAACTCTCAAATTGAAATCATGTCACATATTGAACACAACTTTATTAATATCTCAAAATAGGCCAAGATACATAATTCCCAAAATCTATCAAGAAATTCTTCAAAAAAATGTCTATAAATCTCTTTTAACTCTAAAAATCTAAAATATCTTTTTCTTCAAAAATCCCGACCATCTCAGCACTGTTTTTCAAAATAATCACAAAATTTGGCATAAAATGTTAGATATTGTGGTGCAATTTCTCAGAAACACCTTTAAAACATTCGCACAAGGTGTGAAAAATTCGCATCTCCTATAGGAGGCGAAGCCACCTAAGTTATTGCAGTTCTTACTGTGACACTACAGAAGATTAAAACACCAAAAAGGAATCATCCGTTAAGCCACAGAGATATAGTTGAGATGATTATGAAATTAATATTCCTCCATGTGAACTGGAATCTCTTATTCGGGAAAATGAATGAACTTAAGTCATCAGTAACCTCATGGATAAGCTTCCTGATCTCCATTTCCTTGAAACAAGTCTTAAAGAGGAGTGGATTTTTAAGTACTGCATCACTGCAACAGCTAGGCTCGGTCTCTTAGGAAAATCAGGATTGGTTTGATGACAATGTGTGGAAATAAACAAACTCCTAGAGCAGAAACGTAAGCACTTTCTTGCCTATCAAGTCAGCGCAACATCAGTATCGAAATGAAAGTCTTTATTGCCTGCAATAGTAAACTCAAGAGCATCTCAGAAAAATGCAAGACACCTGGCTCCAGGCGCAGACGCCATTCCTGCGTAAATATGAAAGGCAGGTAATAAAATAGTCACCCAAAATCTGTGTGAAATGTTCTCATCCTTTTGGAGTAAAGATGTCAAGACTTCAATAAGGCTATCATTGTCCAATTGTAAGAGCGAGGAAAGAGGCAGTCCTGCGATAACCACAAGGAAACACCGTTACTGCCGTCAGTTTTAAGCAAATTCCTTGCTAGAGTCATGCCTAATCGACTCATCAAACATTTGCAACAAGGTCTCCTGCCCGAGAGTCCGTGCAGCTTTCGAACGAGCAGCAGCGGAACAGTACATGTGATATTTACAGCTCGTCACTTTATGAGAAAATCCAGGAGTAACACTAGGACCTCTGTACCACCTTTGTTGACCTGACCAAGGCGTTAGACACGGTCAGTCGTGATGATCTATAGAAAGTCATCTCAAAGCTAGATGCACCTCTATTATCATCTCCATGATTGGAAAGTTTCTTAATGAAATGATGGAACTTGTAAAATAGTGAGGTGTGGAAATATTTCCCGGTCAACAATGGCTTGAAACACGTATGTGTTCTCGCCCAACCTTCTTCTCAATGATGCTCTCTACAATGCTCCCAGGTGCATTCTCACAAGGTGATGCAGGCGTAGAAACTCGTTATAGAACTGATCACATGCTTCACAATCGTAGACGACTTAAGGAAACACTTGAGGTCAGTCTTACCACCATCCGTGATCTAAATTTTGCAAATGATTGTGCACTGGATAGTAACTGTGAAGAACAGATGCATCATGGCATGAACTCTTTGGGCACAACCTGTGAGAACTTTTGATTCACCGTACGTACCCACCAGCTCTAAGAAGCAATACAACTAACCTTACAGTCATTTAATTGGCACAAAACTCCACGCAATTGACATGTTCACCTATCTTTAAATTGCAGACCGCTGTCCATCAGCTCGGCGTACAGTAGAATTCGCCTGACTGTATAGGGACGCAGGTAAATCTCAACAGGTAGAAAACTCAAAGTCTATAAAGCTGGACAGTTTACAGCAGATAAGCAGCCAAATTTAATCACATCCACGCAACAAGCCTCCGAAATGGTTCATTGGTTCAACTAAATAGTCGAACTGGCGAAACAGTTGAACTGTACAAATTGCACAACCTATCTTAGTTAGTTAAAGTAGTTCAAGTGATCAAACTAGCTTCAATTGTTCAACTGCACAAACTGCACAATCTAGCTGAATTGGTTCAGGTAGTTAAAACAGTTAAACTAGCTCAATTGGTTTACCTGGTTAAATAGTCAAACTAGCGAAAACAGTTAAACTGACAAATTGCACAATTCAGCCTAACTGGTTGAAATAGTTAAAATACTCAAACCAGCTTAAATGGTTAAACTGAAAAAAATGCATAAGCATCTTATAGGGTTCAATCTCACAAACACCACAATCTACCATAATTGGTTAAAGTAGTTAAAATAACCAAACTAACTTAACTGGTTGAATAACTAATTGGTTGAAGTAGTACAAATGATCAAACTAGCTTAAATTGTTCAACTGCATAACCTGCACAAACTGCACGATCCAGCAGAATTGGTTCTGCCTAGAAAGTAGTTATGTCATTTCTGCGACCTGATTCGAATTCAGACAGTCAAGTAGATATTTCAGTGTACCGCTGGTTATTTTGCAGTCACGGTAAGATATCAAGTTTTCGAGAGCACATGGTCTGTTTTGAGTTTAAGTTTTAGTTTCTGCTAAGATTGTCGAACAAGATTTCATTTGTTAGTAGCGGGACAAGACACAAATAACTTGTACTATTCCATCGTTTTTGTTTAGCTTTCTTATCCTTTGTGACTCGGTTATTTTGCTTTATTCAGCGGATTTATGCATTTGATTTCAGTGAATCGTTGTTCATGTAATAAAAAGAGTTTACAGTTCAGCGCAATTGGCTCAACTGGTTAAACAATCAAACTAGCGAAGACCGTTAAACTGAAAACAATTGAAAAATATATCGTAGTTGTTTAAAGTAGTTCAAATGGTCAAACTAGCTAAATGGTTTAACTTGAAAAAATGTACAATTAGCTTAAATGGTTTAACTGCACAAGCTGCACAATCTAGATTCAAATACCTAAAATAGTCAAACTAACGAAAACAGTTAAATTGCACAAATTTCACATTCTTTCTTAATTGGCTAAAGTAGTTCAAAGGGGGATTTAGGATTTTCGGTTTTGCAGCTTTGGCTACGTTTTAGATCGGTTTTTCGGTTTTTGTGCCAAAAAACTTCGTTTTTTCGGTTTGGTGGTCATTGCGGTTTGCGGATTTTCCGTTTTTTAGCATTTGGTTTTCGGTTTTCGCAAAAAAAATACTAACTGGTTTTCGGCTTTGATATCCGATGCAGTTTTCGGTTTTTCCAATTAGACCTATTTGGGTTCCGGTTTTTCTTCGATCTGAGCGGCAACTACGCGCCTCCACTAATCTCGAGTAGCCGCTAAACGCAAATTTTATCGAGAGGAATGAGTGACAAACCAATTGAAATATCGCAGGGATCCCTAGGTAGCCTACGTGTAGCCGTACCCTCCCCCTCCCCTGAGGTAGGGGGGGGGGAAGAAGGGAGGGTATGGCTACGCGCCTGCACGTAGGGCACGGCTAAGCACGGATCATTTCCAAAGTTTCTTTATCAACGCCACCTCGAAGTTGGTGACCAAGTTACAGACCATACGTGACTGATTGATTCAACATTCCAATGGAATCTCCAAACTTTCAGGTCTTAGTTCGCGAATGGAAATGTTAGATCAGGGATTTTTGATGAAACTTTCCAGAGCTATAGCTTTTTGTGACTGCAAAATTGCAATCCTATGGAGGGCTTTTCTCGTCCTCGAGAGCGTAGCTGTTAATTTAAGCAGATACTAGAAGATACGAATGCCAAGTGCATGGTATTCATGGATCCTGTCATGAAATTAGTGTAGTTTACTCTGTACGCTACACTTGTCATCACTGTATCGAAACGATCAGGGTTTTAATAACTGGGATGTGAAAGTGTATCGATTTTGACAGTTTTGCATGCCGTTTTCAGTTTTGATCGAGTTTTTTTTTCGGTTTTGGATGATTTTTTCTACGGTTTTAAGGTTTCTAATGGGCCCCAATGCCCTCCTCAGTTCAAATGGTCCAACTAGCTCAAATGGTTCAACCGGAGGAAATGCATAACTAGCTTAAATGGTTTAACTGCACCAACTGCACGATCTTGCTTAATCGGTATAACTAGTTAAAATAGTCAAACCAGCGGAAAGAGGTAAACGGTATCGGAACAATTCGCGCCTCAGACAATTCGCCCCCAATTTTTAGACAATTCACCCCTAATGTGAAAACACCGAGTCAGTCAACCGAATCATTCGTGCCCATCGTACATGAAACAAAGCTATCTACGGTCGAATTTATAAGTATAATAAGAGCGAACGCGTTCTCGCGCGTCTAAAACCGAAGAACTGAACACGTATCACCATCTTACGCTCACGCGATTGACGATCATTAAATTATTTTGGTTTCGGTTGACTCGAGTAGTCGAGTTTTCTTTTTCTTTCAAGAAATGATTGTCTTGTGACAAAAGCTTTATTTTCTACAATAGTTTGGGTGTTTTCACATTGGGGGTGAATTGTATTGAAATTGGGGGCTAATTGTCCGGGACGAATTGTTTGACATTCGAAGTGAACTGCACAAATTGCACAATGTATCTTATTTGGCTGAAGTGGTTGAAAATGGTCAAACTAGCGAAAATGACAAAATGCGTAACTAGCTGAAATGGTTTAACCAGCCAAAATTCATAACTAGCTGAATCAGTTCAACTGCGGAAACTGCTTAAGTCACCTCAAATGATTCAACTGGTTACATAGTCAAACTGGCGAGGATAGTTTAACTTCAAAAATTGCACAATCTATCTGAAATGGTCTGACTACCTTAAGTGCTTCAACTGGACAAAATGCATAACTGGCTTAATAGGATCTACTGCACAAACTGCACAATCTAGCCTATTTGTTCCAACTGGACATAGTTTGATTCTACTCTGGTTTGCAGATTTAATGAATGTAACCGAAAAAGTTACAATTCATAGACCCAACGTTTCGACACTCCTGTCTAGTGCCTTCATCAGGGGTGATCTAAACGGTGCAACAAGAGGTCCTATTATATGATCACTAATCAGCGGCCTTTTTTTTCGGACGAGGTCTAAATAGGCGTCAGGTAGCAAACCGTCACCGTCACGATTTTAAGGAGCGTGAGCGGAGTTAATATGCCAAGCCTCCAAACAAAGACGCTGGTGGTAACGCAGATTAGTGGTGATAATTTTAGAATTATTCCACCCAATTGTATGGTTAGTTAGGCATGTATGCTCCTATAAAGCTGAATTTTCCTTTTTGCAAAGGAAAACCGCTTTTTGGTGCTCTTTTAACCGTGTACCAAACTGACGTTTGGTCTGTCCGATGTATTCGTTGACACAGTCATTGCAAGGAATACAATAAATGGCGTCGGTTCGTTTTTCTTTCGTGACAGGATCCTTAGGTTTGGCGAAAATATGCCCCAAAGTCTGAAAAGGTTTTTGAGCAACTTTAACGTTGTGGCTATTCAAAATTCTCTTGATGGGTTCCGTAACACCCTGTATATAAGGAATAAAAGCAAAACCAGTCGCTGGTTCCCTTGCATCAAGAGCGTTACTATTTGTAACTGATTTTTGGCAGTTACGGGGAAAAGTTTTTGTATGGCCATTTGCCTTTAGGACATTGGAAACATATTTCCTCTCCTCAGCCTTCGAATCGAGTGAAGATGGTAGACAGTCAGCCCTCCTAAGTAAAGTTTTGGCTACAGACTTTTTATGGCAAACAGGGTAGTGAGAATTGAAAGCGAGGTATTTGTCGGTGTGGGTAGGTTTACAGTAAACACTTGTCTCCAAATTACCCTGAACACATTTAAATCAAGAAAGGGAAAATGTCTATCCTTTTCACGCTCAAGGGTGAATGGGATCGACGGCTCTACTGAATTCAAATGCGACAAGAGGCGCTCCGCTTCATTTCCAACTATCGCAGAAATAATATCATCGATATATCATTTCCAGAAAAAGGGTTTAACCGATTAAGTGGCTAAGGCCTTTTGTTCCACGTCTTCCATTACCATGTTAGCAATGACAGCAGAGACGGGCGAACCCATCGCTGTACCAAAAACTTGTTGATAGTAGGCGCCGTTATATGTAAATTGCGTGGTTTTGAGGCAAAAAGACAGCAGATGACTAATATCCTCCACAGGCAAGGAAGTTCTTTGTCCCAGGGAAGCATCTTCTCTGAGTCATTCCTCCGCAACCTTGACGGCAAGATCAACTGGGATTTTGGTGAAGAGCGAAACAACGTCTAAAGATACTAATTCTTCACAAGCGTTAAGAGTTTTATCTCTTATGAAATCCGCAAATTCGCAAGGATTTTTGACAGAGTAATCAGTATTCCCAACAATAGGCGACACAATTCTCGCAAGATAACCAGAAATTGCATAAGTCGGAGAATTAACAAAAGAGACAATGGGTCTCAAAGGAATTCCCGGTTTATGAATTTTAGATAAGCCATGAAAACGTGGACATAAGCCGTCACTACTGTATAACATTTTGTACGTAGAGTCACTAATTATACCAGCTTTTTTCAAATCAAGCAACATTTTGTTTAACTTTCTTTGAGTTTTATTGGTAGGATCAGAGTTAAAGACAGCATACGTACTCTTGTCATTAAGCAGAGACAAAGCTTTGTCGTGATATTGCTGTTTGTCCATAACCACAACACAATTACCCTTGTCCTCAATTACGAGCCTGTCCGGATCCTTTTTGAGAGCTATAAGCGCATTGAAAACATCCTTTTGAATGTTTTTGGGAGGAGGTTTAGCGCGTGTGAGTATGCTAATTACTTCTGCTCTTACCAAATACCTACGATCGTCGTTGAGTTGAGAGATACTCTCTTCAACAGCGGCGACAATATCGGCAGTCGGTATTTTGCGAGGAACAATAGCAAACTTCAGACCCTTCTCTAAACCACTCCGTTCCAGCGCGGATAACTCCTTGGAGGAAAGCTTCAAGACTCATTTATCTCTCAGAGATGAGCCTGAATTAACAGGAGACCTCTTACTGAGCAAGTGACGGAGTTTTCTGTCGTTTTTCTCTCTCTTTTTGGTAAACGTCTGCAGTTCTTTCGAACTTCTTTTCGAAATTTCTTTAATTTAACTCCAACTGCTTAAATGGTCAAACTAGCGAAAACAGTTAAACTGTATAAAATTCATAACTAGCTTAACCAGTTCAACTGCAGAAACTGGTAAAGTTGTCTCAAATGATTTAACTGGTTACATAGTCAAACTAGCGAGGACATTTAACTTCAAAAATTGCACAAGCCACCTGAATTTGTTGAAGTAGTTCAAATGGTCAAACTAGCTTAAACTGTTCAACTGGACAAACTCCATAACTAGCTTAAAAGGTTCTATTGCACAATCTAGCTTAATAGGCTCGACTGGGTGAATAGTCAAACTAGCGTAGGCAGTTAAACTGCACAAATTGCACAACCTATCTTTTTTGGTTGAAGTAGTCCAAATGGTCTAACTAGCTTGAGTGCTTCAACTGCACAAACTGCACAATCTAGCTTAATTGGTCCAACTGGTTAAATATTCAAACTTACAAAAACATTTAAACTGCACAAATTGCACAATCT
Source organism: Pocillopora damicornis (assembly GCF_964200805.1). Taxonomy (NCBI): domain Eukaryota; kingdom Metazoa; phylum Cnidaria; class Anthozoa; order Scleractinia; family Pocilloporidae; genus Pocillopora; species Pocillopora damicornis. Next base: position 22,123,326 of record NC_142670.1, on the reverse strand, counting down.
ATCTTATTTGGTTGAAGTAGTTTAAATGGTCAAACTAGCTCAAATGGTTCAACCGGAAAAATGCATAATACATTTGGTTCAACTTAAATTGAATGCAGATGGTTCTATTGCACAAACTGCACAAGTCCCATTCTCAGAAAATGGCTCCTCTGTTGTAGGCTGACACTGGAAAGAAATCCGTGGGTGGACAGAGAAAGCCTTTTACAAACAATTGAAAGTATTCATCAAAAACCTGGGCGAAGATCCTGAGAACTGGGTAGGATAGGCTCACCTTTGGCCGTTCATGTGATTCACATGCGACAGACACTCTCGTGCACCGATTGGTCTCCACGGACACCCTCAGACACAAATGCGTACTCAACGGCATCAAGGGAAAAACAAAAAACTACACGGCTGAATTTTATTATGTGCAAATATATCTCGAAAGGCAAGGCTTTCTTTAGTTGCCTCAAACCATTGACTTGTCTTGGTGCCAAGACTTGGAGGAGGCGGCATTAAAGAAACAACAGCTGCAAATGGAGAAGGAGGTAAGAGAGGCAGAGGGCAAGTTGAATCTAGGAAAAAAAACATGACGAAAGATTCGAGGAACAACCGAATACCGCATGAATGCAGCAACAGCAGCTACGACAACTAGAACGTATGAACATGGTTTTGCTGCAGCGGCAAAGCCAGGCGCTTATGTTCTTGTTACAAAAACTTGCTGACAAATAAAATTGTTCCGCAAATTTATTTGAAACTTGGACTTTCTGGTTCAGATGCCTTGCGTATTTCTATATATGTGATAGACAACAGGAAGAGAATATCAGCTGTCTGAAGAGAATATCAACAGTTTGTATAATCTGTATGAGTTATGCGATCATTTGATATAATCTTGTAATTTTAAAAGTTGTTTATAGTTTTAAAGTTTAATACTTTTAAAATGCTTTTACATGGTAATGATCGTTTAAAGGAGATTAATTTATTTGAAAGTAAACTGAAGACTGATTGAAAATTATTCGGAAAATTGATTTATTATGGACCATGCTTGAAATTTTTGAAAGTACTCATGGACAGTTGTGGGAAAGAACTGGAAAAACTTAGATGTAATTGCACCACATAAACATGCCCGAGAATTATGAAGAAGAGCACATAAAATATACACTTTTCCCACAGCGCTTGAGCATAACTTTGAATTCCTCTTGAAGTCCAAGAATTTAAAATACTTTACGACATCACCGAAGATCCATTCAATTAAAAAATCTCACTTCACTCATTGACTTGTTCCAAGCTTTTGGAAGGTCTGTTAGTAACGCCGTGAAATGAACTCCGTGAAAGTGAAGTCGGAGAAGATACGCTGGATCGCCATGAATGCATAAGTTGCCTCCTCCTGAAGCTGGTTCAACACTTTGGATCAAGCCAACATTACGCTGTTGTGCCTTTTACTCTCCACCGGGCCATAGAGGGTAGCAATAAGGCTGTTGGGTGTAGCAATGGACTTAAATTTCATTGAATGTACTTTCGTAGGGCCGTTGTACATCATCCGCTCCTTTCTCGCTGATAATTTCTGTGAATGTCTACAAAGGTGGGCGACTTATCCACGGCTGATCCAATCCAACAGCAAACGTATCCAGTCAGTGCAAATGGAATCCATCACAGTATGCGAAATCATTCAAAGTTGAGGCTCAGGTATCGCGAATCGTGGTATCAATTCCACTTACCTGCTCGGGCAGGCAAACTGCCTGAGAAATATGTAGAATGCCTCAGTTGTGTCCATGTTGACGTCGTTATAGCAAACAATCAGGCCTGGAGGGTTCAATACTTCAGTAAGTTCTTGCTTTCTTTATCTGTCATCATGTCCAGATTGAAGCGTTCGTGGCTCCAATATAGAATAAAAGGATTTTTGGGAGAACTTAACGTTATATAGAAACAAGTACTCTGTATCATCGATCAAATTACGGGCATAAGCCATGAGAATAGTGTCTCTTACTTTTGGCATGGCAGATATGAGCAAGGACGAAATCGGCAAGACACTCAGTAAACTTTCAAAGGTTCACAATTGCTGGAATAAGAAACTCACGGTTTCCAAGATCTTTTCGTAATGTAAACTTTTGGCAGGACCGCCAACGGCAACTGACGGCTTCGACGTTGAGTCCCTTTACGTCGCCGTCGCCATAAGGTCTCGGGTGACTGTTTCGAGGTACGCGGAAGTTAAGCGTTAAGTGGACTATGTCAGAGGATCGCCTGATTTCCCAAGGTATTACTTTACGGAAGAAGGGCTAGGACTTTCAAAATAAATTATTTGTTTCTTATATCACTATCATGCCTTGCCAACCGGAGCTATACAGAAGGCGCTTGACCCATTTTGTGTCGGAAAAGGCAACTGGGACTACCCGGTAAGTTAGCTCGTTGGACGTTGGAGGGGAAGAAAAATATCTGTATAAATTCTATGCATGCTCAGCACTCTTGTAGTTTAAGCAATTTATACGACAGGATCCAACGAGCTTTAGATATAGTGGCCTTCCAAGGGTACTTGTTTGTTTTTGGTCTTCAGAGAAAGGTGATAAAGTGGACGTGGCCTCAATTGGCATGTCAGTAGTTTGACGCCATAAGAAACATTGATGAGCCGGAGTCCAGAATTATTTCGTTCAAAAGGAAGCAGTAAATAGTTGTTCACTGGATTACTGACGTCAAGGCGAGCAACCATGCAAGGTTCAGGTAAGATGCTAACTGAAGGAACGAACAGATCCACGACAGATCAGACGAACAACAAGCAATTTTAAAATGATACAAAAAAGTTTAATTCACTCTTAAATCATTCTTTGGGGAGACAAGTACATAAGTATATAGGAGTTTACCAAACTATGGTTTTGAAAATGGTAACGCTTTCATATCAAATGGGTGTTGTTCTGTGTAATGGAAAAAAACTTCGCACCTGAACCAATCCTTGGAATGGCTTGAGAAAAACTCTGGGAGAATCTCTAAAGTTGGTCGTTGGACATAATAACAAGCCGGTATTATTAACGCGGTCGCAATGATAAAAAAACTGAATTTTTATTGGTGCCTGAGAGAATGCGGAGCTCGCCATATGGCACTAGGTAGAACCGGAGTCTAGCACGCCGGTGAAAAAAGTGGGGGGGGGGGGGGGGAAGTAGGGGACACAACATCCGATTTATGTTCTGTATCTTAAGCTGCTGTACTAATTTATCTTTTCGAACCGCCGTAAGTAGCAGACGACTTTTGCGCTCCGTCATCGTTCATATTATTACTTCACTTAAGGCCAGATAGGCTTGATTTCCGCCGCTCTATAGCTGGCCCAGTCTGTGATCCTCCCTGGTGAGATACCGCACTTTGCTTGAAGCGTTCACCTAGTTTCCAAAGTAACAAATCACATTTATTTTGTCTTGTTTTCCTTAGTAGTTTGTCCTGTCGGTAAATGTGCTCACGTTGTGGCTGGGTCATCCAATGATGTTCTGCCATTAAAATATATTCAATGGAGAAGAAACTAATTCAAACGGTAAGTTAACTGCCAAAGATAAGAAAGACCACAGGGTATAGACTTATTTCTTTTTATAGACCCCATTGCTCCGGTCTTGGAGCAAGCAGACCAAAGGTGATAGCAATGAACGACCGAAGGACTACTTCTTGTCTGCGACATGGCGATGAATTCGTCATTTAACCTACTTAGAACTTCATTCAGGTCCAATTTCAGCTTGTGAATCGTAACATTTGTCTGAATATTTCTTGTGAATGGGTGATCAAAATGTAGGGATCAATTTGTTTTGTCACTCGGTATGAGTACGCAAGGAATTGTGTTTTTCACTAAACCACTCTTTGTAGGAAGTAACAAAACTGCGGTGGTCAAAGGCTGCTTATACTGTCATTAAATAGGTCAGTGGAATGAGTCAACGATGTCTGGCGGGTAGCAGAAGGGTTGTGAGCTGTTAACTTTTTGACGTCAGTGTATCAGAAAAACAAAACCTAATTAAGGGGACCAACGGAATGGCGAGTTAAAGATAAGAAACATTAAACGGCATAAACTTATTTTTTGTATGGTCCTCATTTCTCCGGTCCTGGGGCAATGGGCAACTAAGGGGACCAAAGTGATCGAAATTTTTCAACGGAAACGAAAGATGAAAAGACTATTTTTTTTGTCCAAAGAACCGACTGAAAAATGTTTTTTTCTTGACGTACGTTATCTACACTTTTAAGTGTTGTGAGAAATCCAGATGATTTGCATTTTTTTGACTGATCTGTTAATGACGTATCAGCCCAACTTCTAGTAGGATAAGCATAGCAAAGTTCTTTGAAACCTCCGTTAAATCAGGAGGTTCTAGGGTGGCTTCTTTGCTCTGCATTGCCCTGCCGTGTAATCTTTGGTGAACATCGGACTGAATTTTAAAGATAAGGAAGATTAAAGGGTATAAACTTATTCTTTTGTATAGTTCCCACTGCTCCGGTCCTATGGCAATGAACAGTTAAGGGGACCTAAGGTGATTGAAATTTATCAATGCATAAGAACAATGAAAAATGTTTTTGGTGACGTGCGTTATCTCCACCTCTAAGTGTTTTGGGAGATTCCGATTTTTTCTGCATTTTACTATTGATTTTTCCAAGGCCCATTAGCTCAATACTAGTGTGATAAACATCGCAAGTTCCTCGAGAATTAAGTTACATCAGGCGCTTCTAGGGTATAAGCGTAGTCGAAATGTAATTACTTTAAAGGTAAGCTTCAGGTCAGTAAGCTTCTTTGTTGCCCTGCCGCATAGCCCTTGTTGAAAATTGGAATAAATTTAAAGATATGTAAGATTACAGGGTATAAACTTATTTATTTGTATAGTCCCCGTTACTCCGGTCCTGGTGCAATGAACAACTAAGGGACTCAGGGTAATCGAAACTTTCAAAGGATAAAAAAGATTGACAATGTTTTTTCGTGACGCACGCTATCTCTACTTTTAAGTGTTTTGGCAAATCCTGATTGTTTTGCATTTTCCTACTGATCTGTTGATGGCGCATCAGCCAAATTATCATGATCAATTTATGTGATGAAATGAAAGCCCCAAAGGATTTTTTGAAAAGAAAAATTGAACTTAGTCTAAGGAAATTAATCTCGTTGCTCGTTTTGAACAAATAACTAAGAAATTCAGGTAAAATTTCAAAGGGAAAGCGGCTTTCTATTTTGCTTGCGACGGTCCCCATAATTTTTACTGCAAGATAACGATATGTCTGCACATATGGCATGAGCATTTTTGTGATAGAAAAGACGAGAAACTTAATGAAAACAACTTATTTTCCTTTGGTAAGATATCTCTTGAAAGGGCTATATCGGGTGAAATAATCATCAAAATGCACGGATGTGTTTTCTCGTCATTTTTAGGGTCCCCACATGGTGGATTATGACTTAGGTAAAATTTCTAGCGCAAATGTAATTGTCATTTTCAAAATTTTGACCAAATAATGGGCTTGTTAGGTGGAGCTTTGCTAAGGAGAGCGATATCATTTCGATGGAATCCTGACGCACAAAGAAAGCAAAGGATTCAACAGGAAATAAAAATTGGCGGTAAATTATTAAATACACACGCAAAAAAATAAAAACAGTACAGACTGGCCCAAAAAAACAAATGCTCAAGACGGCGTAAGTTAACATGCTACGTTGATGGAATATATGTATGAATTTAGGAGATAAGATCTTGCTAGAAGCGGGTGCTCATCAAATACACGGGGTAAAGTTATTGTGAAAATATAGCGCCATAGTTAATAAGTCCACACGTGCTCTGCAAACGAAATTTCCCGCACAATTCTGTAACAGAAGTACGATGGTTAAAGGCTGCTTTTTCTCCTATAAACTAAGTCGGTGCAAGGAGTCAACGTTTACTGGCGGTAAGCAGGAGGGATGGAAGCTGTTAACTTTTTGACGTTAGTGTTATGTATCGAAACAACAAAACCTAATTAAGGGGAACCTGTTAAAGATAAGAAACATTAAACGGACAAATTTATTTTTTGTGTAGTCCCCATTTCTCTGGTCCTGGGGCAATGAGTAATTAAGGGGACCAAAGGTGATCGAAATGCGTCCACGGGTAAGAAAGATGAAAAGACTATTTTTTTTTGTCTAAAGAACCGAGTGAAAAATGTTTTTTCGTGACGTGCGTTATCTCTACTTTTAAGTATTGTGACAAATCCAAATTTTTTGCATTTTTTACTGATGTTTTAACTTGTTTATTTGTATAGTCCTCATTTCTCCGGTCCTGGGGCAATGAACAATTAAGAGGACCTTAGGTGATCGAAATTTGTCAATGGATAAGAAACTATTTTAAGGTAAGCTATAAGTCGCTATGTTCTTAACTTTTATTTTTCTGTTCTACATTGTCCCTACCGAATAATCTTTGGTGAACAACGGAGCAAATTTTAACTTGGTCCCCACATTGTCCGAAGACAATATTTTAGTCGTGCAGTGTAACTGATTGCTGTGATTATCATGATCAATTTATGCGATGAAATGAAAGCACCATGCCTTTTCCACGGGAAGAATTGAACCTAGTTTGAGGGAATTTATTTAGCTGGTCGTTTCGAATTGAACGGTTGACTAAGAAATTAGGGTAAAATTGCGAAGAGAAAGCGGCTTTCTTTTTTTCTTGCGACGGTCCCCATAATTTTTCACTACATGATAACAAAATGTCTGCACATGAGGCATGAGCAGTTTGGTGATAGGACAGAAACTTAATGAGAACAACTTAATGTTTCTTTGGGTCAGATATTTATTGGAAGAGGCTATATCGGGTGAAATAATAAACAAAATGTTTGGTGGGCAAAGGCTGCTTATGCTGTCTACTAAGTCAGTGCAATAAGTAAACGTTTACTGGCGGGTAGCAGAGGGATACAAGTTGTTAACGTTTTGACTTCAGTGTAATGTATCGAAAAACAAAAACCCTAATTAAGGGGACCCACGGAGTGGTGAGTGAATCTGTTCAAGATAGGAAACATTAGACGGCATAAATTAATTTTTTTTGTAGTTCCCATTGCTCCGGTCTTGGGGCAACGAACAATTTAGGGGACCAAAGGTGATCGAAATTTGTCAAAGGATAAGAAAGATGAAAAGACTATTTTTTGTCTAAAGAACCGAGTGAAAATGTTTTTTCGTGACGTGCGTTATCTCTACTTCTAAGTGTTGTGATAAATCCAAATGTTTTGCATTTTTTTACTGATCTGTTAATGAAACATAAGCCCAACTGCCAGTATGATAAGCATAGCAAGTTCCATGAGACTTCAGCTGCATCTGGAGTATAAGCGGAGCCAAAATGTAACTATTTTAAAGGTAAGCTATAAGTCATCGTTATGTTCTTCACCTTTCACTTTTCTGTTCTGTTCTGTTGGGTGACATCGGACCAAATTTTAACATGGTCCTCATATTGCCCAAAGACAAAATTCTCAGTCGTGCAGTGTTACTGATTACTGCGATTATCATGATTAATTTATGTGTTGAGGTGAAAGTACCGAGGCTTTTCAACGGAAAAATTGAACTTAGTCTAAAGGATTTAATCTAGTCGCTCGTTTCGATCAGTCGATTTAGAAATTCAGATAAAATTGCGAAGAGAGGGCACCTTTTTTCCTTGCGAAGGTCCCCATAAAATCTGGTGCATGATGGTGACGAGTCTGTACATAAGGCGTGAGCAGTTTAACGATAGAAAAGGGCAGAAGCTTAATGAGAACAATTTATTGTTTCTTTTGGTAAGATGTCTATTGGAAGAGGCTATGTCGACTCATAAAATCGGGTGAAATGATAATTAAAATGCACGGATGTGTTTTCTCGTCATTTAGAGGTCCCCACATGGTGGGTTATATCCATGGCAAAATTTTTAATTAATTGCGAAAATATTATGACCAAATAGACTTGACGATGTTTCCAAACCATGGACTTGAGAGGTAAAAGTTCGCTGAGGGGAGCGAAGAAAGTTCCATGAAATTGTGTGGCAGAAAGACAGCAACAGATTCGACATTAAAAATTGGCGGGTAATAATTAATAACACACGCAAAAAAATAAAACAGTGCAAAGTGGCTCAAGAACACAAAATTGCTCAAGACGGCGTAAGTGAAATTGTTTCGTTAATAGGATTTACGTATGAATTTAGGGGATGAAATCTTGCTGGAAACTGGTGCTAATCAAATACAAGGGGTAACTTTTTTCGTAGAGATACAGCGCCATAGTAAGAGTCCCCATGTGCTCTGCAAACAAAATTTCCCGCGCAATCCTGTAATCTATTACTGTGCTGATTAATTTAATTATGTGATGAAGTACAACTGCATATCGAACCTTTTAATGGAGAAACCTGGACGTTATTTATCAGAACTTACTTTAAAAATAATTTACCGTGTTGGTTTTTAGCTGAAAATCCACTTCAAATTCGGGGAATTTGTTAAAGAAAAAAACGGAATTTTTTTTCTTGTGCGGGAATGGCCATATTATTTAGTATGAGTTCATAACATGTTTGTGCGGTCTTAAGTTGCTAATATTCTCTGTGCTGCAATATGACCCTCAAGATAATTTTTTGCGATGATAGCGACCTAAGGCGCCCACACGGTCTGTACACAAAATCGTTTGTCATGCTGTTACTGGTTGTTCGTTGTTGTTATTGTCATGATGAAATAAGAGGATAAATTTGAAGCTATCGAATTCTTTTTTTTTAAATAATGAACTTAATTTAACAGAATTTGCCGTACAGAAAGTTAGTTAGTTGGTCGAGTAAGAAATTTGGGTAAAATTGAGACGAAAAGACGGATTTATCCATTTGAGAAGGTCCCCGTTCTTAATCACTGATCACTCGGCGAAAAGTGTAAATACGATGATCACAATGTTTACCAAATATAAATTTAAGGGTTAAAACTTTGCTAAGGAGAGCGACAGCATTTCGATGGAATCGTGTGGGGGAAAGTGACCAAGAAATTTGACAGGGAATAAATTGGCGGGAAATTATTGAGGGGCCAAAAATTGATCTGTACAAATCGGCCCAAGGACGCAAAATTTCTCAAGACGGCGTAAGTAAAACGTTCCTTTGATGTGATTTATTTGTGAATTAAGTTAATGAAGCCTTGCTGGAAAACGGGCGCCAATCGGGGTAATCTTTTTGTGGATATAGCGCCATAGTAATTCACAGAGTCCCCTCATAATCTAAAAATAAAATTACCCGCGTTATCTTATCACCTTTTACTACGATTATGAATTTATGCGATGAAGTGCAGCTTTGTAGAACACTGAAGTTTATTTTAAAAATTTGTCTGTTGTGTTCGAGTGAAAAAAGGGCTCAAACAACTTGCCATCTTTTAGGAAAAGCAAAGGAACGGTAAATTCATTGGACAAATGTTTGCTACTTTTTTTTTTTTAATTGGAAAAATTTACAAAATGTACTTGAATAGGGCGTTTGTTGTCTTTTGCCCGGCCCGCGAGAAAGAAACGTCTGCTGCTATTTGCTAAGGGAAGGTCAGAATCATGCGGATCACAGTAGAGATTTTGTCACTACCGGGAAAGATTCATGAAACTGTTGCAACATTTCCATACATGATTTTAAAGTTGGCGTAAGCCCGTTTTTGGGGATTTTTGGAGGAAAAGGGCGGCCTTTTCAGATCTAAGAAATCAAAAGAATGCGTCCTTCGGAATACTCCACAGCTTAAAAAATAGTGTAAATTTATTGATCTTAAAAATTTTGTGGTTATGTATTTTTTATCAGTTTGTTTATTTATTTGGTAGCAGTCCTTTACAACAAAGAATGACCGAGGGAGGTACATCGGTTTTGTCAGACTCTCAGATTCCCAACTAAAGGCAATTCAATGTACTTTACAGCTACCCCGCATATAGGTGACATGGAACTGCAACAAAACTCCTTCTTCCTCTTAATCCAAGATCATTAGACTACAATCCCTTTCAGACTCTATTTTATGCTAAACTTCCTCGTACATCTTATTGTGTCCAGGGAAAAACTGTTCGACTAAAACCGTAGCCAAAGGTAATATGTGTGACACAGATAGAGCAAACAAAAGAGAACAATACCAAAACAACAATATTATTAGAATGGTTTAGACGAAGAGGGTCAGCTTTAGAAAATTGGAACGCTTTGGAAATTACTAATAGACCATGGAAAGGCAATTACATTACTTTTCTTGCTAGCTTAAAAAATAGGCAGCCTAACCTTGCATGTGGCCACTGATATAGTATGACTTTTATAACATTGAAGATAACTAGGGGTTGTATCATGATGCTCGAATGTAGTGTTGCAGAAAATTTCCATTCACATGTAAAACAGTAAACTGCCGTAACCCACGTATCTATGAGTACCCTGTTTGTGGAGAGAAAGATGATTCGCGAATATAGTGATTGACTGACATTCAGGCAATAACTAAATGGTAACAAATAATCATAATAAAGATAATAATATCGGTAAATTTATAGGGGCTAGCTCGAGAACCTAACTGTTCTGTCTCTAACCCTTTAACTCCCAGAAGTGATCAACATGAAATTTCTCCCGATAATGTCCTTATATTATCTTGCAAACAGCTCATGAGAATATTCAAACTTATCAGGTAGAAGTTGTTGTCCTGATCTAACACCAAATTCTCACAACTAATTTGTAAGGATATGTGTAGCAGCTAGAAGGGAGAATTACCAATCAGATCTTGGGAGTTAAGGGGTTAAGGCTAAAAGTGATTAACTCATTTACAGCTACTTACTCATTTCGATAATATATATGGATTTGCCTCCCACAGGAGGAAGTAGCCACAAAAAGGGAAGCAACATGATCAACGGATTTGGTATAATTTTGTTTTAAGGGTGAGGTGTGTTCCAACAGAGAAGTTTTCAAAGGGTGATCTCCCTCTTCAATATAAAGGGGAACTTGTCTCAGAGGATGAAGGTTATCAAAGAGAAGATTTGCATGTGGAAGAAATAAGAAGCTTTCTCTTCTTTTTTAAGGATGGATTCCTGTGTTTATGGTAAGTTATTTTAATTATAATATAGTAAAACGTCACTAACCGTAAGCGCTAAGTTAAACAAAAAAGATTCTAAGGTAGTGGGGGAGGCTGTCCTAAGACTACTGTACACAAATCGACCTGAATGAATTCAAATAGGCTTCATGAGATTGTTAATCACTGATACTGAAATACATACTATTTTGTGTGTAATGTGCTTCATGATTTGTCATCATTTGCATATTACTCCAAATGAAATAAAATTACCATCAAAATATATGGTACTTTTTTTGCACTTTTTTGGCTTTATCATGAGTTGCATTTAAGTTTCATTGTAAATAAAGTAGTTGTGTAATTTTAGATGGGCTTGGTCTGCGCCACACAACCAAAGGAAGAACTGAAACTAAGTCATTAAACCTTACACTACACTTTTACAAGGAACAAATTGAGACTGCTCTTTTCCAATTATAACTTTGATTTTTGTGGATTTTCTAGCCTTGATGCAACATTCTCTGCTGGACTTGGAAGACTAAAAAACGATAATCCATTAAATAAAGCAAATGAGAAAGATTAACGGTGAAGACAAAGTGTGCCTTGCCCTTTGTGGACTTCGGAACGGTGAAGGTCTACACTGTGACCATGAAGTTAGAGATCTTCCCTGGCGAAAGCTAAAAGGTATTGCAACCTAACCATTAATAACTTGTTTTGGGAGACTTGTGTCATACTTAACAGAACTGCAGCAACTCTTTTCTTTGCTTGTGTTTCAGTGTAACGGACCCCATGAGCTATCAGGGTGTTTGCCCCATCTCTTCTAAAGATAATTTCGTTTTTTTTTTCTTGTTTTGTTTTGTTTTTTTAGGGGAACATTCTTAGCCCTTAGGATAAAAAATTATAACATTTAATTCTCCATTCCAGAATTAGATTTAGTCAAATGCAAACCGTTTCAGTCCTGTTATGATTACGTATATTAATCTCTCTTAACATGAATATTGAAAATACCATACAATCTGTCTAGATATCATGACAACTCATACCATCCTTGGTCAAAACAATCTAAAAGTTATTTTTTTAATAATACTTCAAATGATGACGACAACGATTATGATGATGGCTCCAATTATTCATTCCTGGTTTCACACAAATTAGCAAAACTCTACACATTTCTTTTTCTTAACCACATAGGTAATGAGAGCAAGGCAGATGGACTAAAGAATGGGACAGTAAGGTGCAACACAAAAAAGAAGAAAATATGAACAAGGGCAACAGCAGTCCTGACAATGATGAAAGTTTCCACATAGATGTAACAACAAATTCTGAAGAGATTTACTCCCTGAATCAGATCAATGACTGTCTATTTACAGACTCCTTGGAAACTGGTATGTACATACAAACACCCTCTATTATATAAACTGCAGATGTCCCTTACACTCTGAGCCCATCAATTCTTAGGGCTCTTTGGAAAATGAGAGATATTTTTTGATGTTACAGAAATAGTTTTCCAATATTAAATCCCCACTGAGTTTTTTGCAAGTGGCTTTTGCCATTTCAAATGTCTTCATAAATATCATTATACATTCTCTTCCAACGTCAAAGGTAAGTTGCAACCAAACAAAAGCCTTAAAAATCATAAAAACAATGAACTATTACTACCACGGCTAAAAGTAAAACAGTGGTGTAAGAAAAGTGCAAGAAAAGGGGAGGAGGAAAAACAAAAGGTGTAAGACTGCTTTTTGTGCATAACCAAACTGCGGAAGCTTATGATTTGCATCTGAAAGAACAGTATCTATAAACGGTGTTTTGGACAATTTCGCTCTTCAGACCCTCAAAGTGACTAAAAGAAACGGTTTGAATAGCTTCGAAAGACATTCTCAGACAAAACTCCCAGGAGCTAATGCGTCAAAAGATGGTGGTTTTGACATAGAAGAGTTGAAGTTATTAAATGAAGTTTGGCTCTACTAAGAAATAATGATTATCACAAAACAAGAAAAAAACTGTTACATTCCTTTTTCTTAACCATGTAGTTAATGAAGGTAAGATGCCAGTAAAAGATGGCAAAGTTGAGAGTAAGGTGCAACGCAACAAAGAACAAAATATGAACGAGAGCAACAACATGGCTGATGTTGATGAACAATTCCAGATAACTATCATAACAACTAAGGATGTTTCCTCCATGAATCAGAATAACTAAATATCTGCAGACTCCTTACAGCAATTTCACGAGTGGAAACTTGGGTTGTGTGATAAGGAATGCTGGGTAAACGATGAAGCGAATTACAAAGCAATCGAATAATTAGAATCTCTGCCTTTCAATTTGGCTTAATTTAAAGGTAGTCACTAAATTTATATTGATAGCCACATATAAAGCAATTACCTGACATATTTCGAAGGAAAAGGAACTTGTTATGCTGAAATAAGCGACCACTTGCCACACAGGTCTATCAGAGAGTATCATTTTACGAAATGGCATTGTAAGGGAGATACAAACTGGAAAGAAACATCTAACTAGTACAATAACACAATTAGTGATCAATCCTAAACTACTCAGATTTATTTTATTGACTGGTTGGATTGTTTTAATTTGGAGTGATTTTTGTCTGGCCCGTATCTCGAACAATATGATCATCTCTTAATCTGGCCATTCAGTTCCACAGTAGTTGTCCTTGCTCAACCAACGTTGCCATTTTGTATAATTGCTTCAGTCAAATTTCCATAGACAGGTCATGTTCTACTCTCACTTACTTACACTTTTGTATACTGAACTGATCATGCTCCCTTATTGCAAAGAATTTCTGTAAGGGGGGGGGGGGGGGGGTTTCCAAATCCTTTTTCGGGTTGAGTTGTTCAAAGCTAGGTTTAGATAATCCAGGCTTAGTGTGAAATCTGGTTCCAGATCTGAAAGCTTTAAATGAAAATTCAATACAATTCTTTTTGTCTCCAATTTAAAAATTGGATGCTATGAAAAGAAAAGAGAAGATTATCCAAAAAAGGCTTTTGAAAGAAGGAATAAAGAGGCTTGGATAAAAATTTGACCTTGGGTTAATGCTTATTGGCCTTTGAACAACTGGGCCTAGGAATCTCTCATCAACTTCTTTTTTTCCCACTGGAGCATATATATTTATAATGCTTTCCTAACTTAGAAGTTTCAAGTTACAGTAATTAAGCTTTTTTTATTTGTTCCAGTCTTGCCATAAACAAGACTTTCAGCATAACTCACTATTTTTCCTCTTGAATTCAAAGGGGAAAGAAATCTACATCTCCAGTTCCTTCTTCTTACAACGGTGGAATAATGCATCGCAGAGCAATGCACCTGAAAAAGTCCTTCATTCTGTGTCAGGTAATAATGATTATTATGATAATAATACTTTTAAACATGCTTATAACATAGCATGCTTGCCCTATCTTAGTCCAAACCCTAATTAAGTCGTATTTTCATCTCCTACTTCAACAAAGTCTCCAGTTATCAAGGAAAATGTCATGAAAATTCTGGAATTGAGCTTCTTTAAGACACTCAAACTGACTGACCAAAAACATTGCCTGACAACAAAAATGAAACCAGGAAGGGTAGATCTAACTGGTGGCTAAATCTGTGGAATGATAATATTATGATTGCAAAAATGTACTATAATATTAAAGAGTCTCATGCTGTTGCATCGATACTTTTTTGGTTTTTCCTTTTTTTTTGGTTCTTTATTTTTTTTTGCCTATTTTAGCTTTCTAATTTCTAAATTAAATCCGGAAAGTCATTCTTTTTAGCCTTGCCCCCTTCTCCTTGGTATTTTCATCAACCCTGACTGGGTAACACATTGCACATCCTGATGTCATGATATCACAATTACAGCAAAGACAGTGAGAACATTTTATGAAGTCTTCAAAAAGTTCAGCATAATGACGTGTTTTTCTGATGCTAACAATGCCTTTTTGGGCCATTAAAAAGAAAATATTTCTGTTTCATTTTTTATATTTTAATACCTTGGGGGGAATTTCTATAATTTGAGTTTGTAAAATATTGTTTGAGTAAACGTAATTTATGTTTTAATTATCATACTTTTAAAACAGATCAGACATAGTTGAGATTCGTAGTAAGTGGGGCAGGACTGTAACAGTAATTTTGACACCTGAGGTGAAAAACAGCATCGACCTCCTCAACAAGACAAGGAAAGCCGTGGGTATTCCAGATGAAAATCCATTTAATAGTTGCTAGGTCAAATAGACAGTCAAATTTGCTATGGAAGGCGGCCTACCTCTGTCAAACCTTACAGAGATAGCCAGTACCAAACTCAGAAAGTATATGGCGACCATTTCCCAAGTAGTCTCTCTCAAAGGAACAGAGGTATACCGACTAAGCAAGACACCTTGGTCATGAAATCCAAGTGCATGGAGACTTCTACTGTCTTCACGAATCTGCAGTTGAAATTTCCAAAGTGAGCAAGCTTCTTCTTACAGTCGGTCAAGGTGAAACAAGAAAGTTCACAAGGAAAACACTGGCGGAAAATGACTGAAATGGTGAGTACAAGATTGTAGGTGGTTTCAATTTCATAACTAGTTTCTCTTGTTCTTCTGTCTATATTGTTCTTGAGAGCCATAAACTACACATTTTTTTGTTCTTTACAAACACGTTTAAGGTGCTAACTATGTTAAAAAAGAGAGAAGAAAGATCGGTCGCTTACCAAGTTGAACTACACTAGGATGTGATCCTAGACCGTTTCATGCTTAGCTGCCAACCTCGTCCCAAGGTACATCGGTCACTTTTTCAAAGTGGCAGCCACGCGTTCGTAGATTCCCGTGCATAAGGGGATATGCATGCTCAAACAATTACTTATGGGGACTACCAGCCATACTTATGGGGACATTTCTAAAACAACTAGTTATGGGAATTACTTGCCATTCTTAAAGAGCTTATGACACGAATTTTTTTGCGTAAATATTTAGCTTATCATATGTACAAACCAATTCCGATTGAAGAATAGTCCTAGACTTAAAACTCGGTTTTTTTCGGGCCCTAAAGTGCTTTTGTCTTAAAAGTGTCCCGTGGACTGGTAACGAATTAGCGGCTGATGATGTAGAAAACTGTGAAAACTCTCAGTCTACACCAAAATACCTTTCACATCTCTTGCAATTTTGTATAAGTCAGCGCTGAAATAATTTTGAAATAACGACCGATAGCGATGTCTACCTACCTTAAGTAAGCTCTACCGAGAGTTGTAATACATCGTACTCAAGTTATAAAGAAGAAATGAAAGTTGCGAGTACGGTTCAGCCCTAAGAAGGAGAAACGCGCTGCATCAAACGAAGATTTATACGAAGACTGACAAAGGCGGTTTCCCGCTTGCATTGTTTAGGTCAAGATTAGAACAAAAATTCCCGTTACTGAATGTCTAGTTTGCTGCGCTTGTGTTTTGTGGATAGCTGTGTTCGTTTCTGTTGCAATAGCATTGTTAGTGAGTGTTTCCATCCGACAGATGCCAGTAGGTAATTTATGACCGGCCCGGTAACAAGAGAGCCTACGCCACCTCCACATGATGCAATCCCATTGGCAAGCGCCTTCTATTAAAGTATTCACCCAGGACAACGATAGACGACACATAGGAGAAACTAGAACCCACTCCCCATACAAGTCCGTAGGTCACATACATTTATGAGCTTCTTGTATGAAGGAGGTTAGGAACAACCCTGGGACGGATAGTAACGCACCAGCAAAGGACACAACACGGCATCCAAGACGATCACACAATGCACTTGATATAAGACCAAAAAAAAATTAGAACCCATGGCCATGGCGCCAATCCACGCTGTGAAAAGAAATCAATAATATGATCTCCATGTATAAAGAAACATGTCATTCTTTTTGTCACGGGCGTGAAGCAGAGGCAAATTTTTTTAAATGCGGCAGCGACTGTTTTACATCCGTTTCATGACCAATATTATTAGGTTCCTCTCGGTCAGTGCTCTAGTGTTTCGTTGCTGTAGAGAAATTCCCTTGGTAAACCAAAAGCTAACTTTTGAAGAAATAATCAGTTGTATCACGAGGCACGATGATTTTCCACCGAAGAGTAATCGAGCAGTTCTACTGCAAGTTGCTCCTTCTCCCATAGATTGCAAAGGCAGAAGCCATGGTCACGGTCGTCGAGCCGGTCAAACCAAAAGGAAAACGAGTGAGTTTATAGTCATCTGATTCAAGTTAATCTCATATAGGCATTTTAATAGAAAAAAACCTTATTTAGTTTAAGTGCAGCATTGCCATATGACCCATTCCGCACAAAGGAAATAACGAACATCAGTATTATTAATGAATATTTCGTACGCATCGACTTTCATACGGCACTTGAATTCGTTACTATCTAATTCAATAAAATTTGTGTTTCCTTATTTATATCGTTGCGGTGCTGTTATCCCAATGAAATTGCTAATATTGCTACTTTTGGTTTCTTGAGGGTAGGGGGGAATTGATAGCTCGTGAGATGGATTTTCGGAAACCTAGGTTAGGAGAATACACGGCCCCTTTAAGCTTGTTTTTATGCCATTATCCGTCAGAGGTTGCACACTGTTCACGCAACAGGATATCGGTCAGCTCATGAAAGAGCTTGAACTTCATTACAATTGATGTAAATCTTTTATCAAAATACGATGGAAGCTACAATTGGTGTGATATTCATACGATAAGAAAAGCGCAAATGTAGTCATGTGGAAAGACAAAAAGTGTGAGTACATCTCAAGCGCGTGAAATAAACATCAAGAAGGAGCTCACCATTTTTCATTTGCGAAATGTCAGCCGGAAAGAATGTTGAACAATCGTGTATAGTGTGGAAACAGGGCCCTTAATCAGCATTCGTTTTAGCTGAATTCATCGGTTATGTTACCCTTATTTGTGGTATGTGTTCGCAACAGGCGTCTTCGAAGCCGGTACGGAGAATAAGGCCGACGACATTAAAGAGTAGAATCTCCTCGATGTCGACGATCGAAAGCGTCCATTTTGGCCATACAGCTACGTCATTTGGAAAGTCGTGTATATAATTGCCCGGTTTATGTGTATTATTCTTGTAGCGAACATCATTGGGCGCTCCAGCCACGCACTATGTTCGTCCTCTCTATGATATTTCTCCTTTCTCCACCATAATTGCTTACGCGTCTTCACAGTTTTCTACGTCACAGCTATATAACATGATTTTGGCCGCTCGCTTAGTGGCGACACTTTTTGGCCGCCAAATCGTACTTCCAATGGACCAAAAAATTGGTCAAGGAGAACCCGCTAAGCGCTATGGTTAATGATCTCTAATTTTAAATACAGTTATCAACCAGAAGATGCAAAATAAAAAATTTCAAAATTTCGTGTCATAGGCACTTTAAAGGGAAAAGCTCTACATAGCTACTAATGTGGACTACTTGCCGTACTTATGGTGACATGCTAACACACAACTACTTATGGGGACTACTTTCCATTCTTGTGGCGACATGCTAATACACAGTTACTTACGGGGACTACTTGCAAAGAAATTAACCCTCCCCCTTCCCCCCTCCCCCCCCCCGAAAAACGCAGCAGTCACATGGACATGGAAAATGTGGACCGGGGAATGTCAAAGTCAAAGAGTAAGTAGAGAAAATGATGTAATTATAAGAGGAGTAAGTTTTAGCTGAAAGCTTACTTGTTGTGCTTATTTTGATTTTCTTTACAGAGTAAGATGCCCATGTTTTATGTACAGAAGAAGAGAAGGAGGCAGTTTTTTAAGCACCCTAGTTCATTTGTCAGAGAAAGACGCTTTACGGGAAAATTGGACTGTAAGAACTGTATTTTAAAAGCAAATGGTGCATTAGATGGTAGGGACTGGCATGCTGTTAAATATTTTGTTAAGAATCATATTGACATTGGAGAAAGAGGGTTCTTGCCGCTAAAGTCCCCACCCTTAATGACAACCCTTAATACCTTGCTAAAATTCAACCTCAATAGCTGCAAGGACAACAAAAAACAGTAATTCATGATAATTAAGGGGTATTTTGCTGTTTCCAAACATCTCCAATATTTTAAAAAAAAACTTACCGTCATAGTTTGCGTGGATACCCTGTGATTCAACGACAAATAGAATATGTTATATTCTACCATAAATTTTTGGATATAGGCCAATCCCAAAATACCCCACCCAAAGTGTAAGCCACCAATCCTCCATTAAATTGGCTTTGTCAAGTGTAAAATGATATAAACTGTAGTATTGACATCAAAACTTTTAAAAGTCTTAGAATCAATATGTTATCCACTTGTAATTCCAACTCAAAATTTTATAATTGGACAAAATTTAAAAATAAGCTATCTTAAAAATAGGATTTTAGGGTTGTGTCCAGAATTTTTACATTATTTCGACTTTCTCAAATTCAGTCATTGATAACTATGGAGGTAGATTTCAGTATTACACAAACTAAGAGTGCTTTATTTAGCTCTTGATTGGAGTATTAAGATATAACCAATTGAAAGGGTTTGGCATCACATATTTAACTTTGTCAAACAATGACGTTATTAAGAAAACTAAACTTTTAGAATTGTATTTTAAAAGCAAATGGTGCATTTAGTGCAACACTTGCTTTTAAAATACAAACAACTTAAGGACCGGCATGCTGTTTAATACTTTTTGAAAAATCAGATTGACAAGAAAAAGCAGGTTCTTGCCCCTAAGTATAACTAATAGAATCGTTCTGTTTTTGTTATCTCAAAGTATAACTAATCCTGTGCAGGGTAACTTACTGTTTTGCCAAACTCTTCCAATCTCAGGGCTGTCACAAAGATCTCAAGTTTCTGGGTAACTACAGAAAGAAGGCAGGAAATTAAGCAGCTAGGGATTTCCTTTTTGGTTCTATTTTTATTCTATCCTCTATGAAAGTGGCCAGTGGTCAACTTCATATTCGCTAAGGAAACTCCCTGGTCCCCCGCCCGTAATGACTACCCTGTTACCTTGCTAAAATTTCACCCCAAGAGCTGCAAGGACAACAAAATACAACTGAGATAATTAGTATATTCGTTATGATGTTGGACATAATTGCTAAGATTATGATAGTTAAGGAGTGTTTTGCTTTGCATTTCCCAATATTTAAAAATATTACTAATAGTCAAAGTTTGTGTGGGTCTCCTAATTCAAGGGCAAATAGTATGTTCCAGTTGCCTCAAATTTTCTTCAAAAGTAATAGAGCTTCCCTTTATTTTATCAATCATTTTAAAAAGTTTCTATAGATTCTCATCACGTAATCACTGTTACCGAAGGTGAGCCCTACCAAGACTTCTTATAAATACTCCTGCGCTTACAGTTTTAGTGAATTGTATAATCCGCCAGGATCTAAGGCTCCTGCAAATGTTTGGGTTATACTGTTATAAAAAACACACCCTGAACATTTGGATATAAGCCTATATTAAAGTACCCAACCCCAATATAAGCTACCAAATTCTCAAATCTATACATCCTGATAGTAAGCTCTGTAGACCTTACATACCCGCCAATATTCTTAATATGACTAAACAGAATTTTTTTTTATCCATATCATTACTGTTTGGTTAAAGGGTGTAGTTTCAGCCAGTATTGCATTGTAGCTTGTAACCACTGATCCGGCCTTGTTAAGTTATAAATATATACAATGCAGTATTGTTATATGTATTTTGCAAAATATTAGAAGCAATTTGCCATCCATTTGTAGGCCTAACTAGTTTTTAATTGGTCAATATCTTCTTTACAACAAAAAGCTCCTATGAAATTATGAGCTCAGGGTTATATCCAGAATTTTTACCGCTTTTAAGTCTCTTACACTTGATCATTGATAATTCCAGAGGTGGATTTTAATATACACTAACTAAGAGTGCTTCATTTCTGGAGTGTAAGCAAAACCAATGAGAGAGTTTTGCATAATGATTTTAACAAAAAAATTTATAACTACAGTGGTTGAATTGAACTGTTATTGATAAAGCATTGTGAAACCAATATCAGAGGGTTGTGCAACCAAACTACGTCTTAAGTTAAATTTTAGTAGCCATTAGCATACAATTTTATGGCCAATCTCACTAAAAAGATGTCTGCAACATGGGATGCAGAATATCTGCTCTACTCACTCGTGAGTGGCTTTGGCTGATAACTCTCCTGTGACAGTTAAAAAGAAATCGCTGCTTAAAATTATATTAAAGTGTTACAGTTCCATTAACTTCAAACTTCTCTTGCCTTCTTTTTTTGTGAAAAGCCACATGAAGTTCCAAGATTATGAGGAGGGCTTACCAGTCTGGCTTATATATATGCTACGTGTAGGATGGAAGCCAATGTTAATTAAGTTCCAAGTACTAGATCCTTTTTTTCTTCTATAAGAATCTTTTTTAATAGGAACGTTTAGGCTGAGATTAGCCCAAATTTTTAAAACATTCTCAGAACATACCCAGGCTGAGAGTCAGTTGAGAACTTTTTCATTTTGCTCATCTTTTTTATCTTTTTTTTTAATGAAGAATAAGAGAAGAATAAATAAGGGCAAAAGAAATGTTAAACTGTGGTCAAACAGGACAATAAACTCAAATACTTAAGAATGCGGTTTTTACTGTTGTACGATAAACTGAAGAACAACTCATATTGTGGTGGAATTTAGTCCGTAATAATAAAACTTTCAGAACATCTTAAGAAAGTTTTCAGACTCAAATTGCATAAAAAAGAACGTTCAACCTCAGCCCCCAAATTAGACGTTAAAAAAAAGGGTGTGTTACCAAAATGGTACTTCAACTTGTATTTGTCAAGTATTGCCTTTCCTCCAGTTGGCCAATATCATGAGTTTTTCATACACCAAACTGAAAAGCCATCTCTTAATCAAAGAAGCCGAATTCAGAAAGCTTTTACTATAAATATTTTTGTGCCCTTTTCCTAAAATCATTACTGTCGAGTTGGTGTTATTGAAAGCGTGACAGTTGGACTTTTGTTGTAAACATTACAGGATTCGAGTTATATCAACTGTCTCTTGCCTTCTTCACAGAAAGATACCCGCAGGTTTGAGTTTCGAATTTGAAAGATAAAGATTAGTTCTTTCCTGCAAAGAGTATTTTATCCCAAATTGAAGGGTCACTTTTGAGATTTTTTCAGTTGGGCTTCCTTAAGTCGCAGTCATCCTTCATTGTAGGCATGCTATGCATGCAAAAGTTATTTCTTTGGATGGATAAGCTCAGGTGGGACACTAAGTGACTGACGTTTTCATTTTTGTAAAAAGAGAAAAAGTATTAACTTCAAAAGATTCCGACAAAAATTTCTTTCAATAAAGAGCAAAAAAGACCCATTCAATTTATCTGAAATGAATTTAGACACAGGTGTTTTTCTGGTCTATTGTCACTGGTGTCTGAATAGTTTTAAGCAACACTAAACTCCATTGGTGTCACACTTGCGGTAGTCTCCGTCGCAGCCGTTGTTTAGTCTCGCCACGCAGTGCAGTCTCTCTCCCATTGCAAGACCAAACAACGACTGCAAAGGCGATTACGCTAACGGGCCTTCATTATTAGTATTTAATCACGAGGGTTTTCTTCCGCTGCAGGAAAGTACCAGGCCTTAAGCAAAACTTCTTCGCCTTCTCCAGCAAAAGGAGAGGCGGTCCTCATAAGAGGGGTCTGGAAACAGAGACCCCACAAGTTAGGTAAGTATGTCCTCACAAGTCTTATATTAAAAGTAGTACCCACAAGTAGGCAAAGTTGAGTAATGGACAGGTCCCCATAAGGAAGTCCCCACAAAAAAAATTGGAATTTCCTCAATTCTAATCAAGTGTATAAAGAGTAAGGCAAACAAGCTATCAAACATCGTAGTTTTTATTTTGATACTGCCAGCAGAAGGAGGGGTCCCCGCAAGCGGTGTGTGTAAACACAGTCCTCACAAGTTGCCAAAGGTGCGTATGTGTGTGTGTGTGTGTATCCTTGTCCTCAATTTATATATCATTACCTTTATCAATGTAACTTATAAACTGTGTGGACTTGTTGGTTTATTGCTTGATTGATTGCTTGTTCAGTGATGCATTTGTTCAGTGGTTGAACTATCGTAGATATGTAAAAGTTGCAACCAACCCAGCCCTTCTGCCATTAAGAGATGCAAGATGGAGGGCTGTGGAGCCGAGTTTCCAGAAAAATCATTTGACTGGGAAAAAATAAACAGTATGGGACAGACCAACCCAACACGCCAAAGAGAGCTCCTTGAGAAAAGGGCAAGTAAAATTCCGTATAAACAATGCTTTTAATTTTATTGCTAACTTGAGTACATTATTAATATAGGTAATGATGAATATTTGAATGGTGTGGTGCAAGCTAGACTAATGTAAGTGTCTATTTTGGCTAGGAAAAAATTTTCCTCTTAAGTGCCTTTAATATGCTGGTTTGCAGTTTGTTTTCGAGAAAATGAAACAGGAATCACAAAAAGAAGTTTACCTGAAAAAAGAAAAAAAACAGAGTCTGGGTTTCGGACCCTGGCTCTTGTGTTCTTATCTCCACTGCTGTGAAAACATTATGAAATATATTTCCCTTCACTCTTCTCTTGAAATCATAGTGAGAATCAGTCACTTACCGTAAATGCTCGAATTAGCACCCAGCTTCAAATAAGCGCCCCGCTTCGAATTAGTGCCCCTCCTATGGCTTAAAATTTGGAATAAGCATCCCCCTTCAAATAAGTGCCCCCTCCCTCCCCTGAGAGAAAATCGGGACAATATACGAGACATGTACGGTACTTTTAATGAATGTGACATTCGTAATAGTTCAAAATTACTGTTCTTTAAAGTCGAACGGGTTTGCTCCTCATTTCCTCGATAGAAATATCCACGGGAGCTGTAGTAAAACTTTGCTCCCAAATGCCAGCTTCTTTTCACGGCAACTCGAAAACGTTTTGAGAACGTTTCAAGATTCAGAAAAGTAATTTTCTATAACGTATTTTTAATTTTTATTTGGTACAGTTTGGATTACTAGAAATAAGGATAGTGTCATTTTAAGGCCAAAAATTTGTAAACGATATAAGCGCCCCCTTCGAATTAGTGCCCCTGACTCTCTCCTAAGAAAATTAAATAAGCACCAAGGGCGCTAATCCACGCATTTAGGCCGGGTACGTTAGTCTTGCACCAAGCCATTCATTTGTTTAAAAATTATGTAGTGAAAGTAGTTTGAAATGGATTTCAGGTCAAAATGGTTTCCAAACTTGTTAGAACTGTATTTTCAATGTTTCAGGATTACTGTAATAAATCTGGAACAAAGCAAACAATAAACTAGTTTCAAATCATTTTGACCTGAAATCTATTTTAGCCTATATTAAGAATTCATTAAGAGTAACTTATGCACCTCAGCATTCAATCCTGGCCACGTTTTAATGTGTAACAAGAACTATTAGGAAAAATGACATGAACCTGTAAAGCACTTACATCCCATGTAGAGGAAGTAGTAATAGCATGCTACAGACTAGATTTATATTTATTATTCAACAAATTCGCGTGATGCCCATATATGGTCAGTGCTTGTTCGATTTCTGTCATCCGTACATAACAGATATCCTGTGATACATGTAGGTTCGTCAAGTTTCGTCCGAAATCTTACAATTTTCTGTCTAACCAGACTTTTTCTAAGTGTAAAATGCGTTTTGTTGACAATTTGTTGAATAATAAAACAATTATCCTGCTCAATCTTGCGGAGTATCACCTGATTTTAACCGACTCGGTCTGCAGCCTCGTTGCCTAAGTATCTGGCAATATTCTGCACAATTTCGCAGGATAACCGTTAAATATATGTCGATATCTAGTCAAGTGATTCTATTAAAAATTAATTAAAACATATTTTTGACAAGTTTGCTTACTGTTATCATTGCAAGTGATAATTTTCAATCATTGTTTATTCTTTATTCTGAAAAGCTCTTGTGAGGAGAATAAAGTATGCAGGTATGCATGCTTGTATGTATGTGTGTAAATTAAAAAAGAACATTCATTGCCACAATTATAACTAACAACAATAAATGTCTTTATTGTTATGTCTTTATAGTTAAAGTACTTTGATCCTTCTTTAATTGTTTCAGAACTCTAGGTACTTACAAATGACATTACAGTCAAACACCTGAAGTGTTCCGCCTAAAAAATGACTTATGCGTTTCTCATTCCAGAGCCACTTCGATTCTTGTCTTCAAATTTTAAAAAAGTCAGTTGAATATTTTATTCATCCAACCGTTGCGTCTATTCGAATATTTAATGCTTCAGGCATTTTGACTGTAAAAGTACCCTAAAGACATTGGATGTATTGTCAATCAATGAGGGTATCATTTAGTTAATAATGTTTGTAAATATTTTGCCCAAGCTCTCATTTTGACTATACATTTATATTTTAAACTTTTTTCCATTAATTAATTTTTTTTTATTTATTTATTTTTTTTGCAGGCCAATATTCTTCATATTAAACACAGATGGGATGTTTCTATCCTATATTCACATAAACATGCCAAGGGGGACACAGTACAGGGGTATGGCACCCCTGGCATTGGTGCTAAATTTATTGGCAAGGAGAAAGACAATGTATCTGAGGCAGGGAGAGCGGCTTGGAATCTATTTGCAAAATTTGCTGATAGTAAGTTTTTTTGTAACACTGCATGTAACATTAAGAGCGACGGTCAGGAAATATCGACCAAAATCTTAATTTCGTGGCAAGAGTTGAAAAATCGCTTTCTTTCGTTTTTTGTCCATGAATAGCTTTTAGGTAGATAAGATACCTGATGTGGATTGTTCCCGCCAAAAGCTTTTTATTTTTTAGAAAAATTAGAACATCCGTTTTTGTGGTCGGAGTCACAAAATTGGCTAATCATTTACGTGAAATTTGCATACATCAACTTGCCTCTCGTTCGCAAACAAAATTGCACGGAGAAATTTGGACACTTTATTTCAACAGAATCACTGTTCTTCTTTTACTAGAAGATTCTTTTAGAGCAAAAGCGACACTCGCCGAGCAGAAATTATTCAAAAATGAGGAATAGGTTTTATGGATAACAAAAACTCCGTTTTGTTATTGATTCTCGACGGCAATATTGCACATGTGGTATAACTCCAAATTGACTTCATTCTAGTTAAATCCCACATTTAGACATACATCTAAAACATACCTGGGAATTAGCTTGGGTCATTGAAGGAAATCTCTATAAGGCGGTATCGAAGTTAAGGAATTTTCATGGTGGGTCGTCGGTAATTGTGTAAACACTTCCAGTTTCGAAATCCATGAAACTGGATATTTGATCCCCAAATACTCATTTTTCTTAATCCTTGTAGGTTTAACAGTTGCAAAGTTGCGTTTCTACTTAAAGAGTGAGATAGAAAAGCCAAACTGGGTGAATTTTAGCCATTTTGAAACGCTAAACTCTATCGACCGGAGACTCGGCGTGACGAATTGTTTCGTGACTAAACGTGATATTTGGGAGTCGATCGGTCACGGAATCACAATGTTAACAATGCATTTCTTGACGGCGTATGAGAACAGTGTTTTGAGGAAGAAAAAATCGATCGTCCTAGACAATTAAACAGAAAGGTAAAAGATTCAAACCAGAAGGGGCTCCTGATTCAAGGTTATGTCTTGACATCAGTTGCGTGACGGCGAATATGGAAATTATATGCGCAAAGCGCAAGCTGTGGGGTGGGGGACGGGGAGGGGATCAGGGCAGCCAGAAAAATAGTCTTTCATGGAATAAATCGACGACATAATAATCGCTAAAAAGACTCTAAAAACGTTGCGGCTTTATTTTTGAACTTCTCTAAACAAAACTACTTATGCCATTACCAGGATACAGGAGTCGAGTATCGGCTCCTAGAAAACCATATCCGAATCTTACTCTATACAACTTCATTCTTTCACTTTAAAAGACGAGCAAAAAAAAAAAGGAAATAATGCGAAATATTTGTTATCAACCATTTTAAGCACGCAACTTGTGCTGCACCTATGTTTTTAGCCACTATTGTGAAATACTGCACAAAAATTGACTTCTCGGTGGAAAAACAGCGTAACACATAAGACACAAAATGTACCCCCTGTTTCAAAACCTCGAAACAATTTTCTGCTCTGCCTCGTCAAAATCGGTTAGGGAAATTACGCTAGCTAATGGTCTCCTACAAAGATAATAAGGCGACTCGACGGATCATCATATTGACAATTCTACATGTATTTATGAAGTAGATAACAACTTAAGCAATTAATTTTGGTCCGAAGAGCACTCTCTTATTTTGTTGTTAACAGGAATGTGCCGCTGAAGAGGATATGACAGGGGTCTTCCTATCTGGGAAGCATTAACCAGGGTAAACGTTGCGGTGCGCAGTCTGAATGCAAAATACCAAACATTTTTGAAATCTAACTCTACCTATAACTCTAAAAAAAAACTGGATTCGGTTTGTGAATTAAATGAATCATGGCCAGAAATCGAGGACAGCCAGCGGTTTTGACCGTACGCTAATTTTTAGGGATTTTGAATAGCTAATAAGGATTTATACATTCGCAAAATGGCGGGGAAGCGAACGTATACTTTTTACCGTGCAGTTGATTTACAATTTTCTAGCCTCAACTAATTCTACTTGACATATGTAAAAACAAATAAATGCGAAACCTAACACTGGTTCTAAAGTCCAAGCTGTGCAAAATCTAACCTGAATCCCTATTAGACAAGCACCAACCCTTTGCTGATGCTTCCCTGTGATCGTTCGATCGTGACAAAACGGGGCTCCCTGTGTCGCTCTGGCTTGGTAACCTCTCTGTTTTGAAAATGGCGGCTGATCGAAGGAGTTACTCGAAAAAGTCTCCAAAATGCCTTCTTTTTCGATCGCTTCGTGCAGTAATGGCGCAGAGATTCACTCTCTGGAATTTCTATATTTCAGGGAAAAAACGAACTGGTTTAGCAAAGAAGTTAGGCCTCTAAAACCGTACAAAAATGAAGATAAACATATCCTTCAAGAACCAGGACGTGGGGAAGGAAAAACCGACATCTAATGACCTTTTTTCTTGCTTAAAGAGAAGCGCGTAGGCAATATTACAGACTCTCGTATAGCAAGGAAAGCCATCTTTTTATGGTGACTCACGGATCAACTTTGGGAGCTTGACACATTGCCAAATGAACATGACTGAAAGCCACGATCGCCTTGCGAAGGTTTAGACGAGGGGAAGTGAGCGATTCTTCGTCTAACTTTATTTATCCTTAAAGTTTCTTTTCTCCCCATTAATCCTTTATATGGTCGCCATATTTAAAGAACGGGAAAAGTAAATGATGCGCATGCTCCAGCGCCATGTTGTCCTCAATTTCTGGCCATGATGGGGATTCTGTAATGAGTCATCATGATAACAAGTTGGGTCCTGTCTTGATAAGGATGGCAAAACGAATGTCCTTTTTTGTCTTAAAAAGGTAAGTGACTCAGCGGCATAGGCCCACCTAACGTTCCCATAAGAACCTTCAATTTCCCAGGTTAAGATCTCTTTTCAGGTAAATACGAAAAACATCATCCCAATACAAGAAGATTCCCGTCAGAGCAGGGAAATCACACGAAAACCTGATCATGTCATTTTACTGTTGACACGAGCAGTTGCTGCAAAACGTGGTCAGTTTGTCGACGTAAGGCCTCTTCAGTCTGACTGTTATATGACTAACGTCTAAATCAAAGTGCTCGCACAATCTCTTCAGCATTTTTATGCTAAATTTGTTCAGTTTACCTTGCTTAACAAGGTCACACATATTATGACAGTCAAACACGATTGGATGTTGTAATGAAACTTCCCTCCGTACTTGATTTGTTAGGTCCTCAAAGGAACTCTCGAACTCCGCGGCTTCGTCATCATTTTCTTCTGTGTTGTCAAGTAAACTCTTTTGGGTAGCAAGGCGACTGAAAAAGCTGCTTATTTGTTGGCTGGTAAGGAACTCATCGCTGCTGAATAAGCGTTCTCCGTCATTTCCTCTGGCGTGCATCATTTCTTTTGCAACAACTACTGGGTCAGCTTTGCGTCCCGTGGTCTCACCAATATTGAACTTTGTGGATAGGTACTCTTTCTGCTTTACATTAAAACGTGTTCTTCGGTTCTGGGATGATCTTAATGCCCAGCCCATAGGGAGAGTAGACTGTAGTGGCACTTGTTTTGGCACTTCCTGAACATTTCGTACACAGGGGACGCCCACCGTTTGAACCTCCAGTCTCTCCGCATATCCATAAACAGCTTGGTCTAGGAGTGGTTCTCGTTCGAGAGCACGTGTGTGTTTTCCGGAGTCTAGGTGTTGCTGCAGATTCGAGTAACGTTGGTAACATTTGATACATCCCTCTTCCGGACATGAAAAAAGACGAGCGTTGGAGGTTTCCGTTTCTGTTTCGTTACTCGAGTTTTCACAGGAACTATCTTCCTCGCTCTCCTGTCTCGGAACAGTATCTTTACGCTTGGATTTTACAGGAGCAAAACTCGCCGTGACGCCTTCCTTATTTACGTCCGTTAAGTACGGAACTTCCGAATTTTCCGAGACGTTCAGCTTATCCCAAGGAGTGTATTTCCCTCTGCCAATTCTGTATGCTCTCCAAACTCGCAATCCCTTGTCATCGTACTGTACATTCGAAATTGAACCCACTCCATCAAGCTTGATGTTCAAAGAAGCTGGAGCTTTTGGGGGTCCACACGAAGTCACCCTCACTGAGGACATTCCACCGGCTGACAAAATGGCTTCTTTCATTTCTTCTGACGTTTCAATGTTGTTTCCGGAATTCAGGTAAATCTTCATGTGGGATTTTATGGCTGCGGACCTTCTGTCGCAAGCCCCTTTTCCTCCTTGAGGATCGCAAAAATCCATGCGCTTCACAGTCACGCCGTGATGTTTACCAACCATCTGAGCAAGGCTGATTGTGTTACCACAATGGTAACACCCGGCGTTGTCCTGCCAATAGTAAACTTGCTGTAGGTGTGGCATGACGTCCTTTAAATCTTTGAGTACGTCAGACATGACGGACAGTACCGCACAGCTGTCTTGACTGCAGCTTCTGAAGACATGGCACATGGTAAGGGTTTCGTACTTTCCAGCATTACTTGTGCTTTCCTTTCTCATGGCGACAGACACGTGCCAAGGAATTCCCCGTTTCCCAAACCAATCGCGTTGGCTTTCACGATATTTTCGAGGAATAAACTTCATGGCCCAATCTTGTACAAGTAGAACCGATGCGTCGTCCAAGTCTCGGAGGATGTCTAGTCTTGCTTTATCTTGGTTCACCGAACGCAACAAATGAGATTTCCAGGCAATTATATCACGTTTTGCTTTCTCGGTCATGAATGCGAGCTCTTCGTGTATTTGGCCTTTGGAAAGATGTTCAAGATTCACCGCCATCATCTCGATTGCTTTGTCTATCTCCTCTATAGTAACGGCAAGGGAATTACACTGACCACAAACGTCGCTATGATCATGGGCACATGTAGCCTGGTAGTCAACATCTTTAGGGTCGCTGAGAGCAAAAACGATGCAATGATCTGGAATACTTGAACTCTCTGATACGTGAACCTAAGTGATTAAAATGTGCGCAAATCCTCAATTCTGAGGAATATTTACGTAGTGCATTTATCTAATGCTATCTTCTAAAACATTTCAGAACCTAAGTATTGTGAAGCTGAATGCCGTAATATGGCTCTCAAAACTCGGTTGCCATGGTAACGTCAATGCTGACGTACATGTGACAAACGACTTTAAAATGTCCCCTGATGATTTTTAGGAAAAGTCGCTAGGTTTGGTGCTCAAAGCTTGAGCAGTTTTGAAGTTATTCAACTTTTAAGCGAAGGGGGGCTTCAAACCCTTCCCGGTCTAAATAGGGTTAAGGGTGTGAATAAAATAGAAGAACGTATGGAATGCCACGAGTAAACGTAAAAGCTAAACCTCGCTCAACTTTTACGTTCACGTGCGACCTTTCAAACATTGCCTCTATTTAAATTACGCTCCTAAAAGCTATATGTGTATGCACGTGAAATTTACGCGACAGTGGGAATCCACCCTTATTCACCTACCTAGACGCGAGCAGTAACCAATTATAGAGCACTCATGTAGTAGGCAGTCGAGTAACATTCATAATACACCTACGCCAGGCGCGCAACAAAATTATTTCCCTTTTTCACTTTCTTATTTTACCTTGAAATCAGT
Organism: Pocillopora damicornis; assembly: GCF_964200805.1. Classification (NCBI taxonomy): domain Eukaryota; kingdom Metazoa; phylum Cnidaria; class Anthozoa; order Scleractinia; family Pocilloporidae; genus Pocillopora; species Pocillopora damicornis. The sequence goes on along the minus strand of NC_142670.1, from coordinate 22,092,280 downwards.
CTTGAGGTACCGCTTTGCCTCTTTTAAAGCTTCCTTTTGTGTTTTTGCCCATGTAAGACCCTTTCCGTTTTCCCCGAGCTGGTGCACAACGTTCACAAGATCTTCAAATGCCTGCGCACCAGAACAGCTTACGTAATCTAACCCTTGCAATGACTTGCGAGTCGAAGCGGAACAAACATGCAGAATTCTTAGCAGTGTACTGCGACTCATGGGTGTGAAATCATGCTCGGCAGAATATTTTTGGTACTGGCAAACGATTCGTTCAGGTATCATGTTCCGTACCACATTTGGAACTTGGATGACCTCGTTAGTTGACAATGTTATTGTCTTGGCTCCGAATGGAAGATCTTGAATTACATGGGAGCTTGTGATAAAGTCTAGGAAATGCGCTAATTTTGCTTCAGGTATGAATGACTTCGTTTGTGCATTGGTTGGCACCAGTTTTCCACTGCCATGGACTGCAGCATGCTGCCTGGCGACCTTAAACCGATAACTTGTCAGGCCTGGGATCCACTGTTGAATTGTTGCCAAGCTAACCTTATCCGCCATCATGGACAATATCTGCCTGCGAGAATCCCACTCGTTTGCATTTTTGTAGCAGTTTGCCAGCGTGTACATCAATTCTTTATCCAAACCACTAGAAGAAGTGTGATTTCCAGTTTCATTCTGTTTTGAGGACATAATAGATTCCCAGAGAAGATCTGGATCATTAGGCGCTATTTCACCAAGAACAGCTGAAACCGCTTGCTTGGCTTTGCGCTCATGCAGTTGTCTGGTCCTTCCACTGGCATCGTTCCAAGGTGTCTTTAGGGTGTACCTAATAGGACTAACGTCTCGACTTCTTAAGAAACTGTTAAGGTGGCCAATAGGTTCTTCCGACTTCATTCCTGTAGTGCTTGTCTCGGTTTCTTCTAGGAGGGTTGATGGTAAATATAATGACGTTTCTTGATCTAGTAAGTCTTGTGCTACCACCGAACAAGGAGTACTTGCAGCAATTCGAAGGTTACACATCACGCCCTAGACAAGGACACAAAATAAATATAACGTAAACTGCATTAAAGAAAATTAATTGGGTACATAATTATCAAAGTTAACCAACACTTAGACAAAGATCAATAATCCCTCCTGATCTTTGTTGCCTTTATTATGGACCAAAAATAAAACCTTTTTTGCTGCCTTCGTTTATGATAAAAAGTGCCTAATTTATCACATAAAATACCTTTCATTATGACAAATAAATACGAACTTTAAAGCGAGTGGTAAAGGAACCCGGAATGGTATATTGGAAACCCAAAACGTTTTTCTGGGCGTTATTCACCGTATCCTTAACCTTGAGAAAATCATATGAACTCGTATCCCTGGCAGTATAAGGTGGAGGGATGCGTGTATGTAGGTAGGGGCAAGTGGTAGCAAAAATTGCAGTTTTTTTTAAATTGAACCCTTTATTCTTAAAAGAACAATTTGGCCTCAGCGTACCATCGCGGACTACGTGGTCTTTAACTTATTGCCACTGCTTCAAGTTCTCAGATTTTGGTGAGAATAGAAATAGAAAATCCGCTGAATAAATTTCAACTGTGTGCAGACGCAAGGGCGACATAAAATGCACGGGGTATTAAACCTCTTCATTATCTGCGGAACTCAGGAGAAACTGACGTAGAAGGCACAAAATAAGCATATGGCATTGTTTTCTTGGACACCAGCACACAGTCTGAGGTCTACGAAATCGGTTAATTTGTGCTCTCTATTCCTATTCGTTACATTTTAAGGAAAGGCAGCAAGGAAACGGGGCCTGCTCAAGCAGACTTTGTGATGATAAGGTCCCTATCCATTTTTTTTTTATTTTTATCTTTTTTGCCCAGCGGGCCTTGTTTGGTGCCACTGTTAATAACACTATTTCCATTGAGTGCCAGTTCAGAACTTACAGAAGTCTCGATGGTCTCAGTTTCCTCGTAAGAAAGGTTCTTGGTCTCCGGAAGCTTTGTGGGCAGCTCCCCTATTTTCTGCATGTCAAGATTAACCCGGCAGTTGCGACAAATACCTGTTGAGTGAATCGATGGAAAATGCAGGTTTTTGCTGATACGATATAATCACTATTCTGAAGAACTACTGTCTTAATTTACACAAGTAAGGGAACCTGTTTTAAAAAACTTAAATGATAGATTTTCCTGCCCTTTCATATACTTCAACTCTTCAATTCCCTACCCTTTGATTTACCTGAAACCTGATAAAGGTACCCTTTAGGGGCTGAGTCTCCCTGTAACTATCTATAGGCCATCAGGGAATCTGCTTTAAAAAGCTGTAATTTTAGGAGTCCGGTGAAGGCTTCTAAATTTACCTTTTTGCTGCTACAATCACTAATATAAAATGTTCGAATAATGAAAGGAAAAGAAGCACGTAAATAAACAAAGGCTACTGAATTTGCGACCGTCACGGCTACCTAATTATTGAAAAAGTCAAAAAAAAAAAGAAAAAGAAAAGTGCTTATATAATTACAAAGTGCTTTAATTGAAGTGTCAGATTGGACCGCCATTTTAGAGCTGGTCTGTTTGGTTGAAAAAGATGAAAAATGATGTATTCATACCTGAACCAACTGGAATAAAAATTCCCAGTTTCTTCCATATCAAATAACAAGCACTTTTGCCAAGTCCTCTTTCTGCCTTGGCGTTTTTTTGGGCTTGTCCGCCGTGCTTCGAGATTGGCGGAGGAACTCGGCACAGATTCGATCCTCGACGCCACCCAATACCAAGAGATGAGCGGTGCCGGGGACAAATCGTTAATTCCGAAAGGTCTAACTCCGAAGAAAAGGATGTAGATACTCTTCCCAAAATAAGTTCGATTTCGGTTTCTACGTCAGTTATTGACAAGGAAGACTTATGACCCGCGATGTCTCTTTTGCAGTTCAGAAATGTAATAACCTCAGTTGATCTGCTCCTATCTCTGGGGTCATAAGAGCAAGAACCGCCGACTAAGGATCTAAAAGAGCACTTAACGTCCATGATGACACAAAGCTGGCAAAACAAATTCACTCCAACTTCGCTAATTAAATTTTCCCTCTTTGCATTTAATTGACTAATTCAATTTACTACGGCTAGTAAACTGCTTCGAGCTTTAGCCAACTCTGTCATTTCTTCAACAAATAATAAAAATGAATCCTCACAATTGAAGAAAATATCAATTTAAAAAGCATCTATAATTTTTGTCTTTCTGTTCCGATTCTTCTGAAACCAAAGGAAGCGAAAAAAACAAGTATAAAAGTTAAACAGGTTAGCCGAGAGCTAATCAAATTACATCCTGATATTTATCAGGGAAAACATCTTAGACTGAAAAGGGAAACTTCCACCTTAACAATGAGATAAAACAACCTCTCTTTGACCGACTACATTTTTTTCAATAAAAAAAGGACGAAAAGCTCACATCAGAATCGTTTTCAGTACGCTTTCGTGTATATTCCGGCCTGCTGTGTAAAAACTCCGCTTGACGTTACGGTCACGCAACAAGAATTGTTTACTCAGCCGTTGTAAAAAAATTTGAATGAATTACGGTCATTTCAAAACCTTCGCGTGAGGCGCTGTAAAGAAAACCCATGCTGATTCTAACATATTATCAAGGACAACCTTAAATCCCTCTAATGACATAGTTAAAAGGAAAATCTGAATTATATCACATGGTGAAAAAAACATTTGAATTAAGGAGGTATTTGCGGGATTTTTCACGTTTGAAAATACAGCACTTTCCTGCGCGTTGTTTGCTATTTATGAACAACAATAAAGATAAGTCATATAGTTTCTGGGAAAGTACGGCACTCACTCTATCAAAATTCGGTGTCATGATCCTTTGAATCGTTTTTCCTTGAAGACCAAAAGTCACTTTAAAATATCAATTTCACACTTGCTTGCGGGACCTTTCGGGATCGTCGCGGGTCAAATTCGTTTTTCTCAGTTTTCTCAGAATTAAAGCGCTCCGGAAGAAAAAGAAATACATTGAATTTTTTCTATTCTTAGTAGCTTTTTATAGTCAGAAAATAAGCGAAATTAATTTTTCAACTCTTGCCACTCAATGGTCGATATTTCCTGACCGTTGCTCTTAAGCGTAGATTTAATTCCATTAGTTGGTAGAAATGAAGAAACGACAAAAGGGTTTTCAGTAGAAGCCAGCAGCTGACAGAAATCTCCTGGTTATGAAGATGAATTTGTAGCCCCCTGCTCAAGTTTTATTATTTCATTTGGTTCTATTTTTTTCACTAAATTGGAATAGGCTACAATCATATGAATGCGAGTCCAATTAGGCATTGACACTAAATTGCACTGGAATTCAGCCGAGTGTAATTTGAAAGAATTTTCAAATATTACTTTCATTATAATAATTATTTAAGATAATTGCAATCAGATTTGGACTGGCCCGCAGTTAGCCAATACTAGTTGAGGCAGGCTAGCCCATTAAGAATTAATTATATACAATTGTAATTTGTTAATAAATGAAAAAGAAAACTGAAGAAGGAACATGATATTCAAATGATATTCATGATATTCATTATGTTCAAAATTCTTGACGGAGAGTGAGAATCGGAATTTTTTTAGTTGCTCTACAATCTTGGACAAAAGTGTTGTGACATTTTATAAAATCACCACTTTTTTAGGATACCAAATCTATTCTTTTCCACCCGCTCCCCCCAGTTCAATGTTGTCAATGTTGGTATGTTGTCAAAACAAAGTTGGATGAATTGCAAACCCCATGAAACAGCATTGAACAGGGGGGAGGGGGGAATGAATATTCTTTACCTGCTGGTAAGTCATTACATATGCAAAAAATGTGTGATATCCATTTGTCTCAACTGGTTTTGTCCAAGGTTGTAGCTTTCATACAATCACTCAGGTTTTGGAGCCTCCTCTCTTGATCTGACCCATTACAACCACAAGCAAGCTCATGATGAACTTAATATTGACCCCCAGTCCATGGACTTTACCCTATAGTAAATAGATAGTAAATTTTGCAGCTCAGTGAAGATATGTAAAATGGTCTATAATGGCCTAGCGCTAGCTCACCAAGAGTCTCTGACACTTACATGTAGTCGGTTTGAGCATCTGACCAGTAAGTGGGAGGTCATGTCTTCGGATCCTGTCAGGGTCTGCTGACTCTTCAACATAAAACGGTATCATCATTAACAATATTTAAGAGGCCTGGTCTTTGGCATTGGCTACGGCCCTTTTAGGACCTGGGTGCTAACTGAAATTGATTAAACTGTAACTGTAACTTGTAACGTCTAAACAGGGTGTTACATTCAGGCTAAAAGTTCGCAACTATTTTAAAGCAACCTATCAAAATTGTTATTTTTTATTACCATTTTTCACCATTACGTTTAAATCGAGAGCGTAAAGCCCTTGATAGTTACATTGTACCACGGGATCACAAGGTAAGTATGGTAGCTATAAAGGTAACTATGGCAAAAATCTGGAAAACATTTACCTGCAGAAATAAATTGTTTTGATGTTATTTTCTCTTTCGTTGACAGATGAACGTCAGGCCAGTGAAGAAGATAAAGATGGAGATGAAACACCTGTTACTGACTACACTGCCACTCCCACTTCAACCCTTTCTTCTCCCACTTCAACCCTTCCTGCTTCCACTTCAACCTTTCCTGCTTCCACTTCATCCCTTGTAACTCCCAATTCAACCCTGCCTACTCCCATTTCAACCCTTCCTGCTTCCACTTCATCACTTCCTACTCCTACTTCAACCCTCCCTACTCCCACTTCAACCCTTCCTGCTTTTATTTCGTCCCTTCCTACTCCGACTTCATCCCTTCCTTCTCCTACTCTATCCAACTTTACTCCTACTTCATCCCGTCCCATTCCCAATTCACCCCTTCCTTCTTTTAATTCATCACTTTCTTCCACACAATCTGCGTTCACCGCGTCAAGAATGTTGGCGTATGTGGAAAACAAAATAGTATAAGCAATTGGTTTTGCCATGCCAGAAAGAAAAGTGTTACACGGCAAGTCAATCCCCCAAGGAAGTATGTGCATGCAACTACAATATACTGGAAAAGATGTCCCTGCACCTGTTGTCCTTGGGAATGATGACGAAAACAGTTATTTGCAAGCTGGCATGTTCTATGCGCTACCTTTTGAAAATTTATTCTTTTATTCTTTTTGTACTGGCACCCAAAATGTGCAGTTGACTCCTTTTCATTTATAATTTGTGTACCTGATATCGATATTAGTATAAAAGGCTCTGGTAGTTCAAACGGGATGAATGCCTATCCAGCGCAATTTGTTTGGTAGCATTCTCCAGTAGTAGCGGTTTTTTTCGTTGGATAGCGTTCCTTTGAACGTCCAGGCCCATTACTAACCAGTAGTATAAGCAACCTGCTCCTGATAAAGGAAAAAAGAACATAGTTTCGTTTACAAGTTACAGTTACAGTTTAAGTTACCGTTAAAAATATAATACAGTTAATATTATACCAAAATTTTATTAGATTAGAAGAAAGGAAAAAAGAATATAGTTAAGTTTACAAGTTACAGTTAATATTATACCAAAATTTCATTAGATCGAGGAGCAGCATTAAACTATTAATTCAACTTTTCTAGCTTACACTGTGTTGCGATTTTGCTGACCAACTGTGCGAGAAGAAGAGATTTGCTAGTAAGCCTATTGGTATAAATATAATAACGCGAAAATACCACGGTGTAGTTCAGTTTTCTCAATAATTTTTGATTGGCGTATTGGGAAAAGATCGCAAAATAAATATTCATTACACTGCATTTGTCAAAACTTTTCGTAAAGTGGCAGTCCGAAAAGGTTTGTTCATTTGACTCTTGTTCTCCACAGTATAAGCAGTCGCTTCCATCTTTTATACCAAACCTACAAAGTTCTTTTTTGGTCGCTACAACTTGATGTAAAAGTTTGAAGTGGAATTCCTTTAACTTGTTCCCGTCCTACCTCTCAAAACCTGTTTATTGTTCCAAGCATTGACATTGTCTCCCTTGGTGATTCTTTTCAAAATTAAGCAAAATTAGTCTTTTTATCTGAGATAAGTTTCCGTTGTAGTGTGAATCGCACGTAGTTTGTTGTGTAATGTTATACCTGCAACTGATCGAGTAAAGTTGATGTAATAGTAAGTGACAACATAGTTAACAATCAATAAAAGTTATCCTACAGTTTATTGAGATAAACACTGTTTTGGAGAAGACCGCGCTCTATTCGACACCCATTTTCTTCATTCGTTTTCGGTTTTTCGGGAACAAATTCAACATTTGTTAAAAAATGAAAGCCTAGTGTTAGGAATGTCCCAATAATAATATGCACAAAACCTGTATAAATACTCCACTTCTCCGATCACAAAAATAAATACCCGTAACAGCTCAATGCATAAAGATGCATCACTCCGTTTTTGCGCAAAAACGGCCGGGCCAGGGCCCGGTTTCATAGAAATACTTAAGATTACGTGAGATTTTCTGCAGCAATTTCCAGTGCTCTGAGGGATTTTCTCCCGTACTATTGAGAATGAATCGGAAAAAATGTAATAAAGAGCACTGGAAAAACCATAACGCTTTGTAACGCGGAGAGAAGTTGCGAAAAATCCCCCGTAATCGTAAGTAATTTTATGCAACCGGGCCCAGATACCGAGGTTTCTAAAGTTATTTTTAGACTACTACTCGCGTCTCGTGTTTTTTTTCATAGAGGATGAAAATGCGGGTAAAGCTGCTTGGGTTGTAAAATTGGCGTCACGGGATTGGTTGCCTTTAGGCCCTTTCTATTAAAGGCCCCATTTACATGGAAAGATACTGATCCTAACGCTAGGATCATCCTATAAGGCGGAAGAACTTTTCGTTTGTGTTAACATGGAGGGAGGAAGATCTTAGAACTTGAAAGAACTTAGAAGGCCAAACATCCTAGCGCCATATGTTTTGTGTTTTCAGTTTATAAGCAAAGGGTTTTAATTGGCCCTAGCGCTAGGCGGTTTGGTGCTAGAATCGTCCTGATGCTAGGATTATCCTACCTTGTTACGCCACAAAATGTAATAATCGCCGCAAAATGTAATATAACACAAAATGTAATGACTCTGAAACTATAGCTATTCCATATATATGGCAAAAATCAAGTTTTTATCATATAAACTGCAGTGTTCTGAGTGCTTTGTAGTTATTTTTAGCCCTTGGGAAAACCGTAATTGAACACATGTGAAGTTACTATAATTTTATGTGTGATGATACCGTTGACAACATGAAAATACCATATTTGACCCTTTAACTGTACCCAAATTTGTTGGCGCACTGTCAAAACATCTTCGGATCTTTAATGGAGGCCTTCGGGAGAAAAATGTTTGAAATTGTTGGTATGATTTTCGGACAACAACCAGAGAATCTTCGAAAATCTTGTGGGAATGGTAAAAAATATCCAGAAATTAGTGGAAATTTTGTTATTAGTATGTATTCGCAAAAAGTCCCCAGTGTATGTTTAAAACAACACATATAAAGTGAATAAAGTGCATGTATAGACTTGAATAGACTCCCCGTTTCTTCGAAAGCCCCCCCCCCCCCTTCCAAAGGCCTTAAAATAAATAATATTCTAGAAAGGGCTAAAAGAGTTTTGTGGAACAACAATTTTAGACTTTCGCGCGCGTAGGTTTTATGAAGGCACCGCTCCCGCTGGAGGCCTTATGTGAACACTGGCAGGAGATCGTTGGATATTGGTAGCACACTGCAGTATAAGAAACACTGTCTTTTTTCCATTAATATGCAGAGTTTTGGTTGTAGTGGTACATCCCAAGACCGCAATATATGAATACAACACAAATTAACAATCCCTTCCACATTTTGCGAGGTTGTCCTATTTTTATGACTTGTTTTGGTTCTAGTCTTACAAGTCTTACATCCCAAGATAACATGTAAATACAACCCAAATTGGTAAAGATTTCCACATCCTGCAAAATTATCTTATTTGTGGTCTGTTTGGGTCTCAGTCATACATCCCGAAGACGGTAATATGGCTATACAACTCAAATTGTTACGGATTTTCAGATTCTGCGAAATTTTTCGATTTTTGGGCCTGTTTGTGTTGGAATCATACATCCTAAAGACCGTATGATAATAATAGAACTCAAATTGATATGGATTTCCGCATTCTGCAAGATTTTTGGCCTGTTTGGGTTCCAGTCGTACGCAAAAATGACCGTAATCAGTGTAGAAATACAAGTCGAAACTACAAGGATTTCCACATTCTCAGAAATTATGGATTCTGCGACATTTTCCCCTCTTTTTAAATACAATCCAAATTGATAAAGATTTCAACATTCTGCACAATCTGGAAGATTGCCCATTTGTGGCCTGTTTGGATACCAATCGTTCATCCTGAAGACCGTAATATTTAAAAGTGCCCGAATTGACACTGTTTTTTACATTCGTCAAAAGTGACCATTTTGCGAAAATATCTTCGTTTTGGCCTGTTTGGTTCCCAATCGCGCCCCCAAGACCTTTAGTTCTAAATGCGACACGGATTTACAGAGAATTTCACTTGATGTGAAATTAAACTATTTTGGCCTGATTGGCTGCAATTCTACTTCACAAATCCACATATTGACAGGGATTTCCATATTCTTCAAAATTGTCCCTATTTAGCCTGCTTGTGTTCAAATCAATCCAAATCGGCAATCTGAGAAATTGACCATTTTGCGAGGATATCCCATTTGCGTCCTGTTTGGGTAAATTCCTACATCCCAAAGACCATAATTTTGATTTCAGGGCTTAGGGTAGACAATTTGGTATATAGACGACTTGTGCTTTGCTCCCGCCTTGCTGTGATATGCTGCGGTGCTGTGCGAAAGCAATATTCAAAGTCCTGCTAGCTATCAAAGCTCCAAATTACGATGCTGAGTATCAAACAACGCTAGTCGAACTACTCAGCTGGTTCGTGTTGCCCTATCTCAGCTCCTGTGACGCAACTCTAGAGAATTGCTTCCTTTCAATTTAATCCCATTCCTTTGCATGTAGACGAATATTTTTAAGGACTTTCGCGCCAAATTGTTTTAGTCGATTGATTTTTTCAAACTTTTTCTGTGGTCAGATAATGAGTCACTTATATCAGAAAGGTACTAAAAAGTAGGGGTCACCGACCTCGTTTCAGAGTTAAGATGTGTGGAAAACTACCCTGCCGTCTTTTTCATAAAACTTAATTCCACTGTCGCATAAGGTTTTTACATGTGTTAACGTGCGTAAATATAATTAGAGAAGATGTATGGACAACTTGCTACACGTTTACGCAAGCCGTTGATACATTGTCTCTACTCTTTTTACGCACGTAAACGCAAAAAAAAAAAAAAAAAAGCCACCGTAGAAATCCACTTAAATCCAAGCAATGGCCGCCATGGAGTTTTGTTTGACCTAGGGCGTTTTACAGTTTTGAGGCGGGTTACCCGGTACGTTCTAGAACAATGGAAGACTGCATTTCAATTGAAGTGGGCCTGAGGAGGAGGGGAGAGGGGGAGCAACGTTATATTTTCAAAGGGAAACACGTTTTCTCAATTCTCAGTTTATTATGATCTGGGATCTAAAGAACCTCTCCATCAACAAAGCGGTCTGCCAGTCGTAAAAAGACCTGAGTAAAGTTTCTTTTGGATAAATATATAAAGCCACTTTCCCTATAGCTAGCGAGTCATGCGGCGATTTAAGCATTTTTCAATGTGTACGTCAAACGTTCAAAGATGCTCTGTCTGCTTTTAAAAACCACCGAACCATGAGTGATTAGAATATGCTGACCTTTAAGTAAACTTGGAAATTACGGTCTAGTCGGTTAAAATTCCAGTCCCGCGAGGAAGCAGAAACACAAACCAACGAATTAAATTTTGCACCTGTGATCTTCTGCCTCCTCGTTGGACCGGGTAAATCTAACAGTTAAAAAACTATAAAGTAAAAGAAAATTCTACTCAAGAAACTCAACATAATCATGATTTTTAATGTTCGCCTTAAATTTGTAGTTGTTACGCGTGATTTTCATCTCGGTTGTTACAGCTATCAGGGTATAATTTGAGTACCCCGTGTGTGTCCTTAGTTGCCAAATAGCGGCAATTTACACAAAGACATATAGTGGGCAGTGCTAATCTTGACGTCGCCTGTTCGCAATGAACTTGAATGTTAGCCAACAGGCAAACCTGAAAGCCAAACTACTTCTCTGGATAAGAAACACTAAGTAATATCCAATATTTTTCTAAATTATTTGGCCCTTTTTCAGACTGAAACGCTAAATTTACATTACAAAGGCTTATTCAATAGCTGATTCAAAAAACAAATAGATAAAAAATTACATTCGGAATTGGTATTTAAAAAAAAAAAACTTTCTTTCTTTCTTTGATAAAGAGTTATAATGGTTGCTGTGACCCTCTCTCTATACTCTGTATGTTATTGTGGCTTAAAAAGCAATAAACGACAGATTTCCATAAGTGTCATCGTTTAAATCGAGCACTTTCTGGCAGGCACCTAAAAATTGATGTAGGTTTCTTTGCCGACCGAGTAATATCTCGGCACCATAAGCACCATGGCGATGAGTGTCCACCAAGGCAATAGATTGACCTGCTAGTGCTAGGAAGAGAACGGTCTTTTCGTTGGCTATAAGCAACGCAGCATTACCCTGGGTGCCATCACATAGTGCTGATAATTGATACACTAGAGTTGTAAGCGCATGGTCATCACGAACTCGTACCGCCAAGGGTGAATGCACTGTCACACTCACACACTGCTCTGCAACAGTAGCAGCCTCTGAAGCCGACAGGAAACGCTGGGGTAGGCTTTGTCGACAGCAGTCATAAAGGCGGTCATTTCATGTTTTTCTACGATGACTTTCTTGATTCTTATTGGTGTGGCTAAATAGATGAATACAAACTAAGTGTCAGTGAAGAGGTATTTAGTTTACAACAAAAAATAAGGAGACAGCACATTAGTCAGTACGGCACAGCCACAAACACACAGTCTCGTAGGTGATTACAAATTTAAAAATTAAAGTGAACAAAAAACAGGGTAATTTTAGGATCTCAAAATTATGACTGGGGCAACATGTAGGGAGCGGCCGTTTACAATCTGCAACTGAGGACTGCGAAGTGAAACTAAACCAAAACACCAGAATGGAGGGAAGCACCGTCAGAGTAAAGTGGATTTCCCAAGACCACGACACAATGACACTAACCATGGCTCAAACCTGGACAGTTTCATTCAAAGTTCAACGTGCTAACAAATCTGCCTCCATTATCTCTTACTTAAACTTCAAGAGTATCACGTGTGAAATTATTGCATGTTAACTTATAGCAAACAAAACCAACGACAAGAACAAAAAAGAAAAATGGAAAAATACTTACCACGAATGACAGCTACCCGTACCAACAAAAACTCAAGAAAGAACACAACTTAAAAATGTACTAAAAATCACACAAGGTTACATGGTTTACCTGTCGTGTTGCCCCATGGAAAATTCCCCTTCATTACTTCAGGTACAGAAGCTTGCAAATGGGAAACTTCTTTTTTCGCTATCTCTTCATTGAACTTCTCTATTAACGAAGAAAGCTTTGTCTTGTTCGAAGAAATCTTTTTGCGGAGGTGTGCACGCTGTTTGGACGAGTCTGGATAAAAAAAGGGAAAGCCAGAATAACATGCAGCTACCTCAGGCATACTTTACTCAAAGACAGCGAACACCAAAGAATTGAATGTGACGATCAAACAAATGACAAAACACAGTTCAGTAAAGGTGATTTTCTCTGCAACAAGAAACAACAACAAAAAAAGCAAGGTGTATGTTTTATGTAACAACTACCTGCCAGTCTGCTCATTGAATGAGTGGTCTGTTCAATGGCAGAAACCAGCATTTCGATATCATCTTGTATCCGCTGCATATTACTACCATTTCCTTGCAAAGCTTCCACTTCTAAAGGGAAATACAACGTTGTACACGTAGTATTTAGAAATGCTAAATTAATAGTGGCTGATTTATTTATTTCTGTTTAGTACAACCATTGCTTTGCATAGGGACATGTGCCACATAGTATTGGTCAATGCTATTGATGCCAGAGACACAAGACTAAAAGTACATAGAGAGGATAGCAAGCAAGCATTTACTTTGTACCTAAAATATTATAATCTAAATTGATATGTTTTAAAGTGGATTTCTTATTTACCGTGTGCATTATTGAGAACAGTATTCTTCCAGTCATCTGACTTAAAGTCATCCAGGGATGCATTATACGTATTGAGGACATCATCGAATTCTCTAAGAGATTCTGCTTTCATCTTTACAGCCTACAGGAATTAAAGGATCAAAAACTATAGAAGTAAAAACAAAAGTAGGTTTTAAGTGAACCAGAAAGCATCCAGGATATCAGAGGCTGAAATGGACAACATGCATTTAAGATACTGTGTCTTCTTTTTTACCTCATAACATGAAAAAAGAGATCATTAAACCTAGCCATTTTACTTCTACAGAGCACAAGAAAGAACAAACAGATGCTCAAAAAAGGATGCAACAGAAATTTATACTTACACAAATACTAATGAGTATCATTGGTTAAAATAATTTTCACTGTTTAGTCTTGCTATTAATATCATATATACTGACGCGAGTGTATCGTCTTGAAAGACTCTGTACCATCCCATTTATTTTTCTCCGGTTCCACATGAGAGCATGCTCAGTAATTAACTCCTCACGATCTAAAAGACATGGATAAATTACATTTTAGTTGTATGTTAGTATCAACAGATGCTCATTTTGCTCTAAAAACTGATATCCTTTACAGTTTCTTCTAAAGACCAAGCAAGTTAAGTTTCCATCTTGAGATTTTTCACACCATGTGATATTGTTTCTTTCATAATGAATCATCATATATAAGTTTATATTGACAAAGGAACAATTATCTGGGCAAATCAAATATCAGTCAATCAGATTTTTATAAATTAATGCATGCTTGTTTATATTCTATGCTTTTTTAAATTTATACTTGTATTTTTAAATTTATTTCTTGTATTTTTAATTTTTATCTTGTATTTTTAAATTATCAAGATATCTCGTATTTTTAAATTACTATATTTTTTGTCCAGGGGCCCCTCTGGATATCAGCCTTGTTGCTGAATGGGCCAGCCTGGCAAAATAAAGTTTACCTTTACCTTACGTTTTACCTTCTGTATTGATAAGAAACATCAACACTTACTAACAAACAAAATTGCAGTCGAGCAATAAACCTGCAGTGTACCTGGCGTGTCCAATTGTGTTCCTTAGCATGCATCACAGAGAGAGCTGGTTTCATTCCAGAACCTTCAACACCACCAGCCTTTTTAGCCCACTTCCAGTATTTACAAACAATATCCTCCCAGAAATATGTGACTCCAGCTGGTATCATTTTCTTGACATGGATATAGTTGGCATAACCATATAGTTCCCCCTGGTACATGTTTACGGCCCATTGTGCCAAGCCATGCCAACAGCCTGCAATCTCAAGGCCTGTCTCATCCAGTTTGGCTGTCTTTCTGCCTTTGTTGGAAGCAGCCCGCCAGTGGGATTCACCACACATATTGTCTTTTTCCTAGTTGCAATATATAAAAATAATGAAAATGTAATTGTCTCCAAATGTTGGAATTGGATACCTGTAATTGGACACCTATGCTATTCTTGTTAATTATGGCTCTCTCTCAGTTTGTAAAGTTTCACTACTGTTTTTAAAACTACCGTAACATACAACTGATGCTTTCACTCAAAGGAAGTTCTCAAAAACTTCTTAACCTCTAAATTTGTTATGGACACGATTAATAAGTAATTGGAGCAACTAGAGTACAATTCAGAGTGTAACCTTGCTTGTTATTTTAAATCAGACTCTTGCTGCATGGTCATCTGATTTTGAAATTACTTACCCAATTAATTCCTGAATTGTACTGCACTCGGTCCAATTACTATTACTTATAGTATGACTGAGAAAAAAATGCACACAAACCTTAGATTTGGACTGTTTTGCATAAACCTTCTTCATGTGACTGTCAACATCCCCCTTGTTGGCAATGAAAACATCTTCATAATACTATTGCCTTCTTTGTCTGTAGAAAAAGAACTAAATAAAATTATTATAGGAAAAAATATACCATTTTAACAAAAAACAGCAATTCTTATCTTCCATAACACTTATTTTTGTGAGACCTGAACTGCGGAAAGAGTGTCTAATCATATCTTATTAAGTTTAGGTGTACGGGACAAAGAAGTGGTTATTAGACCTTTCACACATCACAATGACATGGACCGAAGCAAAACAAAAGTAATGTTACAATCAGCATTCACATGTCAACATGAAGCTCAACTGAAAATTAACATTGCAACATTCAATATGTTTATCAAGCTTTAATGAAATAGAGCATACCCTCCAGATGAACAGTAACGGTACAACTTCATGTTTCCATTGACATGGCAGGAGTGCTGAAAGATAGAACATGTCGGGCATTTCATCCAGTTGTGACCTTGGAAATGATCTCCTTCAAACTGGCAGAACTTCCATTCTTTAAATGATCTACTAAAGGTGGAATGATTGATGGTTGGTGCCTGCAAAAAATATTTATAATAACAGACATTATTTAAATGATGTCTACTTATGTAGAGCAGTAGTGTGAAATAAGAGAAATAATAATAACACATCATAGTGAGGGCAGGTGCAAATGTAAATATTTATGTAACATCACATTAAGTGAAATGTCTTCAACCTAAAAAAGCCCATCACCCTTTTATTCTTAGCTCAACATGTGAATAAACCATAATGGCAGCTCTTAGTTGCCTCACATTTATTTACATCTGCAACACAAGATATTGAAATTTTTAAAGAGAAACAAGGTGTTGACAAATCTTAAGAATTAAAGGGTTGGGGATGGCCTGGCAAGAGGTGAAGGTGAAGGTAAAGACAGCAATGAACTCAGCTGAGCAGGTAGCCAGCATGATCCAACCAGTTATTTTAACATCACGTAGGTGATTCTGTCCTGAATTTGAAGACTACATATTCCTACAAGTTTAAAACCTAATTAAACCTCTCAATGACTATTTTGGCCAATTTTAACAAAGCATTTATATCAAATAATTTAATAAAGTGCAACTAATGTAACCTTTAAAATGCATTGTATTGCATTGTGTAGTTCCAGAAAATATTCATACTCCCCCCCCCCCCCTTTATCATCTATATATTTACCTTTTTCATTAACTATTATTAAGAACCCAGGAGATGGAAGTTGTTTTATGAATCCAGTCTCTTTACAACTTGAACAATGATCTGGAATATTAGGGACTGGAAAGGACTTAGCTGATGAGAGAAAAGAAACAAAATTACAATCAAAAAGGTCTGTCATTTGCAATGTTGTAACACAAAGTAAAACTAAGACATAATCCATGCAAATGTACATCTCACCACATTACTGTGCATAAACTTTTATTTATCAAAGCTCCATCAACTACATTTACAATCAACATATATATACCTATTATTTGTGTGCAATCTTCTTCATCAACTCCTACAGTTGGAGGGATGGCATGAAAGTACCCATTCACATATGCGTCCCTGTCATGAAAAGGCAAACAGTTGTGCACTTTTTCATCACATGATGAGCACATAAACTGAATTGGGCACTCAATACACTGTATACAGACTTTCCCTTCCAAGCAAATGCTGCAACGATCTGGGGATGGAAGGCCCTCACAGGTAAGGACAGCCTCTATTAATTGCTTCCTGGCACTGTCCCAGCTGGAAGTCAAACTAGTCATCCGTGTCTCCCAATTTCTTGAGGTACTTGGAAAAGTGGCAAGGACCTCTTCACATCTTGCTATAGCAGTTTCAAGGTCATCTTCTATTAAACAAAAAATAATTTTTAGCTACTAGAGTTAATGAGTTTTAGAGTTTATGAAGCAAAATTACTTGCAAAATTAATTGCCATTTATTTCCATGTACTAAATCATTTTGGAAAAAATGGGCCAATTGATTATACCAACTTTATTTCTAACAATCATAATACTAGAACAGTACACTAACTATAACAATCTAGCATTGCACATGGGGAGAGGATTAACTAAGTAATTTTAAATAAGAATTTCAAAAAGGAATTACAACACATGGCAAGATCATGTATTTTCAACTATTAGCTTAAACTCTGTTTAATATGATTGATAAAATGCCAGACAAATTCTGTAGGTGTTTGGATTAAAAACAACTTTGCGATGTACAAAACTTACCCTCGACACTAGATGTTGATGGCATCTCGTGTCCTACATCATCTACTTCTCCCAATAAACTCTAATCGATATCTTGTTTGGGTAAAATAACAATGGTAGCGTTAGTCATTACTCTCCAAAGAGTAAGTTTCAATATTTTGGAATAGAATACGTTAAAAAATGGTTTAAAAAACTCTAACTTGACAAAGACAAAGGGGTTTATAAGATAAATAACCACATTTTTTACCATCATTTGAGCTGGTGCATGGAACATGCTTATCTTGAAAACGTGGCTTGTATGGGTAGTGACTTTTACGTCTCCCCGTCAAAGGATCCCTGAAAAAATTGAAGTGAGATTTCCTCTTAGGCTTCTTCATCTTCCGCAGAAGATCGTGGCATTCATCTAATGCCTCCTGAAGCGAATCCTTGGAATCCTTTGCTCCCTTTTTGCGCGAATTCGCCGCCATTTTGTTTCAAACCTGTTCTTCTTTATAGTCTGCGTTCCACTTGGCCAGCAGCTTATTTGGCAAATTATATTATCGATTATGGTTAATTCAAGACGTTTTGACAATTACCTCTATGCGTTAATTCTAGGGGGATACTGTGTTGTTTTCTTTATAAGAAAGCTTAAGGAAAAAAAATCATCATACAAACTGCGGCGTTTTAGAAGGATTTCCCGCCCTAAGAAAATTCCTAATAGCACGCGCTTAATATGACGATAATTTTTGACATGTGTTTGATATCACCAATCAGCTGTGTCAGGTTAATAAATGGATGGCAAAGCGTTGACTGTTCTCAATCAAGGGTCGCTTGTCAAGATTTAATCGGGTTATGGCTGCTTAAAGCAAAAATCGTATTTGTAACAGACAACGTCGTTCAAAATTTCCCAGAGGCGGAAGTACAGAAGAAGGTAAATCTTGTTTATTAATAACTTATCTGTTATCTGTTTCTCAATTCACTATCTGGAGGATAGTGTTTCCTAATAGCTGATCAAATCGCGTGTCTGACAACAAATAACCAATCAAAGCTTCAGCTTTGAAATATTGTAAATTGGACAGGAAATACCGAAAGCGTTTGAAATATACGACACCACGAAAGTTGAAAATGAATTTCACTGTCATTTATCGGTTTTTTAAATTGACGAAACCTTGCCCGATTTAACAGCCCTTAAAACGTGATTGAGAACTAAGGAATTCGAACTGCTCATCGTGCCTTGTAAATTTTTGCTGGTTGGTACAGTTTTGCTCGAGCCTTTTCCAGCGACTGACAAAATCTTTTCCTACCGTTTAAGGTACTCTTAGTATTGAATTAAGTGTTGTTGGATTTCTACGTACAAAAGTCTTCGATTCAGACTTCATACTTTGCTCGTAGCTTCGTCGGCTAGATTAAAATTTGCTTACGTTTCCCTTATTCTCTTTGCCCGCTTCCTAATTTTGGGAAAATATTCTTCCATTAATTACTATTGAAATAAACAAAAAAACTGAATCTTGTGATTCCTCAGTATTTCACTGGGCATCCTGTACTGCGCATAAAAATCACGTAATCGGGCGAACAAGCGCGCTTGAATTCCGAGAACACGGTGTTGTTTTTCAATAAATGGACCAAGCAAAGAGTTACGATGCTCTTCAGCTCTTGAGCATGGTGACCTCTATTTTTCATTGCATAATCTTGGTGTACAAATTTTATCCCCTTTATATTGGATGAATTAAAAAAAATAATCGAAGGCAAAAATAGATATAGCTAAAAGCATGCACAAAGCCCGTTATTTGATGATGAAAATTATGACTTGGAAAACAACGACTAGACGAACGTTTCGAGTCGACGTCGATTAAAATTACGTGAATTTTTTCACAAATTATTTACCAAAATCTTCCCCGGCCTACGCTCGAGACTTTGTACCTGTCAATTTTTTTAAAATTTTTTACTTTAAAAACTATTCTTCCAGCTATCAAAAAATGTACCGTGAAATGAGGCGCGTGAAAATGTATTAGTAGAGGTCGTAGAGGCAGAAGTGGGGTAAGTTTGGCCCGTCATTTCTCTCAAACAAGCAGGGTGACCTTTCTTTTTAATTTTACTTTTAGAAACAGACATTGGCAAGGAAAATTTAAGGAAAGACTGAAAAAATTGTCGGATAACTTTTTTTTCTGAGGAATCACCTTAATAGGTCCGAATGGGAAATCTTAACCGCGGTCAACATCGATTTTAACCAATCAAATTATTCTGTTTGATTGCTTTCAATCCTTTCGAGACATGACCTCATAATGATTCTATTTATAAGAAAAATTATGCATCATCAAGAAAAAATAATGGGATGATTGTTTTCTCTCCTGGAGGACAAAAACGATGCACATCAAGTCTACAAATATGATACAAAAAAAATAAAAAATCAAATCTATATTTTGAACATTGAGTGCGATAGTTGTCGTTAGAGAGTTGTTGGTGGCTATTTACTATAGATCTGAAGCTGATCAACGAAAATGTTCAGCATTTTGTCCTTGCTTTCAAGTGGGATCAAGGATTTTTATTTTGTACCTTTGGTCAAAAATATTAAGGCAAGGGTAACTACTTTATTAAAACAAACAAATCAGTCGACTAAGAAGGAACGTACAAATTAAACAAACAAACAAACAGACGAAAGCAAACTAACATTTCTCAAAGTCATAGCGAGGCAATTACCTGTGCAGCTCCGTCCATCTCCGTCAAATCCAAATAAACAGGTGCACACAAAGGATCCATTTGTGTTTTGACAAGTAGCGTTCAGGTGACAATCGTGAGTATTTTTTTGGCATTCATCAATATCTAAAAAAATGGGAAAGAAAAGAAAAATTCTACAACGGAAGTGGTTCCACGAGTTGGATAACACATTCATTTTTAACTTTTATAAGATGAAAAAGCATTACGTAATCATTGTGATAAATGAATTGTTAATTTAAACTAAACCAAAACTTCCACTGCAGCGGAATCTCTCTCTGGCCAACATTCCAAACTGTAGTTGGATATCAGCCGTTAGAGATCGGCCTTAGTAGCATTCCGTTGCAATACGCACTCGAAGGCCAAACGTGATATATAAATATGGCGGTTTAAATACTCCAGGATATATTGTGTTCTTATTGGTCTGTTCTGTAATTAACCTTTTTCGCAATGTTCTCCTTCGAATCCAGGAGAGCACGAGCATCGATATCCCTTGATTGTGAAACCGGATTGACAAGTTGCATTATTTTGACAAAGTGGGCTTTTACCGCACGCGTTCTGAAAAGAAAAAAGAAAAAAATAATAAAGAAGGAAGATCGATGTATTGAATAATTGATACATGAATGAACGAACTTAAGTTTTGTTAAACGTCGGTTGTTTTCCACGATTCATCGCCGAGTTGCTGAATTTGAATTATACCTTATATTTTACCTTTGAGCCTCGATAATAAAAATCAGCATCAATTATCAGGTCAGTATCATTTTCAAGATGAGTGGCGTTATTCAGTTCACAGATATAAGCGATTCCTCCTTTCTCTGGCTCTTTTTTGAAGTTAGCACTGACGCAGTTGTCGTTTATGTAGCAGAAAAGTTCACAGTGGTCCAAGTCTTTGACGTGTTCAGTTTCGACTACATGGTTTACCAAACGTCTTTCAGCAAAGAAGAAGTAATCTGGAAACACCATTGTGCGATCTCGCTCTGAAATAAAGCAATCAAAATATAGTTAGAAAACAATTTTTTTCTTTTCAGACAGAAATAAACTCACGATTCGAGTTATTAAGCGTGCAAAATAACACGCTTGGTGAGCAAAGAACTGTGATCTCAGTTAAACTACGAAAAAAAGGAAAAAAATTGATGCTACCTTCATTTGTTGACTTTTGTCTTTCTTTGAACATAAGTATCTAGGACAATTTTCCAAGTTTCAATTCCGCGATCAGAGATTTCCTCATGATTTGAGCGGAGACTTCTATTTCGATAAAGTAGGTTAACACATAAAATGCTTGCGTAAAAGACAAATTTGAATAAGGTTTATAATTGCTTTTTGATCACGCTGTGCCCGCTCTTATATCACAATTTCGGAATATTTTGTATAATAAGGCACTAGATAATTACACCCCGCCCCCTTCTCCACTGAGAAAAACTTTCAAAACAAAAGAGAAACGAAAACCAAAAATTGGTTGCAGCGACCATCACTTTTCTTTTGTGAAGACACAAGGCTTTTAGAGAGAGGGTTCGGTCTCTCTATTTTCCGCAGCAATATTATTTTAGGGGAGATAGGACAAAATCCGTAAAGAATACGATCCGTCAATCTTTTACTGTTGCTGTAATTTATCATAATTTTGAATATTTTGTGTAATAGGGCACAAGGTTATTAACCCCAGCCCTCCCTCCCTCCCAAAGTTTAAAACAAAAGTAAAACAAAAACAAAAATTAGCAGCAGCGACCATCACTTGTGAAGAAAAGATGTTTATAGAGCATTTCGTGTCTTCTTGTTTCCCCTGAACGATATTATTTTAGCGGAGATAGAACAAAAGCCGTTTAAAAAAGCTATCCGCAAATTTTTCTCAAGTTCCTTCTCTAATTCATGATCGATAAGTCATGAAAAAAAATCATTTTTCTTTATAAACCTTTTCACTTTCTTCATCACACAGGTCCTTGAAATTCAGAGTTTCTTACTCGAGTTTAAACGATCGCCTTTGGTTATTTAGATCGATTATCACAGAAGAGGAAATTTATGCTAATTTTCATTAAGACGGGCTATCGTTGTCAGGCATCACGCAGGAGATTCATATACGGGTTCAAGATGTTTCTATCGATAAATTCAGTATACATTGGGAAATTTGACTTTTTCCTGTAAAATAGTAAATTTAAATGAAGAAAGTCAAACACTATATTTCTCAAACAAAAAATATCGAAAGTACCAACAATTTAACGGTAGTCATGCCACCTGTTTTTGAGGTGAGTGCCTTTAAACTAATCCTTAAATATATTTTTGCTGACCTGAACTTTCTCTGAGACTTGCACAATATTCGATTTTAGCTTTTGATAGATAAGCTATGTTCATGGACGAATATACAACAAAACATTGTAGGCATTCTTTAACATATGTCAGCACTGTTCTCTTGTAAACGAAGTAATTTGTATTTGCCAAAGTTTTTTGTCGTTTTGCATCTCATATCCAATTTTCTGAATAAAGAAAAGATAAAACATTTTTGTTAAATACCTTTTAATTTTTCAAAAACGAGTTCCAATCTTGGGTGGATGTTCAATGTCGGTTTTTGACTTAGTCTTTGCTAATTGTTGTAACGTAACTTAAAGTCTTTTTGTATCAGCAAAAGAGAATAAAGGAGATATATAAATAAGGTTGTACTCATAAGTGAATCGAAGGATAAAAAATGATTCGCCGTCTGCGACTCACCTTTTCCAAAAGTGAAGTTAGTCAATAATGTATTCCAGGCTATGAATATGAAAAATGAAATAAATTCCATGCCTTCTTCAAGGTAACGGTTTTCTGTTTCTATCACGCGCGTATGGCACAAGTTTTAAGTTGATCGCCAGCTCCCAGCAGTGGATTAAGCTTCCCAAATCGACCTGTCGTTATGAACGAAACCGTATTATGAAAATAAATTTTAAAAAAAGGCCTGTAGCTGTCGGTTCTATGTTGACATTAATGCAAATGACGCAATTGGGTGTTATCCGCTTCGCTCGATGGACAGAATTAGATCTCCTAGGAATATCTTTAAATGTTAACATACGTATCAGACAGTGAAATTAGTCCCCAGAACAACGTTGTAAAAATTTCGATCAATTTTTCGAAGGTCTAATTGACAGCGAAAAACCCCAGGAAAAGCAGGTACTGAGACGTTAATTTCTTTTAAACTTTTTGATAAAAAGAACTTTCAAAATTTAAAAGATCAAGCATATTTTTCAGCATATTTATTTAGCACATTTTTCATTCATTCCCACTAAAAGATAAATACCCTGCAAAATTTAATTGTATTTTTAATATTTGACGTATAGCAACTGTGGTAACAATAGACATTTAATTAACAGAGAAGTCATGTTCCCGTTTCAAGCTCGCCTTAATTTTTCAGTTTTTGGAGTTAAAATACGCAGACACATTATTCTCAACAAACTTCGCTCCCTAAATCAACCGAAACAGGTGATAATCAACCCTAATACGAAGCTTTTTAGCGTGCGGATATCTCCCTCCATTAGATGTTCTTAAACTGCCCATAGAAGAACAAATGTACAAGGATTAAAAATCTCCATTCAGAAATTTCGGTTCTAGATGTGAAGTGATGACGACTCGACCTCGACAAGAACTTCAGAAGAGATGATATATTCTTACTAAGCGAGAAAAAAAGTTTTGCACATGTTTGTGGTTTTGAAAGTTAGTTCTCTAATTAAGAAAGAACTTTCATCAAACTGTTGCGCGATTTTACTTTGAAAACTTGCTCTGGCCTTGAGGAAGTCTTTGAGAAAATACTGACGATTCGTGTTGGAATTTACGGTGAATATTTACACACATTTATTTGATATGCCAAATACTTAAAAGCTGTTGCTAAATATTTTTTTAGCATGACGGTTTTTAATGAGTCATCGACAGTGTAGTTCAAATAAAATAATGGCGCTGCAAATATAACTTTCTTTCTTTCGTTATACACACTGTCTTGAAATTTGCTTACGTCCTTTTCGCATTGCTAATAGTTCATTGAATTGTCCTCTGTCTGTAATAATGATTCGAAATTATTTCAAAAGTTCCTATTCTTGTAAAATCGTTCGATCTTCTTCCCAGGGCTTCGTCACTACAAGTTAGACAGGAAGCACAACGTTCTCCGTCCCGGTATGATAAAATCATCCCGACAATTTGTGCACGATGAAACATTTAGCCAGCTTCACGCATTCTGTGGGAGTTTTAAAACATTTTTTTTAGGCGCACTTTCACCAGAATTAACAATTAATTTCTCCCCTATTACTTTACATAGTAAATGTTTTGTTCAAGATGACAGACAAGGCAGATAACAGAAGCTTTTTATGTCTTTTTATGAGCCACAAAATGACGTCTTTAATAAATTATCTCATATATTTTTCCAGCTTGCCTAATTCTTCGGTGGAATTTGCTCGAATTTTCAAGTTACACTCATAATTGTTTAAGTTCTTATTAGATGTGATATGCCACGGAAAAATAGCTCAATAATTTCGAACTTCAATTTAATTAAAGAAATAAAACGTTGGAAAAATTGTGTGATCCACATTTCTAGTCCTCAAGTCTCTATTGTTTAAATTTGCAATTGAATTAGTCTCGATGCACGAATGGTTCAATTTCTGAAATTGAAAACTGTCAAACAATCTTTAGAACTTATGCACGTAGGAACATTTTTCATTTGTTTTGTATCTGAGGCGAAGAACTGTACATAAATTCAAGAAAAAGTTCCAGTAAAGAATAGTGAAATTGTTTCAAAGACAGCTCTCAGGACATGGGTTTTGCCTAAGTTAAGAGGCTTGCATTTTTCAGCGAATTTATTCAGCGTCGCTCTTAAGGCCCTGTTTACTATTCGAGTTGTTATCAGATAGTTGTCTTTTGACTGTCGACTGGTCTCATTCGCGTTTTCAACGATATAGAGAATACTTTATTTAGGCAGGCGATAAATTAAATCGTGCTATTTTTTGCAATTACGACTAGACCAAACTGTTCGACTGAAGTTCATGTAGACTTATTTTCCATCGATTACGATTCATCTTTCGTTAAATGTGATTCACTGGCGCCTTGAAACGAAGTAAGTAGGTGAATATGGAACTAGCAATCAAGGAGATGCATTTGATAGAAATACAGAATGTTGTGGTTAAACTTGCAAGATTTACTTTATGAAGCATCGTGTGTTATAGTCTTCATCCTGAACTTTTCATCTTACACTTAACGAAGGGTAAATTATGATTTTCTTGGTTTTTGCTTAAGCATTCATGAAATAATCAGTTCGGGAAGTTAAACGCTGACTACCATGCAATACTGCTTCCGTTGAAGGAAAACAACTCAAGGTCACTCAGAAACTGGCATTACATCGTCGTTTTATAATCGATAACAGAATCCTTGGAATCTTTTAGCCATCACGAGAACATTACAGCATTTAGGTTTTCAAAATCATATAGGAACATTAAGCAGCAGGCTCGTATAACTTCAAGGTGGTAAGACATCCAATAAATTTTATTCGTATCTTGAATTATGCGTTGCCTCTATTTCATTTTCTACGGTCTTCTTAAGGACAGGATTCTATAAGGAAACGGTTGCTAAATCCTTTTTTTCCTTATAACTCTACTTTTGGTAGAAAAAGAGAAATTGCAGGTTCCGCGTAACTTAACGAGCCCACCGAGGAGATTACGGGAAAACGGAGAAAAATTAACACTGCCTTCATTTGCGGATTTTTGCCTATCTGAGAACACAAGAAAAAGAAAGAGCAAAAGAAATAAAGGAGATATATAAATAAGGTTGTACTCATAAGTGAATCGAAGGATAAAAAATGATTCGCCATCTGCGACCCACCTTTTCCAAAAGTCAAGTTAGTCAATAATGCATTCGAGGCTATGAACATGAAAAATGAAACAAACTTTATGCCTGCTTCAAAGTAACGGTTTTCCGTTTCTACCCCACGCGTATGGCGCAAGTATTAAGTTGATCACAAGCTCCTAGCAGTGGATTAAGCTTCCAAAATTGACCTGTTTTTATGAAAGAAACCATACCATGAAAGTCAATCAAAACATAAAAAACAATTCAAAATTCTTGGGGCTATCAAGCCTATGTGGAAAGTAATAGAAATGTCGCAGATAGATGTTACCCGCTTCCCTCGATGGAGAGAAGTGGGTCTCACAGGAATATCTTTACAAGTTAACATACTTATTAGACATTGAAATTAGTCCTTAGAACAACATTGTAAAAATTTCGATCTATTTCTTTAGAACGTCTACTTGACGGCAAAAAACCCCCAGGAAAAGCAGATATTTAGACGTTAAGTTCTCTTGATTAAATTTGACAGATGAAGAATATTTTCGCCATATTTATCCAGCATATTTTTTAATTCATTCCTATCGAAAGATAAACACCTTGGAAAACTTATCATGCTTTTAATATTTGTCGTATGGCAAGTTTTCTAATAATAGACATATAATAGAAAGAAAAGTCATGTTCCCGTTTAAGTCCACTTTCATTTGTCAGTGTTTGGAGTTAAAATACGCAGACGTGTTATTTTCATCAAACTTTGCTCCTAAAATTGTCTGAGAGAGTTGATAATCAACCCTAATATAAAGCTCTTTAGCGCACGGATATCTATCTCCACTAGGTGTTCTTAAACTACCCATAGAAAAACGAATGTCCATTCAAAAATGTTGGTTTTAGATGTGAAGTGACGACGACTCGACCTCGACAAAAACTCAGAAGAAATAATATATTCTTATTGAGCGAGGAAAAAAATACGATTTTTGACAAGTTGGCTAATTAACATTTACAAGCTGCTGCTTATCCTCATCTTATATAAAACAAAAATCCCGATGATTGTTGAAACCCTTTGTTTATCTGCTAAGTCCAATAACCAAAAGGGCAAGAAAGATTCAAACATAAAGTTTCCAAACTATATCCGATGAATAATCCTTTCTAATACATCAAACATTTTGGACGGAGTTGAAACTTCAGCGACCTTTTGGTAATTTTTGTGGTAAACCGAGCAACATATTGTTTACCGGAGCTTTCGTGTTGCATAGAAGATAGGTTCGGTTAGTAATCCCCGAGTATTGATAATCTGCTTTCGTTGAAAAACCCTACGTTAGTTTGTTTTCAAAATCGTACCATATCCTTATTTGAGAGTGAAGCCAACCTTTTTCTTTTGGTATGTAGAATTAAAGGAGCCGCGGGTAAATATCCTTTTCGTAAAGAATATGGATTTTCCAGGGAAAGTATTACTCAAATAACCCATCAAAGTTTTCGATATAATCAACTCTTACCTCTCAAGATGCAAAGCTCTTTAGTCCCTTACTGTTTTCGAGGTAAAAGTGCTTTCTTTTATAACAATAGGGTAGCTATGGTTACCATAGACACACCTGGTTTCAAGCCAAAACGATGATTAACTTTAGAAAAGAACTTCCTTGTTCTCTCTACAATGTCACTGAACCATGACATTAATTAAACAATAGTTACCACGATCACGATCTCAAATTTTGCAATAAGCGTAAGTTTCGGCTGGTAACGTTGACAAATTATCATTATGAAATATCATATTCGGTCTACAGTAGCTTTTAAACGATGTTTAAGAAGATTTCCCTTAAGTTCTCAAATAATCCAGTGTTTATCTAAGGAAACTCCACCGTGTGAAAAAAAAGGATCGCTAATGAAAACTAATACGGAAAGGATGTCTTTGACAAGGAAATATTGCCAGCCTCGAGAAACGTTAAGCTTTCCGTTGCATAAGCTATTCACAAAAGCTCTAAACATACAATAACACTCCTATGTTTGCATCAATCAAAAGGGTCCCAATTACAGAGTATGGAACTTCTTTAAAATAAGTGGGGGCCGAGTAGATTTTTACGGGCAGGGAAAACTGTATTTTTTTTCTTTTTTCCTTAAGAAATGTTGCACTTTTTTGTGGTTTTGAAAGTTAGTTCTCTAATTAAGAAAAGACTTTAATCAACCTGTCGTGTAATTTTAGTTTGAAAAGTAACTTGCTCTGGCCTCGAGAAAGTCTTCCAGCAAATACTGACGATTCGTGTTTGAATTTATCTATCAAAGTTTATGCAGCTCCATCTTGCGCGAAAGCCACAATGACCATAATTCACGGACATCAAGACATGCAATACAAACGATGTGCTCGAACCTCTGGGGCTTCAAAGCCACAGTACAAATTCAAGTTGACAATGAGGACAAACAGATTAAACAAAATGCGATGTAAATTTACGCCGATATGCCAAATCCTTAAATTTTGTTTGCTTAATATATACATTTTCCCCTATTATTTCACATAGTAAATGTTTTGTTCAAGAAAATAAAACTTAGGGATAATGATCTTGTTTCTTTCAAGTGATCTTGTTTATTTCAAGTAGCTGAAGAAGTTTTCTCGCCAAATGTTTGTAATACCCACATTTGGAAGCTCGGTAAATTTCATTTTCGTTTTATTTCAACTTCACAGAAATAGAAGTTAAGGCTGGATATCAAATCTTACCATGGGGTGAAAGTGATACTCAAGTTTTTCATGCAATAAGTACAGTCATTCCTACCTTCCAAGATCCAACGTTCTTTGGTGCCCAACACTAGACTAATTTAGCCAAACGCGTTTTCTTTTATTACTGTATGGCAGCTATGGTTACGATAGATGAAAGCCAAGATGAACATTAATATTAGAAACGAACTTCCCTCTTCCTGTTTGGGCTCTTTGCACAAAAAGCTAAATTAGTGAAATAATACGCGGCGAAGAATTTAAGTTAGTGCAACGGATTGACTGAAGTAATGCGTCTTTTCATGTGGCAAACAATAGCGCCGTATCCATTCGGCTGTTGGTTGCAAACAATCAAAATGGATTTTTTTTCTCTTGGTATCACTTCCGGTTCTAACAAATTACAAGATTCCGGGCTTTATTTTCTTGTTATCTATTAGGTAATATAGGAATTTGCATCAACTTTAAACTCTTTGAAAAATGTAGCAACACAGATCTTAGGGCGAGTACCTTACTGTACCACCCACCTCACTACATCGAGCGAAATGTTTTCCCGTTTGGCCCTCCTACTTACTCTAAACAATACATGTGCGCAATAATTTAAGGATGGCTTTCCTATTTGAAAACCCTATGTAGTTAGTCATTTTGTCTTCCCCCGCATTCATTAACGTCCAAATTAATTAATGATGAGTTCTAATAACCTCTTTGCCATAATTTGAACGGAATTCAAACGAGCTGCATTTAAGTCTAAGTTGAGGTATAGGACAAAACGATTTGTGAAAAGAAATCTTTGTAAATACAGAAAAAAACAGCCGTAGTTTTTGGCAAGTTGGATGATTCAAATGCAAATTTTTTTCATTAACTTTATTTTTCTTTACTGTAAACTGAACCCAAACAGCGGGCTTCGTTATTTTATTAAATCCTCTCTCATTGCCTTATGGGATTTCCCGTCGCTTCCAGTTTCAAAATTTGTGACGTGCTTGGAACCGCCAGCTCTGACATTTATAATTTGGTATTTTCCTCTATTTACGATAGCGATAGAACTATAATTTCTACAACGGGTGTCATTATAACATAAACAAATATCGCTGAGAAAAGGTTCAAGAAGTAAACCCGTTGTAGGAAAATAAAAATTGTGGAGAATCATCATGTTTATTTCAGTAGCTGAAGATGTTTCCTCGCCAAATGTTTGTGATACCCACATTTGGAAGCTCAGTGAATTTAATTTTCGTTTTATTTCAACTACACAGAAATAGAAGAGTTAAGGTGGATATCATTTCTTATCATGGGTGACGGTCAAACTCAAGTTTTCCATGCATTAAGTACAGTCATCTCTTACCTTCTACCTTGAGCCAAATGTGTTTTCTTTTATCACTGTCTGGTATCTACGGTTACGATATAGACTGTTGGTTTCAAGCTACGATGATCATTAATATTAGAAATAACCTTCCCTCTTCTTCTTTGGGCTCTTTGCCCAAAAACTTAAATTGATAAAATAATACGCGGTGAAGAATTTAACCAAATGCAACGGATTGACTGGAGTAATGCGTTATGGACTGTAAAATGTTATTATTAATTTCTTGAAAGTGTCGCCCGTCACGTCAGGTGAAAGAGGCATTATAATTATAGATCGTTTTTTTAGTAATTCATACCAAACAAACGCAATGCAGGTGAATTTAAGAGAACAAAAACACGGACCCCAATAAGAATTCAAGGCAAGTCCTGTAAAAATGGTTTTGAGAATCACACAAACACAGAAAAAGAGGAGAATTCACCACTAAGTACTTCTTGGCTCGATGAATTTTACTTAATCGATTACAGTCTATCAATATAGTTAATCTATGATAATGAGACTGGAAAGACAGAATTTTTTTTTGTAATCCAAAATTTTCTAAAACGTGTTTAGTTAAACACAAGCCCACTAGAGACTGGGGCTGCACACTGCGGCAGACCCGACGACCCAACATACACAAGGGTAGTTGGGATTCAAATATAGAAACTTCTTTACATAGTGTAGAGCCAGTAAAATCATTGTGTTTTCGCTAAAAAATTTGGGTTAAAATGGCCGCGAGCTAAAGTTGTACTTGTAAGGCTTGAAATTTTGAGGACTTTTTTACTCCGACCGATTTATTAATAAATTTTTCATAATGAGACATACACGCTGGGGGTGTATTGTGGGATTATAAAGGACCTCTCTGCGTCTCTGCTATGATTTGTGACTCCTGCAGTCTTGACCGCTCAACACGGAAAGTATGTTCAATCGAGAGTTAAGAAATTTATTTCACTATCATTTACTCTCCAAAAATACATTTTCAATTTCTTTAACTATCAAATAAATTATCAAAAGATGTAAAGCAGTGTGCTGATTAAAATTTCCTCGATTGACCGATCGGAAACCTTAAAGAGGTTGGCAAATTAATGATGAATTTTTCTCCTGAGAAATGTAAAAAATTAGAAAAAAAGTTTCAAACTTTGCCATTAGCATGTTTTTCAATAGTAGCAGAGTATGTTGGGTTATTTTTCATTTCATCTGAATGCTCCATACAAAGCTCCTTTCTTCTTTTCTGCAAAATTTTAGTATATGTAGGTTTCGCTGTGGTAAACAATAGCGCCGTATCAATTCGGCTGTCGATTGCAACTTATCAATTTTTTTTTCTTAGTATCATGTCCGGTTCTAGCAAATTGCTAGATTCCGATTCCAGGCTTTATTTTCCTGTTATCTATGGGGTAATATCGTAATTTGCATCAACTCTAAATTCTGTGAAAAATGTAGCAACACAGATCTTAGGGTGAGTGCCAAACTGCCGCCCGAACCTAACCGCTGTGGACTATAGCCTTCTCCGAGTGCGAGAGAGCGTACCCATATTTGTATATTCACCAAGACGCATCCAGCGAGCCTGGGCTAACTGTGACTTTATCGTTTATTTCTTCTTTGGTTGATAAATCTCTGAATATGACTTGAACGTCTACCACAAAATACCTGGGGTCTTCTGCAGTCGTCATGGCGACCGGTCGAGCACTGCCGAGCTCGCTGAAATATTTTGTGTTCTCGCTCATAGCGGCTTTAATGATACGGGAGAAAGTCGAAAAACACGGACCAGCTCATTTGGGAAAAAACGAGGAAGGAAAAGAACATCTGGCCGCTTTAATACCACTGAAGATGAGCTTGAGCTTGAGAACTCGAGCGGGTTGCGGCAAAATGTATTTATCGTTCAGAATTCTATATACAGCGAAGGATACGAGGACCCTACAGCTTAGCCGAATTGTCTTAGGTGGCGATGTACATACAAATCCAGGGCCTTCAAGTAAGAGAATGCCGAAAAACCCGTGTAAGGAGTGCGAGAAAACTGTTCGGTCAAACCAAGAGGCCTTGTTGTGTGTTCATTGTAACACTTGGTCGCATGTTAAATGTATAGGCTGAATTCAAGTCGTACAAGGTTTGCCCTGAAATACAATGGACCTGCTCTCTATGCTTGCTTCTATTTAGCCAAGAAGAATGCTTAAAAAATTGTCTACAAGAAGAATTAAAAAAAAAAAAATGATTGGACGTAATGAAACCCTGCATAAGGGAATCCCCTGAGAGAGTAATCGTTGAGGAAAGGAAAAGGAATTCAAGCGGAGCCCTTATTGTTCATCTAAACATCAATAGTATACAAAATAAATTTGAAGAACTAAAAACATTGAACAATTCCCTTAGAGCACATATTATAGTAATATCTGAAACAAAAGTGGATAGTTCCTATCCCAACAGTCAATTTAACCTCCCAGGATACCACATGTATAGAAAAGACAGAAAAAAGGGTGGGAGCGGACTGTTAGCATACTTCTCTTCAGCTCTGCCTTCTAAGAAGCGGGCCCTGCCAAAGACCTACAAGACCCTTGAGGCAATTGCTGTCGAGGTGAAGATAGGAAGCAATCATTTGTTAGTTCTGTCAATCTACAGGCCCCCAAAACAGAAAATGAAGGGAAACGAGTCCAGCCTCCAGGATCTTAAAAGTGTTGAGGAGGAGCTTAACCACATCTGTCAGTGGGCGTGTTTCCAAAAGCAGTCTGTCATCATTTTAGGTGACCTTAATCTGGACAGATTGAGATTGGATCGTGCTGAGGGGAAACTTCTGAAGGACCTGGAAGAAGTCAATAATCTACAGTGCATGATAACTGAACCCACTCGAATTACAGCTGACTCGGAGTCACTTTTGGACGTTATTCTAACCAACAGTCCTGAACTGTTCAAGAAATGTGGGGTTTATCAGCCAGAAATGAGTGACCACCATATGGTGTTTGGAGAAATGATGGAGAAAATCCACAAACACAAGACTCGCACTACTACTTTCCGGCAGACAAAAAGTACTGATTTCGAACAGCTTAACCGGCACTTGGAGGCTGCCCCCTGGCATGTAGGAGAGATTTTTTGTAATGTGGACGATAATAATAATAATAATAATGACAATCTTTAATGAGAAAACTTTTTCACTAAAAAGTGGTTTACAAAAAGGACCTCGAAAATTAAAAATTAAAAATTTACAATGAATAAAAATGCTAAAAGATGCTACTAAAAACTAATGTATCTTATGTGTAATACAAAACTTAAATCAATGAATTAAAAATCTGACGCTTCAAAATATTTACATTATCAGAGGCTCGTATAGTTTTGTCCAGCGAGTTAAAATCACTTACAGCATGATAGCCTCTTTGTTTGCCCCAGTTTCTTTTAACGGATGGAATTTTGAGGTTTGCTTTATTTCTTGTGTTGTAACTATGCTGTTCTTGCTGAGTGACTAATGTTAGTTCGTGATGCGTGAGACCATTAAGACATTTATATACATGTACGCATCGGCGCTGGAAGCGCCTTTTTTCTAGTGTTAACCACTTCAGTGTAGTTAACGCATCAGACGCAGAGGAATACAGTGGTCGATCTAATATTATTTTAGCCGCCTTATTTTGAAGCACTTGCAAACTAGACATTAAAGTTACATTATGTTTGTCTCCCCAAACTAAATCAGCATACTCGAATAAGGGCATAACAAGGCTTTTATAAAAAAAGGATGCGCGCCTTAAACGGTAACAAATGCTTAATGCGTCTAAGTAGGCCAAGCCTTTGATTAACTTTCCCTGCCATGTATTCGACATGATTTGTCCACGAAAAATCAGACGATATTAAGATTCCAAGATATTTAAAACAAGTAACATTGTTTATACAATGATCAAAGATTGAAACAGTTAGAGCTATTTTCCTCTGTAACTTCTTGTTACTGCCTATAAGCATGCATTTGATTTTGGCCTGATTCAGTGTTAACTTATGTTCATTCAGCCATTTCGCCACAGCCAGGAGGTCTTGGTTGAGCTTTTCAGTCAGCTCCTGAGAGGAAGTCCCATAGCAGTAGATCACCGTGTCATCTGCATAAAGTGATGCTTGACAGGCATCTAGAACGCTTGGCAAATCGTTAATGTAGATGACAAATAGCAGAGGACCCAGAATACTTCCCTGAGGGACCCCATGGGTAACTGGCAATTCATCAGACAACTCATTCCCACAACATGTACGCTGTTTCCTGTCAGTAATGTAAGAGCGGAACCACTGAAGCGAGTTCTCACATAAACCAATTTTGGAGAGCTTGCGTAACAAAATCCGATGGTCCACAGTGTCGAAAGCCTTGGTTAAATCCAAAAACACGGCCCCACACAGTTTACCTTGTTCCATGTTCAATAAGACTTCATCAGCAAATGATGTCAAAGCAGATTCAGTAGAGAGCCCCTTCCTAAATCCAAACTGTTTCCTTGTGAGAAGGTTGTTAATAACCAAGTGCTGGTACAGCTGGGAATGCACGGCTTTCTCGAGAATTTTACTGAGTGTCGGTAAAATAGAGATAGGTCGATAGTTCGATGCATTTGACCGGTCGCCTGATTTAAACAAGGCTGTAATTTTTGAGCATTTCCACAATTTAGGAAATTTACCAGTAAGAATCGATCGATTCAACAGCTTAGTGATGGAGGGAGTGATTGTATTTGCAGAGCTCTTGAGTAGTCTAGCACTAATTTTGTCCAAACCAATTGCTTTATTTGTCTTCAAAGAGGTAAGCTGCTGAAGCACAAACGATTCCTCTAGTTCAGTTAACTGGAACTGAGACAACGGTTGTTCTAAAACCAAGTTGTAATTCGACCAGGTAGTCGTTATTTTGTCAGCTAGGCGCTTGCCTATGGATGCAAAGAAGCTATTCAAAGCAACAGCAATGGATTTGGCAGTGGTGTGCTGAATGCCATCGGAAATGATGCACTGAACCTTTTCTGAGGATGAATTACGATTGCATGCTTCGTTTATAGCTTTCCACATTTTGCCGTGATCTCCTCTGGCTTCCTCGATCATTTCGCAGTAATATTTCGACTTAGCAGATTTTACTAAGCGGTTTACTTTGTTCCTCAGTTTCCTGTAAGTGTTCCAGTGCTTTTCTGAGTTCGATTTACGTGCTTTACGATGATACCAGTCTCGATCTCTCATTGATTCGCTAATTTTGCTATTCATCCAAGGAATAGGTGTTCCCTTCACACGTCGTCGTTTGACAGGTGCATGATCGTCTGCAACTTCTGAAAACAGTTTGTTCCAAGTTAATAAAGCGTCATCGATATTGTTTTCATTGTCAACGACGTGCCAAGGAACATTCCTAAGATCTTCGTTAAATGAATTCGCATCGAAATTCTTGTAAGAGCGATACTCAAACATTCTTGGATGTGCTTTTGTGTGCACACCAGTCTTTAGAATGCAAAACACCAGGTAATGGTCGCTCAATGGAAACGGAACAACACCAGATTTAACAATGCGATGTTCATTATTGACAAAAATCAGGTCAATCAAGGTCCGTGAGGTGTCAGATATTCGAGTAGGCTCTTTTATCAGCTGTGTGAAGTCAAAAGCGCGCGAGAAGTTGAGAAGTAGTTGTTTGTCTTTCTTGGGCAATTTTGAATTTTGCGTTTAGATCTCCTAAAATGACCACATCCGATTTTTCAAGATCAACAGCAGGCATACTATCTCGCAGAGACGAAATAAAAGTGCGGAGATCGGCATCTGGTGCTCTATAAGCGCAACATAATAACGTTGGCTTACATTTATCTCGAATTAACTCAATCCATAAACATTCCTGTCCACCAGTATTGATATCATTCCGCAAACGAAACGCCAAATCTTCTCTTACATACATAGCAACTCCGCCATATCCCTCTTTATTGCCAGTGCGATCTAACCTTATGCACACAAATCCAGGGAGTTTTATTTCAGCATCACTTGTTGAGGAATCCAGCCAAGTCTCGGACAGAGTTAGCACGTCAAAAGTTTTGTTGTTAATTCCCTCAAGACGCAGAGAGTCGGTTTTGTTTGCGAGACTTCGTATATTCAAGTGAGCAATCTTGAGACCTCTAGTGGACTTGATATCAGCAAATGTCTGGTAGCCGGGATTAATCTCAATGTCACCAGCAAGAGCAATAAGAGTCAAAGCAAAACAGGCACGATGAAAAAGCTTACAAAGCATAACACTCTTCAGTCGTCCATTAGACTCTTGCCTCCGGGTCGGTTCGTTTCGATGAAATGAAGCACCAGCAACTTCAGCCCTGCAATTCATCTGGGAAACAAAATACGTCTCTCTATCGTTAAGCAAAGTGTTCTCATATACATCTGAGAACATGAAGAACTCCAAAGTGATGTAAATACAGAGAAACACAGATAAATTTGCGGAGAGCTTGAAGCCGCGTCCGAACGCCATGATGCCAAGCAGGATTTTACCGCAAAGTAAAGAGACTCTTCTCAAGTCTTACACCAAACGTTTGAAAGATGACGTGAAGTCGATTCTGGATAACTTTACTGAAATCGTTAAATCTTAAAAAGTAGGTATATGGATAAAAGTACAACGATTACTTGAAGTGTTTACTTGGAGGCTGGCTAATTTATGGAAATCGATGGTCGCTGAATCAACATCAATAAACAGGAACAATCTGTGTTTTGTACTGGCAAAAAGTCCATCTTTACTTGAGATTCACGACCGATCTGCACAGTTCAACACGCTTTGATAGGCAAACGATCAATATGATTATTGGAAGGGACTGTTTGAGAGCGTTGTGGATCAACACGCACCCACTAAAAAGAAACGAGTCAGGGAGAAGGATATACCCTATATGACTCCAGAATGGAAGCAAGCCATTAGAGATAAGAAAAAATTTGCAGTTCAATTTGCAAAGGATCGCTCTCTTGAAAACTTTGAGCTCAAACGAAAATACAGGAACATTGCAACACGGGAACGTAGAAAGGCAATAAAGGCCTACTGGTATAGAAAATCGGAAGAGCTGAAATCTAAGCCCAGCGAGTTTTTTAACACATTCAGGCCATTCATCAGTACAAAGACAAAAGACACTAATGCTATATGTTTGAAATCTGAAGATGGCGAGGTCGAGAAAGACCAAACTGTGGTGGCTGAACTCCTAGCAGGCCATTTTAATACGGTGGCAGCGAATATAGGGGGCAACCATATCACCAGCCTAACCGAGAATGATCATGGGAACCACAGTAGTGTCAAGGCTATTAAAAGCAGTTACAAGGGGAATAAATTTGATTTCAAAGAATTTAACAAAGAGGAAGTGCAGTGTGCTCTTAAAAATCTCAATGTAAGAAAGTCGTACGGGTGGGATGTGACAGCACCACCAAAACTCTTTAAGGGAGTGGCTGAAGGAATCGCACCATCCCTGACTAGACTTTTTTACGCATCTTTCGTGCTCTCCAACTTCCCGCGTCCTTCATATCTCGATGAACGCACGCTGACGTATCAACCAATTGTTAATTTTACAACATTCCGGAATTTGAAGCTTACAACACAGCTATTGTGGAAGAAATAGATCATAATTATATAACCTGTTATAATAAAGTTCGGATATAACGCGCGCTGTCATTGGTTGAAAGAGCGTACTCTATGAGAGTGTAGAGCATAGAGCTGAGCTAAAGCTGTCACGCCATCTGCCAATTGTACTATGTTCGAGCTTTTCCGGGACTTCTTTTTAGCTTTTTTCTGATAATTGAAAGTGAAATTTCGGAACTGAAGCGAGCCGGCAAGTAGCAACAGAAGAATCAAACAAAGATTTGCAAATATACCTGGCGCCGTAATTTACGTTTTTTAAACGTGAGCAGATACGAAAATCCTCAAAGGAAAAACAAAATAAACATTCCAGTTTTAAAGATTTTCACGCTCAGTTAGATAGCAAATTTACGCACGGTAATAAAAATCAAATACAGCTAAAACTCGTATAGTTTATAAAGTTCAGTGTTCAAAAACAAAACAGAATAAAACAGAAATGATGACAAATTTAACCAAACTGGCATAATTGTTAAAATTCATACTAATCATGACGGTGTCTGAGCGAATATGATCATGCTGAAGTTCATCGCAGCTCGCTCATCATGGCGATCTGCGGTCATCACAGTAAAGCAAGCCTCAGAAACTAAATCGGCCACCCTTCGAGTGAAAAAATAAGAGCTTGCTCTGATATCCTTTTCGATACGATGAGTGGAAAGTCACATCAGTCACTGCAGCCGAGTTTTGCGGCGCTGACATCACGAGCGATCTTCATGTTCCGGTGAATTCGGCTGTCGTTCATTCAAAAAACACTCGCCTTGAACAGTTTGTTTTCTACCTTGTCATGTGAAAAAACTCGCGTGTTTTTATGAGCCATAATTCGGCTGAAGTTCACTGAACATTTCATTTCAAGATTCTGTATTTGAGACTTAAAAACTTCAGGCAAAAGTGCTAAATTCGACTTGCCGAACTGTTTTAGTTTGTAAACTATCGTAGAATGTGAACTTTGATGGTTTTTGAACTTTGATGTTTTGACACTTTTGACAGCTTTAGTCTTGTACAGCCAATCAGATTATTTGAACGATTCTAACAGGGATTCTGATTGGCTTATTGTAGCGTGCTTTATGAGAGTATAGAGCATGCTGACGACACTGTTGTTCGCTTTGGAAATAAAGTTTGTTTTGAAAATTGAAAGTAATGCTTGGGTAATTTAACGGATTCTTTATTATAAAACAAATAGAGAAGCCTTGAATGTGCTCTGTTCTGTTATAAAGCACGCAGGAAGCGGCTAGAGCACTCAAGAAGTGGGAAGAAACACTCGACTACGTCTCGTGTTTCTCCTTACACTTCTTTCGTGCTCTAGCCGCTTCCTGCGTGCTTTATAACAGAACAGAGCACAGTCAAGGCTTCTCTATTTGTTAAATAGAATGTTGTAGTTTCCCATCCTATGTCATTAGAAAGTTTGAGTACCAATGTCACAGTGACTAAGAATTCTAGAAACTATGTACAGTCTATCCACAACACACCTAACACGATTCTAAAATCCTTGTACATGATGATGCTAACGAAAGGATAAGCGAACATAGTAAACAAATTGCGTATAGTCACGGACCGCCGTGACTCATCGTGGAAGGCTTTTAGACAGAATAACAACTACATGCAGAGAAGGCATAGGTATTAACAGTTGCTTTAGTTTCTGCTATGGCAGATAAGCTAACACTCTCCTTTGGACTAACGACCTGAGTAAACATTAAGGGTTCAAAATGTTTTGTAATAAGCGAAATGCAAAGCTCAAAGTTTTGCTTAAAACTTACTTAGTGAAGCTCTTCGATAGGAATAGATAGAGATGATAATTGTTAATATTATTTGGAAGCTAACTAATGCCCATAGTTGTAGACCTTTGCTTGGGGGGGGGGGGGGAGAAGAGGGAGTCTATTCTAATACGCGGGTTAAAAACAATTGTTCAGTCGCCTCTGATGATGATTTCGCTGAGGTTATAGAAGCGTCAGTCTTTATTACTGACTCATACCTTCAGTAAAAACTTCTCAGGAGTACTCATGGAAGATCAAAGTACACGGTCCAAAGGTACTCTTGTGTTCCAACTACTGACTGTTTAACATTAATCATAAAAAGTGGATCATGTGAAATTTTTAAAGTCCCTGTCATACATTATAGTACATGTGCCAATGACTCGATTTGTGAATCCTTTCAATGTGCAAAATAACTTGCTTATAGCATTCTGTCTGTGCCACAATAGCGAAGAAAACAACCAGGTACCTTTAATTTTGTAGGTTGTATATAAAGTAGGATCCGTATTCTTTCACACGTATGTTAATTGATTTCTTGCAACAATTTTGACCTCCGGTAAAGCAGACATTAAAGGAAACCTCACCAATGTGTGGTGACCACCGTATAGCCAGCCTGAGAAGATCGCACCACATCTATTATCCGGTACGCACTGGGTTGGCATTTCCCGAATACTATGGATGAGGAATCGTCGTCACATTTTTCTCCACCATAGGGTGTGCTGTAAGTGCTCTTTCTGTCAGCATCGCCCAGGTTTTGTTCATTCAGTCTGTGCCACAGTATTGCGAATCACAAGTAGGTGGCTTTAGTAATTTGTAAATAAAGTAGGATCCCCAGTCTTTCCCATAAATTTTAATTGATGTACTGCAGCAATTTCCACCTCTGGTAAAGCAGACCTTGGAGGAAACCTCACGATCTGCCAATGTGGGGTGATCACCTTTTAGCCAGCCTGATAAGGCTGCACCACATCTCCACTCCGGTACGCGCTGGGTTGGTATTTTTGTTCCCGCATCTCCCACGAAACGATACCATTCCCCGAATGTTATGGATGAGGAGTGGTCGTCACATTTTTCTCCACCGTGGGATGTGTTGTGAGTGCTCTTTCTGTCAGCATCACTCAGGTTTCTGTAATTATGGCACGGATCGGCTAAAAAGTTGAATTTCGGTTAATGCGATGTTTTATGTATTTCTTTATAAGGAAGCTTAAGGAAAAAAATTATTGTATAAACTGCGGTGTTTTAGATGGATTTCTCGCCCTGATAAAAACCGTAACAATACGCTTACAATGTTACAATAACTTTTTTTTTAAAAATAAGTTTGATATCATCAATCAGCTGTGTCAGGTTTAAAAATGAATGGCAAAGCGTTGGCCGTTCTCAATCCAGGGTCGCTTGTCGCTTGGCTCTAATAAACAATTCGTATTTCAAAGAGACAATGTCGCTCAAAATTTCCTAGAAGCAGAAGTAAACGAAATACAAAAATAAAACCGAAAATAACGTACTTGACCTGGGTAATGGCATTTCTCGCGACTGAGAACGAAAATCGACAACTGGAAGATTTGCCACGGGCCGATTTTGGCTGTGTGCATAAAAATGTATCTTTTGTCGATAAGGAAAAAGTCAATAACTGATTTTGTGCAAACAAAGTTACGCCCATTGTCTTTTTCTGTAATGGTTCAACGCATTTTTCCTCATGAGCCCTATCTCAGACGCGCTTTAAGACCTTTTATTTGCGGATTGTATAACTTATAATTTCATTCTCCAAAAAAGGTCGACTTTTCTTCTCAGTAAAGGCCTACTCAATTTATATGATAAACAAATATAATACGTGGTTGCTTGCAGGTCTAGAACTTCTCTTTTCGTCTTCAACTCATACCAGGTGAAATACAATATATAACAGTTTATATATATTTATAATGGCTGAGTTTGTCCTAAAGCCTCAACGCAAAATCCCTAAAAAGTTACCATATTCAACGAATTTCAATGCGTCTCCGTGGCTCGATCGCTTAAGGATTGGTTTTCATACAGCCTGCTGACCACAGAAAAGGTTGTTGATCAATGTAAAGCCATCGAGCTAAGCATATCTCTCCAATAACATTACGGAAGAAGGTAAATGTTGTTTATTTAGAACTTGATTGATATCTGTTTTCTCAATACATGCTCTGGACGATAGTGTTTCCTAATAGCCAATCAAATCGCGCATCTCACAACAAATAAACCAATCAGAATTCGCGTTAAAAAAGTAAAGTTGAAACTCGTG
Organism: Pocillopora damicornis; assembly: GCF_964200805.1. NCBI lineage: Eukaryota > Metazoa > Cnidaria > Anthozoa > Scleractinia > Pocilloporidae > Pocillopora > Pocillopora damicornis. The sequence continues at coordinate 22,051,021 of NC_142670.1, read as the reverse complement.
GCAAGTGCCAGCACTGTGGGAATGGAACTACTATATACGGGGGCCACCTAGTCAAATTTAGGACAAATGTGGTAAGCATCTTTAAAGAAACAAAACTCTTTCACAATATTATAGAAAACTATGAAGTTTTGATCAGACCATCTCTTTAGAAAGACCTATTCAGGATATTGAAATATCCAGGTGAAATGGTTAAACTGTAGTTAAAACTGTAGTTAAACTGTAGTTAAGAGGCTGTCTTTCTTATTTCCACCCGGTCAATTTTGCGTCAAAAGTAATTTTGCCTGAAACTCTGTTAACAGAAAGACTTTACCTAGGAAAGAACTAAATTAGATTTGGTTTGATTCGAAATAATTTTCTGATTGCATTACGGGCCATAATTATTTCCCAGTCCGTAGGGACCATCGCAACGTCTCAAAAATTGAAAAATAGGCATATTTTGTAACGTTGTAAAATATTTGATTCGCATTGTTAAGCCACAGAATTTATATCAGATTGCTTAAAAACCTTTCTAGTTTGCCAAGAAAGTTAGAATTTGCCCTCTCAACATATTTGAAAAGGCGAATTTTAGCATATTCTGACCACTAGAAATCGCCATCAGCCGATGGCCGTAAATAACCTTGATTTAGACGCTAAGTTTTGGGATTTGGGACCTGGTTGACGATTCTATCCTACACAGCCGTTAAGTTTAGACCTTTATAGGCAAAAATATCCAAAAACCCCTGTACGTTTTCGATTTTTCAAAAGTTATGACCGTTTGAATCAGCACATGTACGAGCGTTCGCGATTTTTTCGCCTACACCAAAATCGAACCACTGGAGCAGATTTCGTCATAAATACAGCTTACCCGCTTTGCAGCCCGGCTTCATGGCTCACTTCAGGATTTTTTCTAATAACCAAATTGGTGAAATCCATGATAACTTCAACAAATAGCTAGGTATTGCCTTCGAAAAGTAGGCGGCATCCATAGTGATTCGTGGTATCAAAACAAATGTCGGAATTGGCCACATTTCGCGGTGAATCACCCATTTAACATCGCTGCAGAGCTGAATGTTTTCCAAAATCAGAATATAAACTCTCCATGTCTGGAAGCTGAGGGAGAAATGAAGGTTTAAGGCTTCTGAAGTGAAGAAATAATCGCTTAAATTTAGATCCAGTTCGATGTTATACTGTTCTCACAAAGGTCCGCACAAAATAGAAGACCGCTGATAGCTTGTGCCGTACGTTGTGCCATGCAAGCATGCAAGTGCTTTTTCGAAACCAGAGAGGCTTCTATCTGTAGCGAGTCTTCAGCGAGGTTGTTAAAGTTTTCATTGGACAGAGGATACGCATTGACGAAACAGCCAGTGAAGGGAACAACAGCTGTTGTAAGAGTAGTAGACGAATCAAAGAACACTCTTTGTATAAATAAGATTGAGCATTTTAGTAGCTTCCACAACTTCGAATATGGAGATATCGGTCTGAGAGTTTGGAAATGTTATGGCATCGGTAAAGGGAAGTACATTCCATATGACGTAATTTATATCAAGCACCAAGGTCAAACGTCCCTTCAAACCATAGAATCTCAAGGGTTTTATGATCCTCCTGAAAAGCGTGTGGTCAAGCGTCGTTCAAAGGGCAGCAAGGAAACATAGAGTACAACGCCATTGTTTGAATGCTCTGTGTTTGGATGTGTTGAAGTGTTCGAAACCTTTTCGCAGCTGGAGCTGCACCTGAACGTTTGAAAGCATACAGTCAGCAGGTTAAAGCCAGTATGATAAAATCAAAAGGGACTGGGCCCTTAATTTCTCGTCGATAGATACTGCTGGTATCGAGTGTTCGAGCTGTTCGTTAGATCCTAGTACACCACTCACTTCTCCAGTGGATACTTCGCCCCACTCGTCTTTGCGAACAGGATGGGCCGTAAGCAAACCAAAGGGCAGCGTTAGATTTTCAGAGAAGGTAAAAGAATACCTAACGGCACAGTTTACACTTGGAGAAAGAACTGGGCGAAAGGCCGACCCCGCCCAAATTGCAGTGGATATGGACATCTCCCGGCCAGCAGCAATGCGGCGAAAAGATCAGGGTGTGATCGGGATATCACTGGATGAGGAGGAAGATATCCAATGCGTCCAGGAAAATTCCGAGAGATAAGATCTGGTAGACAAAGTTAACAAAGAGATCAAAGTCTCACATCCAATCTGCTACGATACGTAGGACCTCTGTGAACGATACCACAATAATACACTTCAGAAATTCAATGTGGTTTTGTTGAGAGCCATCTGTAGTCATTTTGAGATCCCTGTAAAATTGAGAGACAAAAAACAGATCCTCATAGACAAACTGTCGGACGTGATTAGCGATTGTCAGTGTGTTTCTCAGTAGACTTATGTAAATAATGGCTTATACGGTGGCTGAAAGTGTAGAATATTCTTTACAGATACAAACTACCTTTACTTCCGATATCAAGTTATGACGGCGTTGTTATAGTGTAGTATATTATAACATCTAGTTGTCAGTGAAATGTTTTGATGAAATCGATTGAAAATTTACCAAAAGCAACACTTACAACATCTGTTCATACGAAGCATGTGTCAAGTTTTTAACACGTTGGTAGCCGATTTCTCCGGAGATTGACAGGTTGCTGTTCTGTGAACACAATCGACGCGGGACCGAGAGAAGCAAGCTCAGGATATTTGAAATTGATTTATTAATTATATGATATCAAACTCCAGTTAAAAGCATTTATTCTTTTCATCCAAAATTTTTCTGCCCAAATATTGCATTGGGATGCAAAACAAAATCATATGGCACAACGTACGGCACAAGCTATCAGCCGCTGATAGAAGAAGACGGTCTTCTCTTTTGTGCGGACCTTTGTGAGAACAGTATAACATCGAACTGGATCTAAATTTAAGCGATTATTTCTTCACTTCAGAAGCCTAAGACCTTCATTTCTCCCTCAGCTTCCAGACATGGAGAGTTTATATTCTGATTTTGGAAAAAAATTCAGCTCTGCAGCGATGTTAAATGGGTGATTCACCGCGAAATGTGGCCAATTCCGACATTTATTTTGATACCACGAATCACGATGGATGCCGCCTACTTTTCGAAGGCAATACCTAGCTATTTGTTGAAGTTATCATGGATTTCACCAATTTGGTTATTAGAAAAAATCCTGAAGTGAGCCATGAAGCCGGGCTGCAAAGCGGGTAAGCTGTATTTATGACGAAATCTGCTCCAGTGGTTCGATTTTGGTGTAGGCGAAAAAATCGCGAACGCTCGTACATGTGCTGATTCAAACGGTCATAACTTTTGAAAAATCGAAAACGTACAGGGGTTTTTGGATATTTTTGCCTATAAAGGTCTAAACTTAACGGCTGTGTAGGATAGAATCGTCAACCAGGTCCCAAATCCCAAAACTTAGCGTCTAAATCAAGGTTATTTACGGCCATCGGCTGATGGCGATTTCTAGTGGTCAGAATATGCTAAAATTCGCCTTTTCAAATATGTTGAGAGGGCAAATTCTAACTTTCTTGGCAAACTAGAAAGGTTTTTAAGCAATCTGATATAAATTCTGTGGCTTAACAATGCGAATCAAATATTTTACAACGTTACAAAATATGCCTATTTTTCAATTTTTGAGACGTTGCGATGGTCCCTACGGACTGGGAAATAATTATGGCCCGTAATGCAATCAGAAAATTATTTCGAATCAAACCAAATCTAATTTAGTTCTTTCCTAGGTAAAGTCTTTCTGTTAACAGAGTTTCAGGCAAAATTACTTTTGACGCAAAATTGACCGGGTGGAAGTAAGAGAGACAGCCTCTTAATTAGTAACTTCTGAATTTCATATTATGAAATGGAGGTTGCTGCCTGCCCCCATATTTTTTTTCCTGCAGAATTAATGAAAAAAGGTTACAACTTCTTAGGCATAACTACCATACTTGTTCCTTACATTCGAGACTTTGTAACTTTCAAGTTTTTTTTTTTAAATTTTTGCTTTCAAAACCTTTGCTTCCAGCTACCAAAAAATTTATCATGAAATGAGGCGCGTGGAAATTTGCTAATAGAGCATAAATGGGGTAAGTCTGGTCCGTCATTTCTCTCAAACAAGCATGATGACCTGTCTTTCTTATTGTATTTTTCGAAATAACCATATGTAGGGAACATTTAAAGAAAGATTTTAAAAAGATTGAGATAACTTTTTTTTTTTCACCTTAATAGGTCAAAATGGAAAGTCTTAACCGCGGTCAACATTGATTTAACCAATCAGGTTATTCTGTTTGATTGCTTTCAATCCTTTCGAGACACAGCCTCATAATAATTCTATTTACAGAACAGTTATGTATCATCAATAAAAAATAATGGGGATCATTATTTTGTCTCTTGGTGGACAAAAACAATGCACATCAAGTCTACAAATATGATATAAAAAATCAAATCTATGTTTCTTTTTCCCTAAAGGTGCGCTGAAAGACGTTTCCAGGCAATTTAAAGGCACTAAAAACTAACGTGATTTTTTACATGGCCAAACAAGGATAGCTATTCAGTCAACATTATTTACAGCGAGTTCAGCCAGTACCATCTCTAAAAATGTGTAAGGCATCGGATATCAGTCGTCAAAGATCAGCCCTGGTAGCCTTCCTCGGTATACTTTTTTCTGGCGGATTGTAGAACCTATAATTTTATTCTTTATGAAAGTCGACTTTTCTTCTCAGTAAAGGCCTTTTGTGTTTATATGATAAACAAAATAATATATGTTTGCTTGCAGTTATGGACCTTCTCTTCTCATGTTCAACTCGATACTAAGAGATTATAATTAAGTCTATATTCTCTTGCTCGATACCTTACTCGTTTGCTGCTCTCACTCATGAGATAGCGAGTTGAACACTCGAAGAGAAATTCCATATCAACACGCATCTGTGTATTACTCTCGTCTATATTTAATGAGGACAAAATGGCCGAGTTTCTCATTGACAAGTGACAAGTGATGAGAATAAATAATGGTAATTGAACTGAGTGGTGTAATTTGGGCTGAAATCATACGCGTGATTTCAAAATCGAATGAGCGCGCAGCGCGAGTTCGATTTGAAATCACAAGTATGATTTCAGACCAAAATTAGTAGTAGTAGTAAATCTTTATTTAAACTCGGTTAAGAATCTTCAGTTACACTAATAGTATTTTAATTACAATCATTTGTAAAAATTAAAATAACTATAAAAACTGATTTACAAGATTGCCGAGTGGGAATCGAATGTTTCAAGTGCGCGGTTGATTTCCTGCTTAAACTTCCCAATTGATCTAATCGCCCTAATATTCTCAGGAAGAGAATTCCACAATAAGGCACCGCTATAGCCAAAGCTACATTTCAAATAGTCAGTACGCGGCTTGGGTATGTTTAACTTACGGAAATAATTACGCAAGTCATAGTCTGTATGTTGCTCACTGAATAAATCATGCGAGTACACTGGGGCTAACCCGTTGAGGAATTTAAACATCATTATAGCTTTCTGCTTTCTTCTTCTTAATGATAGCTGATCCCACTTCAGAGTTTCAACTTTTGTTCAGGGACTCTTAAAATACTCTTTCATACTCCAGCAATGTTCTAGTATAAAACAAATTTCTCTGAGATGGTTAAGAGTGGTAAAAATCTACCAACGTTCGATGAAAAAACATCAAACTACAATGGAACTTAACGTTAGATTGTAATACGTACATGTTACGGAGAGAAGAGAGTTGGAATATAGGATTTTTTTAACTGACATGATTCGTGGTTGTCGAGGCTGTTTGCGTTTTCCATCTTGTATCCAACTTTCTGAGTAGGATACGCTTAAAAATCTACGTTAAAACACCGTTCTATTTCACAAAAATGAGTTCCAATTATGGGTAGATGGTGAACGTGGCTGTTTTCCTTACTTAGTTTATTTGTTACTTCTTTCTGTATGAGCGATATATGAAATAAGATCGCACTCATAAATGAATCGAACGATGGAAAATGATTGGCAGTTTTCCAATCACGTTTACCAAACGTCAAGCAAGTCAACACAAGGTACGAAAATGAAGCATGCAAAAAAATTCCAGAGCAGCATCAAACCATTTCTGACGCAAATAGTTGTTTTCCGCTTTGCCCAATAAAAGGAATTAGGTCTCTTAGGAATATCATTCTATATTCTTAGGATAACAGACACCTGAACGTTTATAAGTTCTATTGGACGTTTTGAACTAAAACTTTCAAAATTTAGGAGATCAAAATTACATCCAGCGCATTTTTCATTCATTCCTACCAAAGGATGACGAGTGAATAGCAGACGTATCCTCCCTCGGTGTAAACGTATTTAAGAAAGCCATTTTAACCTGTTCTCGTTTACTTTTACCATCCTTCTTTAGAAAAAAAATGACTTTATCAAGGATTTTCTCATTTGCAGTTTAATTTTGCTAAGCCTTTAAAATGCGTTACCGGTCGTCGACTAAAAGGAAAAAGAAAGTACCGGTATACTTTTAGTCCCGAAGATTCGATGACGACGTAACCGAAAGGTACATGAATTGGGAAATCAGGAAATCTGGTCTGGTTTCCTTACTCAGAGCGCGTGGCAATGGAACATAACGCTTATATCTGTTGTGCTTAAATTTTCATCTGTGATTCAAATTTTTGGATCGCTGGCTCTGTATGCAATTGGCCGAGTAAGTTGTGGTTTTAGAAAACGCTCCTTTCACCCAATTCAATTCGTGAGCCATGAAAAGTGCTTCATAGGATTCCTACGCGGTTTTCAGCAATAACTGCGATCACTTACATTTTTTCGTGGAAAATGTACTCGAAGCCCTTTAAAGACATTCAAAACAAATTAATGTGGCGTTATGATCTATAATATTGTGGAAGGGCCATCAAAACTGCTCTGTCATCTATTAGCATACCTGTTAACATACCATGTTCAAATGTTTGAGTTATTAAACTGGATAGGCAAGGATATTGAATAACAGAAAGTGAACAAAAAATCGTGCACTGCCCAATCCATTATGTTCGTTGAGGACAGTGTGGATTCAAGACCTTTCGTCCGTCAGTTCGGGAACAAGTTTTTGTCGAATACTCTGTTAGTTTAAAAGAAAGAAATATGTTGGCGTTAATTCTGTGTTGCTATCTATATTACTATTTACCATAATTCAGTCCATCCTCGCCGTGGCCAGAGGCCCTCAATGCTGTTTGCCCTTTGCCTTCTACTCAGCTCTTCCCAGCTGACTTCTCTTTCCCCCTTCCCTTTTTCAATTTTCAGGTATAAGATTAATAGCAGATTTTATCGCGACGATTTCCGTTGCGCACAGCTTTTTTTCAATTTACCAGTGACAAATTTCCCGCGAAATTTTCTAACGAAAATTTACTCATGACACGTGACCAGCGAAAATTGGTCACTCCTTTTCCTGTAACACTTGAACTTAAGATTAAAAACAAGGGGAAATAATGAGACCATTATTTTTTCTTGATGAAAGCAATTTATTAAAGAGACTATTTGTTGCACTATTGTTAACCTATTGTTACCCTATTTGTTAACCTTTGCTACCCTAATAGTAGCAGTATGCAGGACGCTTATCATATATGAACTTCGTAATGGACCTCGCCCAACAAAGAGTCTCTGTGTCTCAGTGGTAGAGCATCGGAGCGCGGAATCCGAAAGTTTGAGGTTCGATTTCTCATGGGAACTCGGATTTTTTTCTTTGTCCCACGCTCGCGACAAGACGAAAAAAAACATCTTTCTCTATTTCTTTAGCGAGCTCAAAACCTTACCATCTTTCCTATTCTACTCGTTACCTTGTGGGTGTGTTCTAAATAACTTGGCTCAAAAGGTTTAGGCATAAGGTGTTTTATGGAGGAGAAACTCAACTTCTTCTTTTATCAGAGGGGGAAAGTTTCTAAAGAAACTGTGGTGCTGTGTAGGTGGTAGAGTATAACAGGGTAATTTAGTTTTATCAACTGAGTTGATATCTCAAATTGACTACCGTAAAGAGTTTTACAATTGACTTTTAGAGCGTTAGCCCTTCGTCAGAGCAAATAACGAAGTACTTACGCTCGAAACGTTAGCCTTACACTCTCTATGGTGGCGAATTTACCTTATCAACTCAGTTGATAATGCTAAATTACCTAATTACCTCCCTTACTTTCCGCTGAGTATCATTTAATTAGTTGTGGATATGAAAATATTTATGCAGTCCATGGAAAACCAACGAGTACGACGGAAATGACAAAGTATTCTCTGAAATCAATGTAATTTTTGTTTTCCAGCAAGTGTTAGGGGCAGAAAATTTGATCGTTAAAATTCAAAAAGGGCGAATGCTCGCAGAACTGATATCACTTTGAGATATTCTTCAGAGGAATATAGAGGTAGAATTGGAATTTATAACTCGCTAGTTTCAGTCTCAAATATTCCAGAAAACCGGGAAGCCAACCATTGTATGAAAAGGTTCAAGGGGAAAATGAAAATAGACCAGCATATATTCAAGTCCTTTTATTTCATCTCTATATACTCAGGGTGCATATCGTAAAATCACACAAGTCATTTTTATGAATTCTCGCTTCCAAGCCAGGTCTTCACCAGGACAAGCATTGTTTTGGTTCATCCTTAAATCGAAGAGAGGAACGTCACTAATGGAGAGAATTTTTTCCAGGTGTCATAATTACATGTATTCACATCGCTTAATCAAGTCGAAGATTTTTATAAATGAAAGTAATAAACAGATTTATACAGCGCCAAATTCACTAATTGTCCATGGTGTTCTACATTAAGATTATTGAAAAACTGAAAGAAAGGGAGAAAAGGAAAAAAAAAATATATATATATACGAATAGACTAATTTAAAAATTATAAGATAATTAAACATATTTATCATCAAAAAAAAATAAACAGGGTTACGACCTTGTTCAAAAAGATACGTTTTTAAACGTCTTTTAAAACTTTCAATTGAAGAACTAGATCTTATTCCAAGTGGGATCGATTTTCATAGTCCTGGTGCCGCCACAGCAAACGTTCTCTCTCGGGGGTCGCCAGAGGGTATTGAACAGAGGACCTTAGTGTCCCTTTAGAGGTGCAATAATTAAGAAAGTCGCATATGTAGCCGGGCACTGCTCCATTGATAGCTTTGTAGATCAGTGAAAGAATTATATAAACAATACAGTGACGGACAGGAAGCCAGTGGATCTCCTTTAGGATAGGGGTCATGTGATCAAATTTCCTAGTACGTGTAACAATTCGAGCTGCACTATTTTAAACGGATTGCAATCTTGTAAGCAGACGCTGAGGTAGACCATATAATAGTGAGTTGCAGCTATCTAATATTGAAGTAATAAATGCGTGAAAAACAATTTTCTTCTTCAATGTACTTTCTAATTTTGGCGACTACTCAAACATACAAACCATACACTGCAACGCACGTTTTTTCGTACCCATTATCGCCATAACCCCATTTGAACAAGTCCTCGCTGTACCAGATTTGGAATTCGTGGTTCGTCTCCACCGTCAGAGGGGTAGACAAATTATCAAAAAGCAGTTGTGGCGATTCGGTTGTGGCCCAAGGCAGGCTGTAAAATTTGCAGTCCCGATAATCTGATAGGAAATTACTCTTTGGGAGAAGAAGAGTACGGTTTTTGTCAGTTATCAACGTGGCCATTTGGTTGGGAATGAGACGGTTCCAAAGGCATCCCCATTTGGAGTGAAAACTTGACTTTCGTGCATCACAGGTGACGTAACCAGATCTGTAGGTTAATTTGAATGTAATGATGTTACCGGCTTTGGAAGTTCTAAAGAAACCATACGAATCATCTCTTGCTCCAAAGCAAACTGTAGATGGCGTCATCTGTATCCATCTTACTGTTGGGAAAAGAACCAGCACATGTGTGATGAATTGATTTTGAACAAAAGAATGTGAGTTAGGTAAAAAGAACACACGGCAGGACAGCCAGCCGCTTAGTCAGACAGATGGATAGGAAAGCAGGATGGACAAAAGGGGATTCAGACATCTGGAGGAGCAGACGGAAGAGTGGTTGGCAGAATAGGACTAACAGTTGGATTCATCGATAGATAACTTAAAGGGTCAGTTAGAGTTTTTCATAAAAGTATTTCACCAAATAAAAAATGTTTTTTTACCTACCGTTTCTTTCCTCGCAATTGGTGCCCTTGTATTCAGGCGGGCAAAGGCATCCGTAACCTTTGTCTGTAAATCCTGTCTGGCAAGTGCCATTATGTTGGCATGGAGTCTGTCCACAAGTGTTCTAATGTGAAAACAAGGTTTAAAAGCAGATATATGCCAATCGAAGTGGTAAGTTGTAATGGTACTATAAAATGAAAACTGAAACGTCACATGAGATCAGATCAACTGACCACCCAGCCAGGCAACAAATCAACCATACAAACCAATTGGAAACAAACATTGCGCAGCCAGCCAAACAACATGTCAGCGAATCAACTTAACATCGAACATTTACGAGCTAAATAACCCAAGGTTGAGCCAACTTTATATACTAATCTACCAAATGACAAGTAATGTTATTAAAAAATCACCAAACCCAGGATAAACGAAAAGCACAGATAAGAATGTACTCACCATTGTTCCTTTATATATGTAGTTTGTCCAAGACTTGAGATCCTGAGGATGTACGTTGTGTGTGGAATTATTTAGTTCGCATTTTGTGATCACTGAAGATCCGCTGGTCACTAATTCGTTATAACTGACGCAGTTGGGTTCCATGTAGCATAGAGCTGAGCAGAAGTCTTGCACAGGGGATTCTACGGTTCGTATCAAGTGGTTTATGAACCGTTTGCCAGGGAAAGCAAGAGAAGATGTAAATTCCATCTTGCGACAGAAATCTTTTGGAAATTGAATCGGATTTGATTAGTACCATTTACGGTTTAGTCTAGACAGGTAAAGAACCAGTTTCGTTTTTGAGGGACTGAGCAAAGCCAATGGAGTAATAAAACTTACGAGTTGTATAACAACATTCCAAAATTGATTTTTATTCTAAGAAGCCAGTCTGAGTTAAAATATCTGAAATTTTTTGTTTTGGCTGCGAGGGCTTTTTGATATCCTTGAGTTATTGATCTCACTAGTTAGTTCAATTCATGTGGATGAGACATAAATTCCACACTTGCCCTAAACTTTAAACTTTTTCTTAACTACTCGTAGAGAGAGAGACTCCCTAAGAAGAAGAAGAGAAGACCGATGAAGAGTCTTGTTGCCTTTCGATAGCGGGGAGTTTTGTCACCCACTAGTTTCTCCGGTCCTTGCATTGTAACACAAATAACCGGGAGTCCGTTTTAATTTTAATCATACAGTAGGAAGACCTGCATTTTTTATGCGTGGGCTGCGATTGGCAACTTAGAATTTGGGTTGTTTTAACAACACTAAACAGAAAAAAATATGTTGTCATTATTAAACAAAAATCAACACGTCGGACATAAAAATTTTTCCAACAATTATCTTAGAATTTTGATAAATAAGTTTAGGCTGGATGGTTTCAAGTCTAGTTAGCTATATAACCTTTATATCTATGGGAAAAACTGAAAATAACGAATATGAAATTGAATGTGCGTCTGACTTAGTTGAACTGTAATTATTTTATGTCAGCTCGGAGGAAGTGAGAGTATAACTCACCTTCTTCACCCGCAACTTTGATTATCAATAAAGACAACAGGGCGACCAAGAAGTAAAATTTTCTGGAAGAAGCCATGGTAAAGACTAAATTGAGCGGCTGCGTAGGATAATCGCTGATGACTTCTGAAAAGATTTTTATCCCTATTTACTTCTTTTGTATGCAAAAAGTTCTAATCACACATTAAGGAGATGTGGATTTTCTTTGCGACTTTGTGCTTTGTAGGGCTGCGATAGGCTCAGAATTTAGCTTAGGCGGCACTCGATCTGATTAAGGTAAATAAAACTCATTGAAAATGTGTCAATTAATATAAGCTCGATCGATTGAACAGCATGCGAAATATTCCGCTACTGAGATAATTGTGAACGGAGTTATTATTGCGCCTCTAGGTTTCAAACATTTTTGACCACATGATGATCGACTAAAGGAACAGGTGTAAAGGTTATTCCCAGAGGATCAAAATATTATTTTTTTTACCCTTCCTTTGCCGTCACTGAAGCCGGTGGACATGGAATAAAGGATGTGGCTTGAAGTAATTAATGAGGTGTCTGAAAAAGGAGCAGGTTTAAAGCTTATTCTCCGCACGTCAAGTTTAAATCGAGAAAAAGTTCCATGCTTTTGTTGGTGCCCTGTTACTAAGATGAGAACGTCATTTTATTTGTGGACACAGAATTCCTATTCATATACTTTATTTCCAAATTCTGATAACTTTATCAACCTTCAGTAGTTCGAGATTATTAATTGCCTTTGCAGATGAAAAGAAAATCAGAAGCAGCGTCAATTACTTCACCGATAGTTCATTTCTCTAAACTTATGAAAAAAAGTTATCTTTCACAAACAAAGATCTGGTCTTTCATTTGAACTATTATTTCGGCGTCTATTTTGGAGAATCAATAGCACTCTTTATTCATACAAGAGTGTTACTTGAAGTAAATAAATGTTTTCTTTTTGTTGGCTGTTAAGCCTCCTTGACTCTGTTCAAAGCTTTTTACGCGTGAATGAAACGTTTTGGCTCACTTTTGATGGCTTGGAATGTAGGTCCTGCAGCACAACAGCTTAACTTTGTTGTAACCGCTGGCTAAAGAAGAGAAGATCAATAGTTCCCTTAAAATGTCAAGTGTAAACGAGCGCCAGGTAACTTGAATCGTGGAAACATCTAAACTCAGCCATAATTGTGTTAAGCAAATACGAACTTATTGATTTGTTCAAACCTTTCACTCTGATTGCGCGCCTCTTAAAATGCTATGAGTCCGAAACCCATTATTATCATTAATTATTTTGGGTTATAGATGCACGTAGATCTTCCTCAGCTCAAAGATTATGGAGGATTAAGTCAGTGGAGGCGAGAGTGATATGTTTATCAGTCACATATTTACGCGTGGTTCTTCTCGCAAAGATGTCTGAACGGCTACATAGACTCGTTCATAGACGTACCTTAAAAAAATTAAACAAAACTAAGGGAAACAAACAAAAGCCGAAGACGTCGCTGCCAAATTTGTAAAGGTCAGCGCTGGAAATTTACATTTAAAAGAAATATTCTACGGTTCTAGATGCCATGCCATGATGTTTTTCGTAAATCGTCTAGTAACACTTGTCAAATGTTTTAATCGTGCCAAGGCGGATCAACCTTGGGACTTCACCATTTCACATTATAGGATGGTCACCAAACTTAAAATAATGGAAGTAATGATTATGATGAGAAATAAAATTTGTTAATTTCGTGATAGGCGTCTATCTAGATAGCGATTCATGAGTCCTCTTTTCACGTGGAGTTATATTCCTCAAAGTCAGTCTGTACCACAGTGGCGCAGATCACAAGTACATAGTGGCTGAAAAAGTTTCGTAGATATGGTAGGATTGATAGTTTATACTTTAATCTGATCGGTAGCAACAGCCTATACTTTTGTGTGTAAAGCAGACCTTCCTGTCAACTTCCCCATCTTCCATTGCGGGATTAGCACCAATTAACTCTTTAACCCTAAAGATCTGATTGTTAATTCTCCCTTCAAGGTGCTTCAAATTTCCTTATGAATTAGCTTAGAGGGTTTAATGTTAAATCAGGGAAACAACTTTTTCCTGATAATTGTGGGTATTCTCATTACCTATTTCCTAGATAATGAATGGATTTTGTAGGGAGAAGTAACAGGTTAATCGCCTCTGGGAGTCAAAGGGTTAAACAGCGCAGGTTGGCTTTACCACATTTATAACTATCCACGCAGGTTGTTGGAGTTCTAGTTCCTACAGCTGTCACGAAACGGTACCATCCCTCGGAGAGTTGTGTGTCACGGAACACTGGACCATTTAGTGGTGTATCGTCTGTGGTATTGCTTTTGTCATCACTCCGTTTCATAATACGGATCGGCTACACATTTAAGTCTTGATTTTAAAATACGTACTTGTGATAAAAATGTTTTTAACGTTTTTTAAGTCTGATAGTTTATCATTACCCGGGATACGTTGATAACAAGTCGATTGTATCGTTTAATTTTGTCTCTGAGATACAAATTCTGTGAGATTTCTTGAAAAGATCTTTCCTACCAAATAATTGGCCAAAAGGACAATTGGTGAACGAACCTTTTTCTCTCAGAAATTCGTTGAAATTTAATTCAATTTAAAAAGTTATTATCCAATCAAACGTGGATAATATCAATATATGCAAAACTTGTACCAGAAGGTGATTGATGTCTCAATAAATGAGACAGATATCTCAACAAATCAACCTCTCTCTAAGTAGAGCTTCTTAGATATTCGGTCTTTTGCGACAAAAGAAGTACTACTCCTAGCTTAGTCCTTATACACAATCACAATGTATTTTACAACACAACTATCGTGATAGAAATACATCATAACTACATAACCAAATAGAATGTTCTAGTTTTCCATGCTATGTCATAAGAAGGTTTTTAGTATCAATGTCACGGCCTGCAGTGATTAACAATGATTTATTTAAAAATCCTTGTAAAGGATGATGCTAATTAAAGCATGACTGAACATCATAAACAATTTGCATATAATCACGGACTGCCGTGACCCATCATGGAGGTCTTTTAGACAGAATAACAACTACATGTAGAGAGGGCGTGGGTATTAAAACCTGCTTTAGTTTCCGTTAACGACCTGAGTAAACATCAAGAGTTCTAAACGTTTAGCAATAAGCAAAGTACAGTGCTCAAAGTTGTGCTTAAAACTTACTAAGTGAGGCTCTTCCATTGTAATAGAGATGATATTAAGATCATTTGGAAGCTCACTAATGCTCAGAGTTGTTGACATTTCATGGAAATGTGAAATTATTTAAGTCGCTGTTATACATTTATGTACATGTGCCAATAAATCGATTTGTGAATCCTTTCACTGCGCAGAATGACTTGGTTATGGCATTCAGTCTGTACCACAGTAGCGCAGATCACAAGCAGGTACCTTTTGTAGTTTGTAAATAAAGTAGGATCAGCAGTCTTTCACGTAAATGTTTTTTGATTTCTTGCAACAATCTCCACCTCTGGTAAAGCAGACCTGGGAGGAAACTTTACCATCTGCCAATGTGGGGTGACCACCTTTTAGCCAGCCTGAGTAGACCGCACCACATCTACTATCCGGTACGCACTGGGTTGGCATTTTTGTTCCTGCATCTCCCACGAAACGATACCATTTCCCTAATATTAAGGATGCGGAATCGTCGTCACATTTTGGGTGTCACACCTTTGGGTGTGTTGTAAGTGCTCTTTTCTGTCAGCATCGCTCAGGTTTCTGTAATTATAGCACGGATCGTATTCGTATTTCTAACAGATAATGTCACTCAAAATTTCCTAGAAAGGGAAGTAAAACAAAATACGAAAAGAAAAACCTAAAGTCAGGTCTTTGACCTGGGTAATAGTATTTCTCGCGGCTGAGAACGAAAGTCAACAACTGGAAGATTCGCCACAGGCCGATTTCGGCCGTGAACATGAAAATATTTCTTTGGTTGGTAAGGAAAAAGTCAATAACTGAAAATTTTGTGAAAAGAAAGCTACGCCCATTGTCTGTTTCTGTAATGGTTTGAACGCTTTTTTTCATCTTGAGCTTTATCGCCGACGCGCTATACAACTTTTTTTTGCGGATTGTGAAACCTATAATTTAATTTTTTAAAAAGTCGACTTTTCTTCCTAGTAAAGGCCTATTGTGTTTACGTGATAAACAAAATAATAGATGATCGCTTGCAGATATGGAACTTCTCTTCTCGTGTTTATCTCGATACCAAGAGATTATAACAATTTATATTCTCTTACTCGATACCTTACTCGTTCGCTGCTCTCGCTCACAAGATAGCAAGTTGAACATTAAAAGAGAAATTATATATCAAAGCACACCCAAGTATATATTCTCTATTTACTGAATGAGTACAAAATAGCCGAGTTTGTCATACAACCTCAATACAAAATCCCTTAAAAGTTACCATATTCAAAGAATTTCAATGCGTGACTGTGGCGCGATCACTCAGTGATCGCTTTTCATACAGCCCTGCAATCATCGACTGCTGACCACAAAAAAGGTTGTTGATGAATGTAAAGCCATCAAACTTGTTAATAAGTTCTCCCGTAAAAATTTCCCAAGGCTAGAATTATTTGACTGTGAAAAAGTTTTCTGTGTCGTAGTGGAATTGTGGTGAAGTAAATAGTTTTTCTTCGAACTGAGCAGATATGCCTGGAAAACTGTGTCGGAGCCGATTGCTGCTGAAGCAATAGAGAACCTTTTTTTCCATGTTTACCTATTCCCGTCTAAACACCGAAGGAGGTTGGGAGAATTTGAGAAAGTTATGCGAACCTGATACGCAGTCAAGGGTTTGCATAACTTTCAAGAAATTTCCTGGCCTCGAGTGTTTAAATGAGGAAATGTAAACGCGGGAAAAAGTACCCTGTATATTATAAGCATATCTCTCCAATAACGTTACAGAGGAAGTTAAATGTTGTTTGTTTATAACATGGCTGATATATATTTTCTCAATATATGCTCTGGACAACAGTGTTTCTTAATAGCCAATCAAATCGCGCATCTGACAACAAATAAACCAATCAAAAGTTCGCGTTGTAAGAAAATACAACGTGAGTGTATTTTACGTGAGTGAGAAAATCGGAACTGCGGTCAACATCGATTTTAACCAATCAGACTATTCTGTTTAACTGAGACATCATTAATATTATTCAGTTTGCTGAACAGTTATGCATCGTCAAAAAAAATTATTTTCTCTCCTGGTGGACAAAAACAATGCACATTAGGTCCACAAATATGATGTAAAAAATCAAATCTATCTTTCTTTATCCCCAATGTTTGTCGAAGGACGTTTCCAAGCAAACTAAAGTTACTAAAAACTAACGTGATTTGTTGCATGGTCAAACAAGAATAGCCATTCACTCAACATTATTTATCATCTCTAAAAAATATATAAGGCATGGATTAGGAGAGAGTAACCTTTACAAGACTGACCATCCCCAACGTATTTAGAATTACAGGCGCAACTGTAGGAGCCCTGGGTATTATTGCAGGAGGCGTGCTCATCGCATACGTTCATCTGTGAACACTCGTCAATGTCTGATGGGGATCAAGTGCACCACGTCACAACCCAGAGTTGGATGTTATGATGAAAAATGTTTTGGTGAATCAAGATATAATGAATACCTATCCAAAATACTGCAAATCTAATCTCAAAGGATATGGGAAAAAACAAAACAATTCACGATTTTTAATGAGGCATGAATTTTAAGATAAATGACTGACTACTTCCGGCCTTTTAATTTGAGCTAAAAAGACGTTTCAGATTACCTCCCGCTTTGAGTAGCTGGGATTGTATGTATAGAAAGAGCAGCAATGGAGGTTGCCTCTCTTCGGTCATAAAGGACTTTTCTGAACATTGAAGGAAAGTTATCAAAATCACCTGAGCAAGTTTGTCCGTCTCCAGTGTATCCAGTGTGGCATTTACATACATGTGATCCAATTGTGTTGGTACAGTTAGCATTCACATGACAAGAAAGATTTCTTGCACATTCGTCAATATCTGAGAAATAACAGGCTTTTAAGCACGATTCTTGGAGTATGATACATGTATAAATCTCCTTATTTTGAGCATTGAGTGCATTTCGTCCTCTTGCTTTCAATTGGGATCATTTTCTGCCATTGGTCAAAAATATTAAGGCAAGGGTATCTACTTTATCAAAACAAACAAACAAACAAACAGAGAAGGTACGAAAATTAAACAAACAATTAAAAATAAAAACACAAGCAAATAAATAAAGTCATAACGAGGCAATTACAATCTAAAGGCCTTTACCTGCGCAGTTCCGTCCATCTCCGTTAAATCCAAATAAACAGGTGCACACAAAGGATCCATTTGTGTTTTGACAAGTAGCGTTCAGGTGACAATTTGTGAGTATTTTTTTGGCATTCATCAATATCTAAAAAATTGGAAAGAAAAGAAAAACTCTACAACCTTAGTGGTTACACGAGTGAGAGATACATTCGTTTTTTAAACTTTTACCAGGTGACATGTCATTAAGTTATTTATCATTGTGACAAATTAATTATTAATTTAGACTAAACAAAAACTTCCACTGCAGCGGAATCTCTCTCTAGACACCGTTCCAAACTGTAGTCGGATATCAATCGTCAAAGATTAGCCTTGCTAGCCTTCCTTGGTAGACTTTTTTTCGCGAAATGTGAAACTTCTAATTTCATTCTTTAAAAAATTCTATTTTTTTCTTACTAAAGGCCTATTTTTGTCTTTTACATGAGAATGTTTTTCTTTCGGTAAAGAAAAAAAATCAACTGAGAATTTTGTGAAAAGAAAGTTACGCCCTTTGTCTGTTTCTGTAATGGTTCAACGCATTTTTTCATCTTGACCCTTATCGCCGACGCGCTTTACGATTTTTTTTCGCGGATTGTGAAACCAATCATATCATTCTTTAAAAAAGTCACCTTTCATTCTCAGTAAAGGCCTATTGTGTTTATATGATAATCAAAATAGTACATGGTTGCTTGCGGTCATGTAACTTTTCTTCTCTTGTTCAACTCGATACCAAGAGATTATAACTGTTTATATTCTCATAAGATAGCGACTTGAACACTCGAAAAGGTGAACACGTGAGGACAAAATGACCGAGTTTCTTAATGATAAATTGTCTAATTGTCTTGCAACGCAACTGGATGGTGCGGCACTGTAGTCGAACGTGTCATGCAGGACTATTCTACTACATTGTAGAGAAGAGATTAAATTTACCCGTGCAGTTTTCTCCATTTCCAATATATCCAGCATGACATTGACATACATGTGATCCAAGGGTGTTCATGCATGCAGCATTCACGTGACAAGAGTGATTTCCTTTACACTCGTCAATATCTGAAAAATCATAAACAAAAAAATATGTAATTGGAGAAAAGTTGCGGGGCATAAGCTGAGAAGTCTTTTTCTTGTGGTTCTAGACGTGAGCACTTCACGTTACCACTTACCAGATTTTTTCTCGGTTTTCCCAAGTTCAAATCCGTTGTTCTGTCCTGTAAGCCTATCCATCAAGTCTCCTTTGCCAGTTGAGATTTTTTACCACTGAATGTTTATTGAATACAATGGTGTCATTATCACCATTGTCTTCAGGCCTACACTCATCTCTTTTTATACAAGGTATGATGGTAAAACAACTCTTGCAAAGATGATAGTGCTTTTCTTTCTTATGGGAATGATTACAAAGGAAACGCATTAAGTACCTGTGCAGTTGCTTCCATTTTCAGTATATCCGTGGTGACAAGCACAAACGTACGATCCTTTAGTGTTCGTGCATGTAGCATTCACGTGACAAGAGTGATTTCCTTTACACTCGTAAATATCTGAGAAACTATCGATAAATTTTGCACTTTATCATTTTTATGACCAATAGTCATGTAATTCCTCTTCCTACAGAATGTGTAACAAAATATGTAGATCGTGGTAACTCTTTGCATAAACATGCATGGATAACGCTGCATAAAATTATGAGACGATTAACAAAAATTAGTTATATATGGAAATATTAAAACTACCTGAACACGAGCGTCCATCGCCGGTGTATCCCACTTTACATGTGCATTTGTAAGAAGCATATGTGTTAGTACAGTTTGCATTCACGTCGCAGTCACTGATGTTAAATTTACATTCATCCATATCTAAAATGTGAGTAAGTTAGAGCAACTTGAGAGAGGCATCCACGCTAGAACTGATCCAAACCAAGTATTACGATAATGATATCAATAATAGTATAATTTATAATAATTTCATGATACTGATAACTCGCCACAAAATAAAATAACTGAAGCAAAGTTATAGGACCTACCTTCGTTAACCATATCACAATAAATTAGTTTTGCCTTTCCTTTCCTAGTTGGATCTAACCAGTACTTGCCGCTTATGGTGTGTTTACCTTCACTCGCCTTTATTTCGTGACAAGACAGCGCCGGTAATTCAGGGATAGAACCTAAGGGAGCTGCAGTAAAGATATGTTTTACATTCACTTCCTATTCTTAGCTCTTCCAGGTGAGAAGGAACCAGGATGAGGATGGAGAAGATTTAAGAGAAATAGAAATCACACAGAGAGACATTTGATTTCTTTCTCTGCTGTTCGATCGCCGGATGTAAAACCAAGCGGGTGCTAAAAGGAAATTCTCTGGTCTCGCCTTTTTGGTGCGGTTATTTAGTTCACATATTTGGTGTTTTCGATTGTAGTTGTAGCTTTGGCACGCAATCCCTTGTCCACATTTGACATCGCAAAGGTGAGGAGCTGCCGGTGACCACCTTTTGAAGACATGACTCTCGAGAGCCATTCCTTGTATGTTTACTTCTGTTCAACATTGATCATTAGCTGTGACAAACTCCATGGTAGAAGCGAAAAGGACGAATCTTAAATGGCAGAACAGCCACCACATACTTCTTTACTTGTGCTGAATCTGAAAATATTGAGAATAGGATCATAGAAAGAAAAAAGACGAGTTTCCCCTCAACAAAACTTGTTTGATACCAGATGAAGCCATATAGCAATAATACTACACGTACATTAATACCTTGCCTGTAAATTTGTTGAGGCACTTTCCAGTTCATGATGTGAGTAAACAATTTTGGTAAATTTTTAGATAAACAGAGCAACATATTATTAACCAGAACTTTTGTGGTGCATAGAAGTAATCATGCAAAGGTTCAGTTAGTAAACCTCGAGTATTGATAATCTGCTTTCGTTGAAAAAGACCTCAAGATAATTTTATTTTAAAATCGCACCATACCCTTATTTGGGAGTGAAGCCAACCTTTTTCCTTTGGTATGCAGAATTAAAGGAGCCGCTGCTAAATATCCTTTTCGTAAAGAATATAAATTTTCCAGGGAAAGTATTACTCAAATCATCCATCGGTGTTTTCGATATGATCAACTGTTACCTCTCAAGATGCAAAGCTCTTTGGTCCCTCGCTGCTTTTGAGGTAAAAGGGCTTTCTTTTGTAACAATATGGTAGCTATGGTTACCACAGAAACACCTGGTTTCAGGCCAAAACGATGATTAACTTTAGATAAAAACTTCCTTTTTCTTTCTACAATGTCACTGAACCATGGCAAAGATCAAATATTTTTTTAGGAAAAACTACGCTAATGTCATCACGATCAATGAGCGTAATTTTCAACAGGTTTCTTTGACAAATTATTATTATGAAACATCAAATTCGGTCTAAAGTAGCTTTTAAACGTTGTTTAAGAAGATTTCCTTCAAGTTCTCAAATAATCCAGTGTGTATCTATGGAAACTCCACCGTAGTATTTACTAATAAAGGATCGCTAACGAAAAACTAATAAGGGAAGAATGTCTTTGACATGGAAATATTGCCAGCCTTAAGAAACGTCAAGCCTTCCATTACATAATCTATACGCAAAGCTCTAAACATATAACATACACTCTTAGGTTTATATCATTCAGAAGTGTCCCACTTACGGTGTATGCAACTTCCTGAAGACAAGTAGGGGCTGAGTAAATTTGTACGGGCAAGGACAACTGAATTTTTTTTCCCTTTTTATCTTAAGAACTATTGCGCTTGTTCGAGGTTTTGAAAGTTAGTTCTTTAATTAAGAAAGGATTTTCATCAACCTGTCGCGTAATTTTAGCTTGAAAACTTGCTCTGGCCTCGAGGAAGTCTTCCAGCAAATACTGACGATTCGTGTCAGAATTTATCTATATAAGTTTATACGGCTCAATTTTGAGCGAAAGCCATAATGAGCATAATTCACAGACGTCAAGCACATGCAATACAAATGAATTGCTCGAACCTCAAAGGCATCAGAGCTACAATACAAATTCAAGTTGACAGTGAGGACAAACAGATCAAACAAAATGCGGTGTAAATTTGCATTGTTCCGCCAAATACTTAAAATTTATCGCTAAATATCTTTTAGCTAGACAGTTTTTAATGAGTCGTCGCCAATGTAGTTCAAATGAACTATTATCGCTTCAAAAATGTCAATTTTTTTTTTCGTCATACACAGTTTTTTTTGCATTGCCTCCATTTCATTTTCTACGGTCTTCTTAAGAACAGGAATTTATGAAGAAACGGTTTCTATGGTTTTTTCTCCTTATAATTTTACTTTTACCGTGCTGTTTTGTAAACAAATAATAGAAAAAAAAGGAAAAAGAAGAAAAAAGAAAAATTATATGTTCCGCGTAACTTAACCAGCCCACTGAGGAGAATACGGGAACATGGAGAAAAATTAATACTGCCTTCATTTGCGGATTTTTGCCTATCTGACTCACTCACTCCTGCCCATTATGCCGTGTGGCACGTAGGGCGGCTTTGCCTATCTGAGAACATAGGTATTTAGGACAATTTTCCGTGTCTCAATTCCGCGCTCAGAGATTTCCTTCTTATTTCAGCTGAGACATCTATTTCGATAAAGAAGGTCAACACATAAAATGCTTAGGGAAAAGACAAGTTTAACTAATGGTTTTAATTGTTTTGTTTTGTTTTGTTTTTTTATGTCGCTGTTACCGCTGTTATATCTTAAAATCCTAATTTTTGGTATAATAAGGCCCTAGATAATTAACTCCAGCCCCCCTCCCTCTCCAAAAACGTTAAAAACAATAATGAGACGAGAACAAAAATTGGTAGCATCGATGAACACTTGTCTTTGGTGAAGACACAAGGTTTCTAGAAAGCATTTTCGTGTGTTTTGTTCTCCTGAACTATATTATTTTAAGGAAGACAGAGCAAAAGCCGTTAATAAAAGCTATCCGAAGATTTTTTTTCATGATCGCTAAGTCATGAAAAAAATATTGATTTTCCTCTATAAACCTTTTTTCGCTTTCTTCATTATACAGGTCCTTGAAAATTCAAAGTTTCATAATCAAGTTTACATGATCGTCTTTGGTTATTTCGACCGATGATCATAGAAAGAGGAAACTTATGCTAATTTCCATTAAGACAAGCCATCGTTGTCGGTTTTTGACTTAGTCTTTGCTAGTTGCTGTTACCTTAACTATTTTTGTATCAGCAAGGAGGAGAAATATAAATAAGGTTGCTCTCATCCGTGAATCGAAGGATAAAACTTTCTTCGCCGTTTGCGACTCAACTTTTCTATAATTCAATAATGCATTCTAGGTTACGATCATGAAAAATGAAACAAATTGCGTGCCTGCTTCGAGCTAACGGTTTTCTGTTTTTACCCCGCGCGCTTGGCATAAGTTTAAGTTGATCACTAGCCCTCATCAGTGGATAAAACTTTCAAAATCGACCTGTTTTTTGTGAACGCAACCGTTTTATGAAAATAAATTAAAGGAAAAAGCTTGCAGCTGTCAGTTCTATGTGGAAATTAAAGCAAATGACGCAAATGGATGTTATCCGCTTCGCTCGATGGAGAGAATTGGGTCTCTTAAGAATAATTATTTATCTTTACATGTTAACATACGTATCAGACACCGAAATCAGTCCTTAGAACAATATTTTAAAAATTTGGCGTGTGGATATCTCCCTCCACCAGGTGTTCTTAAACTACTCAAAACTCCCTTTATTCTCTTGGAATCTGACGACCGTCTTTTTGCATATCATGTCTATAACAAACGCATCCTCTCTTGTTGTAAACATATCTAAGAGGGCTATGACAACCTGTTTTCCTTGTTTTTCGATATTGTCTGTAATCAAATTTGCGTCTGTGAATAGTGTTCTTTTTGGATTCTTTACCTTCCAATTCTTGAGAGGGATTATGAAATAAAGTGGGGCATTCCTAATCTCAGCCACGTTGCGTTAAAATAATGATAAGCTTAACTTATATCAGAAGAAAATTTCGAGTCATTACTTTCCGATATTATCTATCAATTCAATTATGCACAATGGTCGTGGTGGTGGTCGTTTATCAGAAATAAGTTAAATTCCTTTTCCCCGACAAGTTCAAGCTTGATCGATGATTGTGCGAGATTCTCCAAGTTTTCTTTGCTTTGTTTCCTGACCCTGAGTTTAGTTATGAACATATTTACTTTTATATCTAAGTAAGAAAGTGGTTTGAATTTCATGATCAAGCTTTAGGTAATTTCTTACGTTAGTGATGCTTGATTTATATGTCCTCACATGTTCTCGAGGTTCCAAGGTCTTTAACACACTGACAGTTAGGCCTTCTTTCGTATATGCATTCTTCTAGTTGCGGATAAGCGACAAGGTAAACAAGGATGTTTATGGGAATAATGTGGAATTTAATAATTTATTAGGTCTAATTACCATTATTCCTACTCTAACCATTATTGTCTTCCAGATGTGCCCTGGCGTTTAATCATAAAACACAATAGACGGGCGCTTTTTATCATCCATCCTAAAAAAGAAAACCAAAAAAAGGAGTTTATCAAGGTTTATTTTCTAAATAATTTGCTAAATCTGTTTTTGCAAAAGGCCTTTTATGAACGAAAAAACTACTTCGATCACTTCCCTCTGAGCAGCATATACATCTGGATATGTAAATCATTATAACGCCCATTTGAAAATTGCAGGTACTTGACGCTAATGACAAAGGATTCGCGGAAGGAATGTAAATTTTTTTTGAAACAAATGTTAAGGGAAGCAAACTGATCATTAAAGTTCATAGAATGCGAACATTTACAGGACTAATACGACTTTGAGATAACGTACAGTAGAAAATAGGAGTAGAAACTAAATTTCCAACACACCAGGTTCATCCCTAAATGTTTCCTAAACCCGAAAGCTAACTATTGTATGAAAAGTTGTAGGAAATGTGATGGAAAATTGAAACAGATCGAGTTACAAAAATCTACTCACGAACAAAAACTTAAAGCAAGATAAAATAGAAATTCAAAAGAAATGAAAGTAGACCAGCATATGGGCTGGCTTCTTTATTTCATCTCTTTATGATTGTGATGAATAGCATAAAATCGTGAAAGGCATTCTTATGAATTCTCCGGAGCGATATTATTTTAAGGGAGATAGGACAAAATATGTAAAGAGAAGCGATCTGTCAATCTTTTTAAAGTGTCTTATCTAAGTCATAGTGGAGAAGTTATTAAAAAAAAATTGCATTCGCCACACTAAATGTATGGTCCCGAGGGAAACAGTTAGTTTTGTTTTCCCTCGAGTGAAGGTAATTTATGCTAATACGCAATGAGACGTACCATTGTTTCCTGACATCACGCAGCAGATTAAAAATGTTTTTACTGATAAATTCAGTGTAAACGTGATAAATCGACCCTTCCCGGAAGATAAGTAAATTTGAAAGTTGAACGTTATATATCTCAGATGGAGAGTAGTCAAGTCATCATTTCTTTTTTAATTGTTATATTAATTGTTTAACTATTTCCTCCTCTGTAAAAAGTTTTGATCTTGGCATTTGAATTCGACGAAAAAGATTAAGATGGATCTTTCCAAATCAAAGTTATTATTGATAAATGGCAAATGAGCGAACGTTGCAACGCCATAAATTTTCAAACTAGAGAAACTTTACAAGTTGTACGCAACAGTCATGCAAATTTTTCCAATAATCCAACCATACTGGGTGATTAAGTTTTTGGTGAAATTTTTGAAGAGTGTATTTTAAACTAGTCCTTAAAGACTTTTGTGTCAATAGCTTTCTTTAGAACTTATAAAATACTCTTTCATGTTCCAGCAATGTTCTAAGGTAAAACGAAATTCTCTGAGATGGTTGAGAGCGGTAAAGATCTACCTCCGTTCGATGAAAAGACATCAAATTCCGTTTGCTAAACTACAATGGAAGTTAATTTAACAGTGTAATTTGTGCATGTTATTGAGAGAAGAGAGTTGGGAAAGTAGGATTTTTTAATTGACTCAACTGGTGGTCGAAGTTGTTTATGTTTTGCATCTTATATCCAACTTTCTGAGTAGGATGCGCTTAAAAATCTTCGTTAAATACCCTTTCATTTTACAAAAATGAGTTTCAGTCATGGGTGGAGGTTGAACGTGGCTGTTTACCTTACTTAATTTATTTGTAACTTTTATTCGTTTTGCATCAGCGAAGAGAATGAAAGTGATATATGAAATAAGATTGCACTCATAAATGAATCAAACGATGGAAAACGATTGGCAGTTTTCAAGTCACCTTTACCGAACTTCAAGCAAGTCAATTCAAGATTACGGTCTTCTATTTCTACCCCGCACGTGTGCTAAAAGTTTTAAGTCGATCACCAGATCCCAGCAGTGGACAGCAGCCCAAACCGACCTATTGTTGTGAAGGAAAGCGTATCATGAAAATACATCAAACAAAGCTCTCAGCAGCTGTCAGTTCTATGTGGACATTAGCGCAAATGACGCAAATAGTTGTTTTCGCTGTGCTCAATAAAAAGGAATAAGGTCTCTTAGGGAATATTATTCCATATTCTTAGGATAACAGAAACTTAAACCTTAAAGTTCTATTGGACTTTTTGATCCAAATACATTCAAAATGTGAAAGACCAAAAAATGCATCCCGCGCAAAAAAAATAAACACATCGCAAGATTTATCGCGTTTGAATGTTCGACGTATAAGTATTTTATTGCCAACTTTGGTAATAATAAACATGAAATTAATAGAAAAGTCATGATCCTGTTCAATCATTCGGAAATTTGTCAGTTTTTGGAGCTACATTAATAACTGGGATCGACATTTTTCGTGGAAAATGTACTCGAAGCCCTTAAAAAAACATTCAAACCAAAAAAAGGCAGTTTTAAATTTATGGGGCGTTATGATCTATAATATTGTAGACGGGCTATCGAAACTGCTCTGTGATCCGCTACCATATCTGAAAACAAAGAAAAACGATTTGATTACAACATATGCGAAGCGGGGAACGACAACCGTGCACTATCTGAAATTGATATGTGATAGACGTTGTACTACAATGTCATTCGTTTATTTTTTTAAATGTTTAAGGTTATTAATCTGGATAATAAAGGATATTGAATGACGGAAAGTGAATGAAAAATCGTGCACCACCTGACCCATTATTTTCGTTGAGGACAGCGTGGATTCAAGACCTTTCGTCCTTCAGTTCGCGAAAAAGTTTTTGTCGAATTATTACTCTTTAATTTTTAAAGAAAGAAATGTGTTGGTGTTAATTTTGTGTTGCTATTTATATTAGTATTTACCATAATTCAGTCCATCCTCATCGTTGCCAGAGGCCCCCAATGCTGTTTGCTCTTTGCCTTCTTCTCAGCTCTTCCCAGCTTACTCTTCTCTCCCCCATCTCTTTTTTGAGATTAATAGCAGATTTTATTACGACAATGTCCTTTACACACGGCTTTTTTTCTAACTGAACGACCCTGTTTTTCAATTCACGCGTGACAACTTACCTGCGAAAATTTGTCGCGACAATTTACTCGTTACACATGACCCACGAATATTGGCCACTTCTTTTCCTGTAAAACTTGAATTTAAAAATAAAAACAAAAGAAATAATGGGACCATTACTTTCTCTTGATGAAAGCAATTACCCTGTTGTTACGCTATTTGTTGACCTTTGTTACCCTGATAGTAGCAGTATGCAGGACGGGTGTCCGATATATGAACTTTAATATAGTATAGAAGTCTATAGTCATATAGAGTCTCTGTGGCTAAGTAGTAGAGCATCGGAACACGGAATCCGGAGGTCTGAGGTTCGATTTCTCGTGAGGGCTCAGAGTTTTTTTTCGTCCCACGCCCGAGTCAAGATGAAAAAACAGTTTCCCTTATTCCTTTACCGAGCCCAAAATCTTACCATCTTTCTTTTTCTATTAACAAAACATGACGTTAACGATATTGCTGATCCTAGCAGTTTGCAGGACGAGTATCATGCATGAACTTCGGAGTGGGCCTTGCCCACCACAGGCTCTCCGTGGCTCAGTTGTAGAGCATCGGAGCGCGGAGTCCAAAGATTTGAGGTCCGATTCTCATGGGGACATGGAGATGGAAAAAAATTTATTTCTTTATTTCTTTAGCGGGCTCGAAATCTAACCATCTTTCTTATTCTATTTGTTACCCTGTGGATATTTTCCAAATAAGTCAAAAGGTTTATGTATAAGGTGTTTTATGGAGAAGAAACCCAACTTACTTTTATTAGAGGGGGACGTTTCTAAACAAATTTTGGTGCTGCGTGGATTGGAGAGTATCACAGGGTAATTTAGTTTTAGCAACTGAGTTAATAACGTAGATTGGAATCCGTAAAGAGTTTTAAAGCTGACGTTTAGAGCGTTCGCCCTTCGTCAGAGCGAGTAACTACGGGCTAACGCTCGATTCGTTCGCTTTAGCCCCTGTACATTGGCTAATTTAGGTTATCAACTCAGTTGATAATACTTAATTATCTTGTTGCCTCCGTTACTTTCTGCTGAGCATCATTTGGTTCTGGATATGAAAATCATTATGAAGTCCATGGAAAACCTACGAGTACGACGAGAATGACAAAGTATTCTCGGAAATCAATGTCAGTTTTATTTTCCAACAAGTGTTAAGGGCAGAAAATTAAACTTTATAATTCAAAAAGGGCGAATGCTCGCAGGACTAATACCAGTTTGAGATATCTTACATAAGAAAATAGAAGCAGAATTTGAATTATAACTCGCCAGTTTCATTCTCAAATGTTCCATGAACCCGGAGGCCAACCATTGTAGGAACGGATGCAAAGCGAAAATGAAAGTAGACTAGCATATATTCAAGTTTTTTATTTCATCTCTATAAACTTAGGGTGCATATCTTAAAATCTCACAAGTCATTCTTATGAATTCTCGATTCCAAGCAAGGCCTTTACCAGGACAAGCATTCTTTTCCTTCGTTCTTGAATCGAAGAGAGGAACCTCACCAAAGTTAGAGTATTTTTTCCCTATGTCATAAGTACATGTATTATAAATGATGATAGAAAATATATTTATACATCGCCAAACCCACTAATTGTCCATGATGCTTTACGTTAAGATCATAAAAAAGCTAAAAGAGAGGGGGAAAAGAGAAAAAAAAATGTCTTTATCTATATACAGGAATAAACAAATTGAAAAAATTCTAAGGTAATTAAACATATTTATCATCTAATAAAACTAAATGGAGTTATGAGCTTTTTTAAAAAGATACGTTTTCGGGGTCGCCAGAAGGTGTTGAAAAGAGGACCTTAGTGTCCGTTTAGAGGTGCGGCAATTAAGTGAGTCACTGATGCAGCAAGGCACTGCTCCATTAATAGCTTTGTAGACCAATGAAAGAATTTTACAAACTATACAGTGACGGACAGGAAGCTAGTGAAGCTTTTTTTAGGATTGGGGTCACAAGATCAATATCCTTGTACGTGTAACAGAGTTCGAGCTGCTGTATTTTAAACGGATTGTAATCTTGAACGTAGTCGCTTATGTAGACCATATAGTAGTGAGTTGTAGTCATCTAATATTGAAGTAATAAAGGCGTTAACAACAATTTTGGCACTCTCTTCTTCAATTTACTTTCTAATTTGGGCGACTACTCTAACATACAAATCATACACTGCAACACACGTTTTCTCGTACCCATTATCGCCATAACCCCATTTGAACAAGCCCTCGCTGTACCAGATTTGGAATTCTTGGTTCGTCTCCACCATCAGGGGGGTAGAGAAATTATCAAAGAGCAGTTGTGGCGATTCGGTTGTGGCCCAAGGCAGGCTGTAAAACTTGCAGCCCCAATAATCTGATAGGAAATCAATCTTTGGGTGAAGAAGATTACGGTTTTTGTCAGTTGTCAACGTGGCCATTTGGTTGGGAATGAGACGTTTCCAAAGGCATCCTCATTTGGATTGATAGCTTGGGTTAGATGAATGACAGGTCACGTAACCGGATTTGTACGTTAATTTGAATGTAATGATGTTACCCGCCTTGGCAGTTCTAAAGAAACCATACGAATCATCTCTTGCCCCAAAGAAAAATGTAGATGGCGTCATCTGTATCCATGTTACTGTTGGAAAAAGAACCAGCATATATATGATAAATCGATTTTGAACAAAAGAATGTGAGTTGGGTAAAAAGAATACACGTCTAGACAGCCAGCCGCTTAGTCAGACAGATGGATAGGAAAGCAGGAGGGACAAAAGGGGATTCAGACATCTAGAGGAGCAGACGGACGAATGGCTGGCTGAATAAGACTTACAGTTGGATTCATCGAAAAATAACTTAAAGGGTTAGGTAGAGTTTTTCACCAAATGAAAAATGTTTTTTTACCTACCGTTTCTTCCCTCGCAATTGGTGCCCTTGTATTCAGGTGGGCAAAGGCATCTGTAACCTTTGTCTGTAAATCCTGTCTGACAGGTGCCATCATGTTGGTAAGGAGTCTGTCCACAAGTATTCTGGTGTGAAAACGAGGTTTAAACGCAGATATATGCCAATTAAAGTGGTAAGTGGTAATGATACTTTGAAATGAAAATTGAAATGTCACATGAGATCAAATCAACCAAACAACCAGCCACGCAACTCGTCAACCATACAAACCAATTCCAAACAAACATTGCGCAACCGGCCAAACAACATATAAGCGAAACAACTTACCATCGAAACATTTACAAGCCAAACAACCCGAGGTAGAGCCATCTTGACATACTAATCTACCACATGAAAAGTAATGTTATTCGCTTGGCCATGATAGGACACCAAACAACCATCAAAAATCACCAAAACCAAGGATAAACGAAAAGCACAAACAGGATAAGAATATACTCACCATTGTTCCTTTATATCTGTAGTTTGTCTAAGACTCGAGATCCTGAGGATGTTCATTGTGTGTGGAATTATTCAGTTCGCATTTTGTGATTACTGGATATCCGCTGGCCACTAATTCGTTATAACTGACGCATTTGGGTTCCATGTAGCATAGAGCTAAGCAGAAGTCTTGCACAGGGGATTCCACGGTTCGTATCAAGTGGTTTATGAGCCTTTTGCCAGGGAAAGAAAGAGAAGATGTAAATTCCATCTTGTGACAGAAATCTGTGAGAAATTAATCGGATTTGATAAGCACCATTTATAGTTTACATCTAGAAAGGTAAAGAACCAGTTGCGTTTTTTAGGGACTAAGCAAAGGCAGTTGAGTGATAAAACTTATGAGTTGTATAAATAACAAAACATAACAGTTTCGCCTCTCTCTCCTCCACGACCAGCTATAGCCATTATAATGTCCTCAAATGATTTTGGTCCTTTAACTGCTTTATTTTAGCACTAATTAATCTTTAGAGTTGTAATCGGACAGGGAAATCGGACACAAAACAGTGTCTCTACCAAAGATATTTTCTCAAGTAAATGTAAATGTATTTGTTTTCTTCTTAAATTGTAATGGTTATGACCAATCGGTAACGGGACTTTGCGTCATTCAATTCGATCTTCAATTATACTCATGAGTGAGCGAAATTAGACTTCACTCGGTTCTATTACAATTATAAATTAAATTTACTTACAACACTATAGCAGTATGGATATAGTTTACGATTAAGAAAATTGGAGCACCGCACACTGAATCGCGTATTTCATTAGATATGAGAATTATTTGAAGTTAAAACCATTTCTAACGCGTCTAGGGAATTTTCGACCCATATTTTACTTGATATTGAATACAATATTTTGAATTCGCTTTTGGTAATGTGCATCAATGAAGACACACATCTCTGTTTCTTTGAAAAATCGATTGGGAATTTTTAGCATACCGGTAATTTGATATAATCGGGTGATGGCCTGATTTGAAAGAAGCAACATTCCAGTGTTGATCTTTAGTATAAGAAGCCAGTCTGAGTTAAACCCTCTGAATTTTTTTGTTTTGATTAAAAGGGCTTTTCCTTGATTTGGCGATCTCACTAGTTAGTTCAATTCATGTGGACGAGACATTAAGTCCATGCCTGCTGTGAACTTTAAACTTTTGCTTAATTACCCGTAGAGAGACAAACTCCCTCAGGGTGATTAGCGTGAAGAGAAGAACAAGAAGAGAAGACCTAAAAAGAGTCCTGTTGCCTCTCGATAGCGGGGAGTTTTGTCACCCACTAGTTTCTCTTGTCCTTGCACTGTAACAAAACTAACCAGGAGTCCGTATTAATTTTAATCATACATTTGGAAGACCTGCATTTTTTATGTGTGGGCTGCTATTGGCGGCTTAGAATTTGTGTTGTTTTAACGTTCATGTGACAACAAAATTTTTCAACAATTATCTAAGAGTTTTGATTAGTAAGTTAGGCTGGATGGTCTCAATTCTTGTGAACTATGTTACCTATATATCTATGGAAAAAAATGAAAATAACGAATATGAAACTAAGTCTAACTTAGTTGAACTGTAATGATTTTATATCAGCTCGGAGGAAATGAAAGTATAACTCACCTTCTTCACCGGCAACTTCAGTTGTCAATAAAGACAACAGGACGACCAAGAAGTAAACTTTTGAGGAAGAAGCCATGGTAAAGACTAATTTAAGTCGCTATGTAGGATCATCGCTAGTGACTTCTGAAATGATTTTGATGTTTGTTTACTTCTTTTGTATGCAGAGAGTTCTAATCATACAATAAGGAGATGTGGATTTTCTTTGCGACTTTGTGCCTTGCAGGAGCTTCGATTGGCTCAGAATTTAGCTTAGGCGGCATTCGATCTGATTAAAGTAAATAAAATTCATTGAAAATGTGTTAATTAAAATAAGTTCGATCGATTGAACAGCATGCGAAATATCCTGCTAATGAGATAATTGTAACAGTGTTATGATTGCGCTTCTAGGTTTTAAGAATTTTTTGACCACATGATGATCGACTAAAGGAATAGGTGTAATTGTTATTCCCAGAAGATTAAAATATGAACTTTTTTAACCCTTACTTTGCCGTCACTGAAGCCAGTGGACGTGGAATGAAGGATGTACTAGACTGGTATAACGCTACAGATTCTGGAAGTCTATACAATGGCGTGCATGTGGTCTTCGTAGACTTCCGAAAAGCCTTCGATCTGGTGGATCATGGCGTTCTGTTGACTAAACTTGCGGGCATGGGCATTACCATGAGCTTTTGGAAATGGACACAGAGCTACCTATTAGGCAGAACACAGCAGGTTAAGCTCCCGGGAGTCCTCTCCAGACATGGTGAGGTGATTGCTGGTGTATCCCAGGGCGGTGTCATTTCTCCTACACTTTTTATTGTGCATGTCAACGATATTGAGGACTGCATCTCCAGGGAAATACCTGTATCCACTTGCAAGTACGCTGATGACTGCACCCAATACGAACTTGTTTTTAAGGACTCTGTCAGTCAAATGCGGGATGCTGTGACTCACTTGAAAAGATGGGCTGTGCAGAATAAAATGGAGCTGAATGTTAAAAAGACCAAAGATATGTGGATCACCTTCAAAAAGTCCTGTCCAATTCCTACTCCTATTAATATAGGGCCTACTGAACTGGAGAGGGTTTCAGAGTTTAAACTACTGGGTGTATATGTACAGAACGATCTCAAGTGGAATACACATGTCTCAAGTATTGTCAGCAAAGCGTGTAAACGGATCTACTATCTTAGGGTCTGTAGAACAGCCCATCTCCCTAGGGACATTGGTCTTACAACTTACATCACTAAGATTAGACCTGTTTTAGAATATGCCTCGCCTGTCTGGGGAGGGCTGCCCATTTGCCTCGAAGAAGATCTACAGAGAGTGCAGAATAGATGTCTAAATGTCATTGGTCTCCCTAGGGATACTGTTGAGTCACTTGTAACAAGGCGTCAGAATTTGACGAGGAAAGAATTTAAACGTATCCTAGAATCTGAAGCACATCCTTGTAAACGTTTTTTAGAAAAGCCAGTGGATCATGGCCATAATCTAAGATCTTGTAAGACTAACCCAGCGCACCTCAGAATACCTGTATCACGCACTGTTAGGCACAAACAATCATTTGTTCCTAGAGGTGCTAAACTTAATTTGATTTGATATGTATATATATTATGTAGTGTTTTGAATTTTTATTGTAATATTACCGTAATTCTTATCGCCAAAGGTAATAAATAAAGGTTATTATTATTATTATTATGTAGCTTGAAGTAATTAATGAGGTGTCTGAAAAAGGAACAGGTTCAAAGCTTGTTCTCCGCACGGCAAGTTTAAATAGAGAAAAAGTTCCGTGCTTTTGTTGATGCTCTGTTACTAGGAAGAGAAAGTGATTTTATTTGTGGACACATAATTCCTATTTATATACTTTATTTTCAAATTCTGATAACTTTATCAACCTTCATTAGTTCGAGATTATTAACCCCCTTTGCTTCCCTCTCAATCCAAATTAAGCTGGTGAAATATCTTGCAGGCGTCATCTACTTCACCTTTTTTTTTTATTTCTTTAAGCTTAGGAGAAAGTTATCTTTCACAAACAAAGATCTGGTCTTTCATACGAACTATTATTTCGGCACCTGTTTTAGTAAGAGAATCAATAGCAGTCTTTATTCATACAAGTGTGTTACTTAAAGTAAGTAAATGTGTTCTCTTTGTTAGCTGTTAAGCCTCCTTGACTTTGTTCAAAGCTTTCTACGTTTGAATGAAACGTTTGGCTCACTTTTGATAGCTTGAAATGCAGTCCCTGCAGCACAGCAGCTTAACTTTGTTGTAACCGCTGGCTAAAGAACAGAAGATCAATGGCTCCCTTAAAATTTCAAGTGTAAACGAGCCCTAGGTAACTTGAATTACGTAAACATTTAAACTCAGCCATAACTGTGTTAATCAAATACGAAATATTTGATTTGTTCAAGCCTTTCACTCTCGCTGTCAAATTCATAACGGTCAGTGGTAGAAATTTACATTTTCAAACAAAGAAATATTCTACGGTTTTAGAAGCTATGAGAACCTGCAAGCAGATAACCAAGAGCGCAAGAAACCTAGGTGAAATGATTTTGGCTCTTCCCGAGATACGAGATGATAATAGATAAGGCAACATAAAAGTAACGCCGGTAAATTATTTAAAGATTTGTGTTACTTTTCTTTTTATATTGTAAGAGGGTCGTATGAATCAAAGCGCTATTTAAATTAGGTAACGTGCCATGTTCAATGGGCTGCTATGTTCTAAGTCTAATTCGTCCCTGTGCGCTCGAACTGCTAATTTGAACCTAGAAAAATATTTGACTTTCAAAGAAGATGTTAATGAGGAGAGGACTGAGGGGAGGATGCACATCTACCTGCACGCATTTATATATGAATCCTCTCATTACGTGCAGTTATTTGCTTCAAATTTAATCTGGACCACCCAAGCACAGTTCACAGCTTGTTCAAAACAATTTTGTACATATAGCTGATATCATAATTTTTTTCAGAAATCTTATAGTAACACTGGTAAAGTACTTTAGTCGTGCCAAAGCGGACCAATCCTTAGGACTTATAGGATGGTTACCATTCAGCCAGACTGGGTATCTCGCCTGGGTCAGCATTTTACAATTACAATTAGAGTTAAAATAATGGAAGTAATTATTATGATGAGAAATAAAATTTGTTAAATTTGTGATAGGTGTCTACTTATATAGCGGTTCATAAATGCCCTTTTTACGTGGGGTTATTTTCCCCAACGTCAGTCTGTATCACAGTGGCGCAGGTCACAAATTGGTGGGAGGAAAAGTTAATATAAATGGTAGGATCCAGAGTTTTCTACTTAGATCTGAACTGATCGGTGGCAACAGCCTACACTTTTATGTTTAAAGTAGACCTTCCTGTTAAATTCCCCATCCTCCATTACGGGAGTAGCACAAGTTAACCCTTTAACCTCCAAGATCTGATTGTTGATTCTCCCTTTAAAAGTGCTTCACATTTCCTTGTAAATTAGCTTAGAGAGTTTGATGTTAGATCGGGTAAACAACCTCTTCCTGATAAGTTTGGGTATTCTCATTACCTGGATACTGAATGGATTTTGTTGGGAGAAGTAACAGGTTAATCGCGTCTGGGAGTCAAAGGGTTAACCAGCCTGGGTTGGCTTCACCACATTTATAACTATCAACACAGGTTGTTGGAGTTCTAGTTCCTACAGCTGCCACGAAACGGCACCACCCCTTAGAGAGTTGTGTGACACAGAACACTGAACCATTTGTGGTGTGTCGTCAATGGTATTTCTTTCGTCGTCCCTCTGCTTCATAACAAGGATCGGATACAAATTTAAGTATTAATTTTTAAAATAATTGTAATTTTGCTTTTAAGAATAAATGCTTTTAGCGATTTTTAAGTCTGATAGTTTATTACTGCCCGGGATACGTTGATAACGAGTCGATTGTATCGTTTAATTTTGTCTCAGAGATACCAGTTCTGGAGGATTTCTTGAAAAGATCTTTTCTATCAAATAATTGACTAAAGGGAGAATTGATCAACGAACCTGTTTCTCTCAGAAATTCTTCGTCATAAATTTTTAGAGGAAAGCTCATTTAAAGAGTCGAGAGTCCAAGCAAACCTAGAAAATATTAATATATTTAAAAGGTACCAGATGGCGATTTATGTCTCACTAAAGGAAAGAGATATCTCAACAAATCAACCTCTCTCTTCCTAAAGTTCGGAAACCCTTCCGAAGATTGTCGATTATTCACTTGAAGGAATACGATGAACTTTGCACTTCAACAACACTAGCGATAGTACCTTTAACGACAACAAAAAGATAAAGTGGAATCGGTTTTGTTTACTGACATCTGGAAAGTGATAATTCATTTTCTTCTCATGTAACCTTAAACTTTTTACATGTAGAGAATTTGAATAGCAGGCGATAAGAAGGTTTAGGCTTTGGGAAAGTCAATTTAGATTTTCCAAATTACAGCAAAGAGAAGTAAACCTCTGATTACTTAGACGTGCTATTTGTCTTAGGCTCATTGTCAGTTATAACTAAAACAACCAGAGTAACAGA
This sequence comes from Pocillopora damicornis, assembly GCF_964200805.1. NCBI lineage: Eukaryota > Metazoa > Cnidaria > Anthozoa > Scleractinia > Pocilloporidae > Pocillopora > Pocillopora damicornis. Next base: position 22,014,118 of record NC_142670.1, on the reverse strand, counting down.
TTACACCTTCTCTGTTACCGGTTGCATACACGCAAATAAGCCTGAAAAGGTTATTAAATTAGGTTTTAACTGGTCGTCATTCCGGGCCTCTTTCTGGTGTTGTTTAGTTTTTCGCTGGAATGGCTTGTAGAAGAGTTACTAGCATATACAGCATTTTCTACTAGCAACACGTTTTTCTACAAGATTCACCTGTAAAGGTATGATTTAATCAAAATAAGGAATACTATACTCCTACAATTTTAAACTATTTTATTAAACAACTTGTAATAGCAATGGCTCCGACGAAGGGCTAACGCTCGAAACGTCAGCTTTTTTACCCTTTACGGTGGCTAATTTACGTTTTCAACCCAGTTGTTAACACTAAATTACCTGCTATACTCTCCCACTGACGCAGCACCACAGTTTCTTTAGAAACTTACCCCTTTATTCATGAGTCCTTATATACATTCACAACGCATTTCAAAACGAATATAAGCGACCCTCTCAGCTATGAACACTACTGAACTAGTAGTTGACATAAACCTGAAAAAAAATCAGGCCCTTACGGGATTTGAACCTGTGATCTTTACGATACCGGTGCAGAACTCTAACAACTGAGCTATCAAGCCAACTAGATACTGATTATTATGTTGGATCCGAATAAACCTTCCAAGTGGTGAATAATGACTGCAAATATATGAAAATCATATATGTGCACTATGGTGAAGAAACGAATATAAGAGATCCAACATAATGACCAGCTTCCAGTTGGCCTGTTGGCTCAGTTGGTGGTAGAGCGCTGCGCCGGCATCGCAGAGGTCATGGGTTCAAATCCCGCACGGGCCTGAATTTTTTTCAGGTCTTATTTCAAGTACTAGTTTAGTAGTGTTCATAACTGCGAGGATCTCTTATATTTGTTTCTTCACCACAGTGCGCATACATGATTTTCATATATTTACAGTCAGTACTTCAAAACATTCCGGAATTCGAAGCTTACAACACAACTATTGTGGTAGAAATACATCATAATTACATAGCCTAATAGAATGTTCTAGTTTTCCATACTACGTCATCAGAAAGTTTGAGTATCAATGTAACAGTGACTAACAATTATGCAATTCTAGAAATTATTTACAGTCTCTATTCACAACACGCCTAAGCTGCTTTAGTTTCTAACGACCTGATTAAACATCAAGAGTTCTTAAAACTTACATAGTGAAGCACCTCGATCGGAATAGATAGAGATATTATGATTATTTGGAAGCTTACTAATGCCTATAGCTGTAGACATTAGCTGGGGGACGGGGGGGGGGGTGTCTGTTCTATTACTCGGATAAACAACTATTGTTCAGTCGACTCTGATGATGATTTCCGCTAAGGTTATAGAAACGTCAGTCACTATTACTGATTACTTGCAGTCACAACTTCTCAGGAGCACTCTTACCTGGAAGATCAAACTAAGCAGTCCAAAGGTACTCTTGTGTTGAAACTACTCACTGTTTAACACTAATCATAAAAAGTGGATCATATGAAATATTTTAAGTCCTTGTTATCATTGATGTACATGTGCGTGCCACTAAATCGATTTGTGAATCCTTTCACTGTGCAGAATGACTTGCTCATAGCATTCAGTCTGTGCTGCAGTAGCGCGAGGGACATTTAGGTGGCTTTTGTAGTTGGTATATATAATAGGATCCGCAGTCTTTCACTTTAATAGTTTTTGAATACTTGCAACAATCTCCAGCTCTGGTAAAGCAGACGTCGGAGGAAACCTCATCATCTGCCAATGTGGGGTGACCACCTTTTAGCCAGCCTGAGTAGACCGCACCACATCTATTATCCGGTACGCACTGGGTTGGCATTTTTGTTCCTGCATCTCCCACAAAACGATACCATTCCCCAAATATTAAGGATGAGGAATCGTCGTCACATTTTTCTTTACCGTTGGGTGCGATGTAAGTGTTCTTTCTGTCAGCATCGCTCAGGTTTCTATAATTATGGCACGGATCGGCTAAAAAGTTGAATTTCGGTTAACGCGATGTTTTATATATTTTTCTTTATAAGAAAGCTTAAGGGAAAAAAATCATCATACAAACTGCGGTGTTTTAGAAGGATTTCCCGCCCTGAGAAAATTCGTAACAACACGCGCTTAATAGGACGATGATATTTTAAATGTGTTTGATATCGCCAATCAGCTGTGTCAGGTTAATAAATGAATGGAAAAGCGTTGACCGTTCTCGATCCAGGGTCGGTTGTCGAGATTTTATCGGATTAATGGCTGCTTAAAGCACAGAAAAAATCGTATTCGTAACAGACAGTGTCGTTCAAAATTCCTAGAGGCGGAAGTAAAACAAAATACGAAAACAAAAACCGAAAGTTACGTACTTGACTTAAGTAATGGTATTTCTTGCGGCTGAAAACGAAAATCGACAACTGAGAGATTTGCCACAGGCCGATTTTGGCCGTGTACATGAAAAGATTTCTTTTGACGATAAGGAAAAAGTCAACAACTGAGAATTTTGTGAAAAGAAAGTTACGCCCATCATCTGTTTCTGTAATGGTTCGACGCATTTTTTCATCTTGAGCTTTTTCACGGATGCGCTTTACGATTTTTTTTCGAGGATCGTGAAATCTCAATTTTCATTTTATGGAAAAGTAGGCTTTTCTTCTCAGTGAAGGCCTATTGTGTCTATATGATAAATAAAATAGTACATGGTTGCTTGCAGTCATGGAGCTTCTCTTCTCGTGTTCAACTCAATACCAAGAGATTATAACAGTTTATATTCTCATGAGATAGCGAGTTGAACACTCGAGGAGAAATTCCAAATCAACGGGCACCCATGTATTATTCTCCATATATTAAATGAGGACAAAATGGCCTAAGGTTAGAATTATTTGGCTGTGAAAAAGTTTGCTGTATCGAAGTGGAGCTGTACTGTAGTATATAATTTTTCTTCGAAGTGAGCAGATATGCCTGGACAACATCGTTGGGAGCTGATTATTGCTTAACCAATAGAGAACGTTTTTCCCGAGTTTACATACGCTCATCTAAACATAAAATGAGGTTGAGAGAATTTGAGAAAGTTATGCAAACCCGACATGCAGCGTAAATTTCGAGAAATTTCCCAGCTTGCCGAGTCTTTAAATGAGAGAATGTAAACGCAGGAAAAAGTACCCTATATTATTTAAACATATCTCTCCAAGAACATTACAGAAGAAGTTAAATGTTGTTTATTAATAACTTATCTATTTCTCAATACACGCTCTGGAAGATAGTATTTCTAATAGCCAATCAAATCGTGTGCCTGATAACAGATAAACCAATCAAAATTCGCGTTAAAAAAGTTCAAGTTGAAACTTGTGGCAATTTCAGCTTTGAAATATCGTAAATTTTACAGAAAATACCGAAAGCATTTGAAATATACGACACCTAAGGAAAGAACTTCAAGAGGAGGAGTTTGGTAAAATTGAAAATGAATTTCACTGTAATTTATCAGTTTTTTTAAACTGACGAAACCTTGCCCGATTTAACAGCCCTGAAACATGATTGAGAACTGGGGAAGTTGAATCGCTCATCTTCCTTTGTCAATTTTTGCTGGTTAGTACAGTTTTGCTCGAGCCTTTTCCAGCAACTGACAAAACTTTTTTCCTTCTGTTTAAGTCACTCTTAGTCTTGCATTAAGTGTTGTTGGATTTCTACATACAAAAGTCTCCAATTCAGACTTCATACTTTGCTCGTAGCTTCGTCGGCTAGATTAAAATTTGCCTACGTTTCCCTTATTCTCTTTGCCTGCTTCCTAATTTTGGGAAAATATTCTTCCATTAATTACTATTGAAATAAACACAACAATTGAATCTTGTGATTCCTCAGTATTGCACTGGGCATCCTGTACTGAGCATAAAAATCACGTAATCGGGCGAATAAGCGCGCTTGTATTCCGCGAACACGGTGTTGCTTTTCAATAAATGGACCAAGCAAAGAGTTACGATGCTCTTCAGCTCTTGAGCACGGTGACCTCTATTTTTCATTGCATAATATTGGTGTACAAATTTTATCCCCTTTATATTGGATGAACGAAAAAAAATCATCGAAGGCAAAAAAAGATATGGCTAAAAGCGTGCACAAAGCCCGTCATTTGATGATGAAAATTATGACCTGGAAAGCAACGAGTCGAGGAACGTTTCGAGTCGACGTCTCAAAATTACGTGATTTTTTTCACAAATTATATATTAAATTCTTCCCTACGCTCGAGACTTTGTACCTTTAAATTTTTTTTCAATTTTTACTTTAAAAACTATAATTGCTTCCAGCTATCGAAAAATGTGCCGTGAAATGAGGCGCGTGAAAATGCACTAGTAGAGGTCGTAGAGGCAGAAGTGGGTAAGTTTGGCCCGTCATTTCTCTCAGACAAGCAAGGTGACCTATCTTTTTGGTTATACTTTTCGAAACAGACATTAGCAAGGAACATTTAAGGAAAGACTGAAAAAGTTGTCGGATAACTTTTTTTTTTTTTCTGAGGAATCACCTTAATAGGTTCGAATGGGAAAATCTTAACCGCGGTCAACATCGATTTTAATCAATCAAATTATTCTGTTTGATTACTTTCAATCCTTTCGAGACAGCCTCATAATGATTCTATTTATAATATCAATTATACATTAACTAGAGAAAATAAGGGGATGATTGTTTTCTCTCCTGGAGAACAAAAACGATGCACATCAAGTCTACAAATGTGATACAAAAAAAAATCAAAAAATCAAATCTATATTTTGAACATTGAGTGCGATAGTTGTCGTTAGAGAGTTGTTGGTCACTATTTACTATAGATCTGAAGCTGATCAACGAAAATGTTCAGCATTTTGTCCTGTTGCTTTCAAGTGGGATCAAGGATTTTCATTTTGTACCATTGGTCAAAAATACTAAGGCAAGGGTAACTACTTTATCAAAACAAACAAATCAGCCGACTAAGAAGGAACGTGCAAATTAAACAAACAAACAGACGAAAGCAAACTAACATTTCTCAACGTTATAGTGAGGCAATTACCTTTGCAGCTCCGTCCATCTCCGTTAAATCCAAATAAACAGGTGCACACAAAGGATCCATTTGTGTTTTGACAAGTAGCGTTCAGGTGACAATCGTGAGTATTTTTTTGGCATTCATCAATATCTAAAAAAATGGGGAAGAAAAGAAAAATTATACAACGGAAGTGGTTCCACGAGTCGGATAACACATTCATTTTTAACTTTTATAAGATGAAAAAGCATTACGTTAGCTATCATTGTGATAAATGAATTGTTAATTTAAACTAAACCAAAACTTCCACTGCAGCGGAATCTCTCTCTGGCCACCATTCCAAACTGTAGTTGGATATCAGCCGTTAGAGATCGGCCTTAGTAGCATTCCGTTGTAATACGCACTCCAAGGCCAAACGTGATATATAAATATGGCGGTTTAAATACTCCAGGTTATATTGTGTTCTTATTGGTCTATTCTGTAATTAACCTTTTTCGCAATGTTCTCCTTCGAATCCAGGAGAGCACGAGCATCGATATCCCTTGATTGTGAAACCGGATTGACAAGTTGCATTATTTTGACAAAGTGGGCTTTTACCGCACGCGTTCTGAAAAGAAAAAAGAAAAAAATAATAAAGAAGGAAGATCGATGTATTAAATAATTGATACATGAATGAACGAACTTAAGTTTTGTTAAACGTCGGTTGTTTTCCACGATTCATCACCGAGTTGCTGAATTTGAATTATACCTTATATTTTACCTTTGAGCCTCGATAATAAAAATCAGCATCAATTATCAGGTCAGTATCATTTTCAAGATGAGTGGCGTTATTCAGTTCACAGATATAAGCGATTCCTCCAGTCTCTGGCTCTTTTTTGAAGTTAGCACTGACGCAGTTGTCGTTCATGTAGCAGAAAAGTTCACAGTGGTCCAAGTCTTTGACGTGTTTAGTTTCGACTACATGGTTTACAAAACGTCTTTCAGCAAAGAAGAAGTAATCTGGAAACACCATTGTACGATCTCGCTCTGAAATAAAGCAATCAAAATATAGTTAGAAAACAATTTTTTTCTTTTCATACAGAAATAAACTCACGATTCGAGTTATTATGCGTGCAAAATAACACGCTTGGTGAACAAAGAACTGTGATCTCAGTTAAACCATCACTACGAAAAAAAGGAAAAAAATTGATGCTACCTTCATTTGTTGACTTTTGTCTTTCTTTGAACATAAGTATCTAGGACAATTTTCCAAGTTTCAATTCCGCGATCAGAGATTTCCTCATGATTTGAGCGGAGACTTCTATTTCGATAAAGTAGGTTAACACATAAAATGCTTGCGTAAAAGACAAATTTGAATAAGGTTTATAATTGTTTTTTGATCACGCTGTGCCCACTCTTATATCACAATTTCGGAATATTTTGTATAATAAGGCACTAGATAATTACACCCCGCCCCCTTCTCCACTGAGAAAAACTTTCAAAACAAAAGAGAAACGAAAACCAAAAATTGGTTGCAGCGACCATCACTTTTCTTTTGTGAAGACACAAGGCTTTTAGAGAGAGGGTTCGGTCTCTCTATTTTCAGCAGCAATATTATTTTAGGGGAGATAGGACAAAATCCGTAAAGAATACGATCCGTCAATCTTTTACTGTTGCTGTAATTTATCATAATTTTGAATGTTTTGTGTAATAGGGCACAAGGTAATTAACCCCAGCCCTCCCTCCCTCCCAAAGTTTAAAACAAAAGTAAAACAAAAACAAAAATTAGCAGCAGCGACCATCACTTGTGAAGAAAAGATGTTTATAGAGCATTTCGTGTCTTCTTGTTTCCCCTGAACGATATTATTTTAGCGGAGATAGAACAAAAGCCGTTTAAAAAAGCTATCCGCAAATTTTTCTCAAGTTCCTTCTCTAATTCATGATTGATAAGTCATGAAAAAAATCATTTTTCTTTATAAACCTTTTCACTTTCTTCATCACACAGGTCCTTGAAATTCAGAGTTTCTTACTCGAGTTTAAACGATCGCCTTTGGTTATTTAGATCGATTATCACAGAAGAGGAAATTTATGCTAATTTTCATTAAGACGGGCTATTGTTGTCAGGCATCACGCAGGAGATTCATATACGGGTTCAACATGTTTCTGTCGATAAATTCAGTATACATTGGGAAATTTGACTTTTTCCTGTAAAATAGTAAATTTAAATGAAGAAAGTCAAACGCTATATTTCTCAAACAAAAAATATCGAAAGTACCAACAATTTAACGGTAGTCATGCCACCTGTTTTTGAGGTGAGTGCCTTTAAACTAATCCTTAAATATATTTTTTGCTGACCTGAACTTTCTCTGAGACTTGCACAATATTTGATTCTAGCTTTTGATAGATAAGCTATGTTCATGGACGAATATACAACAAAACATTGTAGGCATTCTTTAACATATGTCAGCACTGTTCTCTTGTAAACGAAGTAATTTGTATTTGCCAAAGTTTTTTGTCGTTTTGCATCTCATATCCAATTTTCTGAATAAAGAAACGATAAAAAATTTTTGTTAAATACCTTTTTATTTTTCAAAAACGAGTTCCAATTTTGGGTGGATGTTCAATGTCGGTTTTTGACAATGTAACGTAACTTTAAGTCTTTTTATATCAGCAAAAGAGAATAAAGGAGATATATAAATAAGGTTGCACTCATAAGTGAATCGAAGGATAAAAAATGATACGCCGTCTGCGACTCACCTTTTCCAAAAGTGAAGTTAGTCAACAATGCATTCCAGGCTATGAACATGAAAAATGAAATAAATTCCATGCCTTCTTCAAGGTAACGGTTTTCTGTTTCTATCACGCGCGTATGGCACAAGTTTTACGTTGATCGCCAGCTCCCAGCAGTGGATTAAGCTTCCCAAATCGACCTGTCGTTATGAACGAAACTGTATTATGAAAATAAATTTTAAAAAAAGGCCTGTAGCTGTCGGTTCTATGTGGACATTAATGCAAATAACGCAATTGGGTGTTATCCGCTTCGCTCGATGGAGAGAATTAGATCTCCTAGGAATATCTTTAAATGTTAACATACGTATCAGACAGTGAAATTAGTCCCCAGAACAACGTTGTAAAAATTTCGATCAATTTTTTGAAGGTCTAATTGACAGCGAAAAACCCCAGGAAAAGCAGATACTGAGACGTTAATTTCTTTTAAACTTTTCGATAAAAATAACTTTTAAAATTTAAAAGATCAAGCATATTTTTCAGCATATTTGTTTAGCACATTTTTCATTCATTCCCACTAAAAGATAAATACCCTGCAAAATTTAATTGTATTTTTAATATTTGACGTATAGCAACTTTGGTAACAATAGACATTTAATTAACAAAAAAGTCATGTTCCCGTTTCAAGCCCGCCTTAATTTGTCAGTTTTTGGAGTTAAAATACTCTAATTAAGAAAGGACTTTCATCAAACTGTCGCGCGATTTTACTTTGAATTAACAATTAATTTCTCCTCTATTACTTTACATAGTAAATGTTTTGTTCAAGATGACAGACAAGGCAGATAACAGAAGCTTTTTATGTCTTTTTATGAGCCACAAAATGACGTCTTTAATAAATTATCTCATATATTTTTCCAGCTTGCCTAATTCTTCGGTGGAATTTGCTCGAATTTTCAAGTTACGCTCATAATTGTTTAAGTTCTTATTAGATGTGATATGCCACGGAAAAATAGCTCAATAATTTCGAACTTCAATTTAATTAAAGAAATAAAACGTTGGAAAAATTGTGTGATCCACATTTCTAGTCCTCGAGTCTCTATTGTTTAAATTTGCAAATGTATTAGTCTCGATGCACGAATGGTTCAATTTCTGAAATTGAAAACTGTCAAACAATCTTTAGAACTTATGCACGTAGGAACATTTTTCATTTGTTTTGTATCTGAGGCGAATAACTGTACATAAATTCAAGAAAAAGTTCCAGTAAAGAATAGTGAAATTGTTTCAAAAACAGCTTTCAAGACATGGGTTTTGCCTAAGTTAAGAGGCTTGCATTTTTCAGCGAATTTATTCAGCGTCGCTCTTAATGCCCTGTTTACTATTCGAGTTGTTATCAGATAGTTTTCTTTTGACTGTCGACTGGTCTCATTCGCGTTTTCAACGATATAGAGAATACTTTATTTAGGCAGGCGATAAATTAAATCGTGCTATTTTTTGTAATTACGACTAGACCAAACTGTTCGACTGAAGTTCATGTAGACTTATTTTCCATCGATTACGATTCATCTTTCGTTAAATGTGATTCACTGGCGCCTTGAAACGAAGTAAGTAGGTGAATATGTAGAATATGGAACTAGCAATCAAGGAGATGCAGATGATAGAAATACAGAATATTGTGGTGAAACTTGCAAGATTTACTTTACGAAGCATCGTGTGTTATAGTCTTCATCCTGAACTTTTCATCTTACACTTAACGAAGGGTAAATTATGATTTTCTTGGTTTTTGCTTAAGCATTCATGAAATAATCAGTTCGGGAAGTTAAACGCTGACTACCATGCAATACTGCTTCCGTTGAAGGAAAACAACTCAAGGCCACTCAGAAACTGGCATTACATCGTCGTTTTATAATCGATAACAGAATCCTTGGAATCTTTTAGCCATCACGGGAACATTACAGCATTTAGGTTTTTAAAATCATATAGGAACATTAAGTAGCAGGCTCGTATAACTTCAAGGTGGTAAGACATCCAATAAATTTTATTCGTATCTTGAATTATGAGTTGCCTCTATTTCATTTCCTACGGTCTTCTTAAGGACAGGAGTCTATAAGGAAACGGTTGCTAGATCCTTTTTTCCTTATAACTCTACTTTTGGTGTGCTGTCTTGTAACAAAATAAATAAAAAAAGAGAAATTGCAGGTTCCGCGTAACTTAACGAGTCCACCGAGGAGTTTACGGGAAAACGGAGAAAAATTAACACTGCCTTCATTTGCGGATTTTTGCCTATCTGAGAACATAGGTATTTAGGAAAATTTTCTACGTCTCAATTCCGCGCTCAGAAATTTCCTCATGATTTCAGCTGAGATAAAAGAGGTTAACACATAAAATGCTTGGAACAAAACAAATTTGAGTAAAGTTTTTGAATTGTTTTTGTTCATGTCGTTGTTACGGCTGCTATATTTTAAATTCCCAACTTTATGTATAATACGGGTCCTAGGTAAATAGCTCTGGCCGTCTCCCTCCCAAAAACGGTAAAAAAGGGAGAAACAAGAACAAAAATTGGCATCATCGAGCATCACTTGTCTTTTGTGGAGACACAAGGTTTTTAGAGAGCATTTTTCTGTTTTGTTTCTCCTGAGCGATATTGTTTTAGGGGAGATAGAACAAAAGCCATTAATAAAAGCTATACGCAAATTTTTCTTAAGTTCCTTTTCTATTTCATGATCGATAAGTCATAAAAAAAATTCATTTTTCTTGATAAACCTTTTTTCTCTTTCTTCATTTTACAGGTCCTTGAAAATTCAGATTTTTCTTACTTGAGTTTACACGATCGCCTTTGGTTATTGAGACCGATTATCATAGAGAGAGGAAATTTATGCTAATTTCCATTGAGACAAGACATCTTTGTCTTGCATCACGCAGCAGATTCATCTATGGGTTCAAGATGTTTCATCAGTAAATTCAGTATACATTGGAAAATTCGACTTTTTCCAGGAAATAGTAAACTTTAATTAAAAATGTCGAACACTATATTTCCCAAACCAAAAATATCGAAATAGTCGGCAATTTAAGGTCGACAGATGCCGCCTGCTTTTGAGGTGAGTACCTTTAAACTAATCATTCAACATGTCTGTGCTAATAACTTTCTCTTAGACTTGTGCAATACCAAATTTTAACTTTTAATAGATAAGCTATGTTTATGGACGAATATGCAACAAAACAATGTAACTATTCTTTACCATATGTCACCACTGTTCTCTTGTAAAAATAATTTCTTTGAGATGGTTAAGTGCGATAAAAATGTGCTTCCGTACGATGCAGTGAGATCAAATTCCCGCCTAATAGAACACAGGGAAATTGAACATAACATAGTGTTATACGTGCATGTTATTGAGAGAGGAGGGATGGGAATGTAACCATTTTCAATTAAGTCTTTCGAATTTACCGAAGTTTTTTGTCGTTTTGCATCTAATATACAATTTTCTGAATAAGAAACAATTAAAAATTTTTACTAAATACCCTTTAATTTTTCAAATATGAGTTCAAATCATGGCTGGATGCTGAATGTGGAGTTTTGACTTAGTCTTTGCTGATTGTTGTAACTTTAACTCTTTTTGTATCAGCAAAAGAAATAAAGGAGACATATGAATAAGGTTGTACTCATAAGTGAATCGAAGGATAAAAAATGATTTGCCATCTGCGACCCACCTTTTCCAAAAGTCAAGTTAGTCAATAATGCATTCCAGGCTATGAACATGAAAAATGAAACAAACTTCATGCCTGCTTCAAAGTAACGGTTTTCCGTTTCTACCCCACGCGTATGGCGCAAGTATTAAGTTGATCACAAGCTCCTAGCAGTGGATTAAGCTTCCAAAATTGGCCTGTTTTTATGAAAGAAACCATACCATGAAAGTCAATCAAAACATAAAAAACAATTCAAAATTCTTGGGGCTATCAAGTCTATGTGGAAAGTAATAGAAATGTCTCAAATAGATGTAACCCGCTTCCCTCGATGGAGAGAAGTGGGTCTCACAGGAATATTTTTACAAGTTAACATACTTATTAGACATTGAAATTAGTCCTTAGAACAACATTGTAAAAATTTCGATCTATTTCTTTAGAACGTCTACTTGACGGCAAAAAACCCCCAGGAAAAGCAGATATTTAGACGTTAAGTTCTCTTAATTAAATTTGACAGATGAAGAATATTTTCGCCATATTTATCCAGCATATTTTTCAATTCATTCCTATCGAAAGATAAACACCTTGGAAAACTTATCGTGCTTTTAATATTTGTCGTATGGCAAGTTTTCTAATAATAGACATATAATAGAAAGAACAGTCATGTTCCCGTTTAAGTCCACTTTCATTTGTCAGTGTTTGGAGTTAAAATACGCAGACGTGTTATTTTCATCAAACTTCGCTCCTAAAATTGTCTGAGAGAGTTGATAATCAACCCTAATATAAAGCTCTTTAGCGCACGGATATCTATCTCCACTAGGTGTTCTTAAACTACCCATAGAAAAACGAATGTCCATTAAAAAATGTTGGTTTTAGATGTATGTGAAGTGACGACGACTCGACCTCGACAAAAACTCAGAAGAAATAATATATTCTTATTGAGCGAGGAAAAAAATACGATTTTTGACAAGTTGGCTAATTAACATTTACAAGCTGCTGCTTATCCTCATCTTATATAAAACAAAAATCCCGATGATTGTTGAAACCCTTTGTTTATCTGCTAAGTCCAATAACCAAAAGGGCAAGAAAGATTCAAACATAAAATTTCCAAACTATATCCGATGAATAATCCTTTCTAATACATCAAACATTTTGGACGGAGTTGAAACTTCAGCGACCTTTTGGTAATTTTTGTGGTAAACCGAGCAACATATTGTTTACCAGAGCTTTCGTGTTGCATAGAAGATAGGTTCGGTTAGTAATCCCCGAATATTGATAATCTGCTTTCGTTGAAAAACCCTACGTTAGTTTGCTTTCAAAATCGTACCATATCCTTATTTGAGAATGAAGCCAACCTTTTTCTTTTGGTATGTAGAATTAAAGGAGCCGCGGGTAAATATTCATTTCGTAAAGAATATGGATTTTCCAGGGAAAATATTACTCAAATAACCCATCAAAGTTTTCGATATAATCAACTCTTACCTCTCAAGATGCAAAGCTCTTTGGTCCCTTACTGTTTTCGAGGTAAAAGCGCTTTCTTTCATAACAATATGGTAGCTATGGTTACCATAGACACACCTGGTTTCAAGCCAAAACGATGATTAACTTTAGAAAAGAACTTCCTTGTTCTCTCTACAATGTCATAGTTACCACGATCACGATCTCAAATTTTGCAATAAGCGTAAGTTTCGGCTGGTAACGTTGACAAATTATCATTATGAAATATCATATTCGGTCTACAGTAGCTTTTAAACGTTGTTTAAGAAGATTTCCCTTAAGTTCTCAAATAATCCAGTGTTTATCTAAGGAAACTCCACCGTGTGATAATAAAGGATCGCTAATGAAAACTAATACGGAAAGGATGTCTTTGACAAGAAAATATTGCCAGCCTCGAGAAACGTTAAGCTTTTCGTTGCATAAGCTATTCACAAAAGCTCTAAACATACAATAACACTCCTATGTTTGCATCAATCAAAAGGGTCCCAATTACAGAGTATGGAACTTCTTTAAAATAAGTGGGTGCCGAGTAGATTTTTACGGGCAGGGAAATAAGAAATGTTGCACTTTTTTGTGGTTTTGAAAGTTAGTTCTCTAATTAAGAAAGTACTTTAATCAACCTGTCGCGTAATTTTAGTTTGAAAAGTAACTTGCTCTGGCCTCGAGAAAGTCTTCCAGCAAATACTGACGATTCGTGTTTGAATTTATCTATCAAAGTTTATGAAGCTCCATCTTGCGCGAAAGCCACAATGACCATAATTCACGGACGTCAAGACATGCAATACAAACGATGTGCTCGAACCTCTGGGGCTTCAAAGCTACAGTACAAATTCAAGTTGACAATGAGGACAAACAGATTAAACAAAATGCGATGTAAATTTACGCCAATATGCCAAATCCTTAAATTTTGTTTGCTTAATATATGCATTTTCCCCTATTATTTCACATAGTAAATGTTTTGTTCAAGAAAATAAAACTTGGGGATAATGATCTTGTTTCTTTCAAGTGATCTTGTTTATTTCAAGTAGCTGAAGAAGTTTTCTCGCCAAATGTTTGTAATACCCACATTTGGAAGCTCGGTAAATTTCATTTTCGTTTTATTTCAACTTCACAGAAATAGAAGTTAAGGCTAGATATCAAATCTTACCATGGGGTTAAAGTGATACTCAAGTTTTTCATGCAATAAGTACAGTCATCTCCTACCTTCCAAGATCCAACGTTCTTTGGTGCCCAACACTAGACTAATTTAGCCAAACGCGTTTTCTTTTATTACTGTCTGGTAGCTATGGTTACGATAGATGAAAGCCAAGATGAACATTAATATTAGAAATGAGCTTCCCTCTTCCTGTTTGGGCTCTTTGCACAAAAAGCTAAATTGGTGAAATAATACGCGGCGAAGAATTTAAGTTAGTGCAACGGATTGACTGAAGTAATGCATCTTTTCATGTGGCAAACAATAGCGCCGTATCCATTCGGCTGTTGGTTGCAAACAATCAAAATGGATTTTTTTTCTCTTGGTATCACTTCCGGTTCTAACAAATTACAAGATTCCAGGCTTTATTTTCTTGTTATCTATTAGGTAATATAGGAATTTGCATCAACTTTAAACTCTGTGAAAAATGTAGCAACACAGATCTTAGGGCGAGTACCTTACTGTACCACCCACTTCACCACATCAAGCGAAATGTTTTCCCGTTTGGCCCTCCTACTTACTCTAAACAATACATGTGCGCAATAATTTAAGGATGGCTTTCCTATTTGAAAACCCTATGTAATTAGTCATTTTGTCTTCCTCCGCATTCATTAACGTCCAAATTAATTAATGATAAGTTCTAATAACCTCTTTGCCATAATTTGAACGGAATTCAAACGAGCTGCATTTAAGTCTAAGTTGAGGTATAGGACAAAACGATTTGTGAAAAGAAATCTTTGTAAATACAGAAAAAAACAGCCGTAGTTTTTGGCAAGTTGGATGATTCAAATGCAAATTTTTTTCATTAACTTTATTTTTCTTTACTGTAAACTGAACCCAAACAGCGGGCTTCGTTATTTTATTAAATCCTCTCTCATTGCCTTATGGGATTTCCCGTCGCTTCCAGTTTCAAAATTTGTGACGTGCTTGGAACCGCCAGCTCTGACATTTATAATTTGGTATTTTTCTCTATTTACGATAGCGATAGAACTACAATTTCTACAACGGGTGTCATTATAACATAAACAAATATCGCTGAGAAAAGGTTCAAGAAGTAAACCCGTTGTAGGAAAATAAAAATTGTGGAGAATCATCATGTTTATTTCAGTAGCTGAAGATGTTTCCTTGCCAAATGTTTGTGATACCCACATTTGGAAGCTCAGTAAATTTAATTTTCGTTTTATTTCAACTACACAGAAATAGAAGAGTTAAGGTGGATATCATTTCTTATCATGGGTGACGGTCAAACTCAAGTTTTCCATGCATTAAGTACAGTCATCTCTTACCTTCTACCTTGAGCCAAATGTGTTTTCTTTTATCACTGTCTGGTATCTACGGTTACGATATAGACTGTTGGTTTCAAGCTACGATGATCATTAATATTAGAAATAACCTTCCCTCTTCTTCTTTGGGCTCTTTGCCCAAAAACTTAAATTGATAAAATAATACGCGGTGAAGAATTTAACCAAATGCAACGGATTGACTGGAGTAATGCGTCATGGACTGTAAAATGTTATTATTAATTTCTTGAAAGTGTCGCCCGTCACGTCAGGTGGAAGAGGCATTATAATTATAGATCGTTTTTTTAGTAATTCATACCAAACAAACGCAATGCAGGTGAATTTAAGAGAACAAAAAGACGGACTCCAATAAGAATTCAAGGCAAGTCCTGTAAAAATGGTTTTGAGAATCATACAAACACAGAAAAAGAGGAGAATTCACCACTAAGTACTTCTTAGCTT
Source organism: Pocillopora damicornis (assembly GCF_964200805.1). Taxonomy (NCBI): domain Eukaryota; kingdom Metazoa; phylum Cnidaria; class Anthozoa; order Scleractinia; family Pocilloporidae; genus Pocillopora; species Pocillopora damicornis. The sequence continues at coordinate 21,998,309 of NC_142670.1, read as the reverse complement.
GATGAATTTTACTTAATCGATTACAGTCTATCAATATAGTTAATCTATGATAATGAGACTGGAAAGACAGAATTTTTTTTTGTAATCCAAAATTTTCTAAAACGTGTTTAGTTAAACACAAGCCCACTAGAGACTGGGGCTGCACACTGCGGCAGACCCGACGACCCAACATACACAAGGGTAGTTGGGATCCAAATATAGAAACTTCTTTACATAGTGTAGAGCCAGTAAAATCATTGTGTTTTCGCTAAAAAATTTGGGTTAAAATGGCCGCGAGCTAAAGTTGCACTTGCAAGGCTTGAAATTTTGAGGACTTTTTTACTCCGACCGATTTATTAATAAATTTTTCATAATGAGATATACACGCTGGGGGTGTATTGTGGGATTATAAAGGACCTCTCTGCGTCTCTGCTATGGTTTGTGACTCCCGCAGTCTTGACCGCTCAACACGGAAAGTATGTTCAATCGAGAGTTAAGAAATTTATTTCGCTATCATTTACTTTCCAAAAATACATTTTGAATTTCTTTAACTATCAAATAAATTATTAAAAGATGTAAAGCAGTGCGCTGATTAAAATTTCCTCGATTGACCGACCGGAAACCTTAAAGAGGTTGACAAATTAATGATGAATTTCTCTCCTGAGAAATGTAAAAAATTAGAAAAAAAGTTTCAAGCATGTTTTTCAATAGTAGCAGAGTATGTTGGGTTATTTTTCATTTCATCTGAATGCTCCATACAAAGCTCCTTTCTTCTTTTCTGCAACGTTTTAGTATATGTAGGTTTCGCTGTGGTAAACAATAGCGCCGTATCAATTCGGCTGTCGATTGCAACCTATCAAATTTTTTTTTCTTAGTATCATGTCCGGTTCTAGCAAATTGCTAGATTCCGATTCCAGGCTTTATTTTCCTGTTATCTGTGGGGTAATATCGTAATTTGCATCAACTCTAAATTCTGTGAAAAATGTAGCAACACAGATCTTAGGGTGAGTGCCAAACTGCCGCCCGAACCTAACCGCTGTGGACTATAGCCTTCTCCGAGTGCGAGAGAGCGTACCCATATTTGTATATTCACCAAGGCACATCCAGCGAGCCTGGGCTAACTGTGACTTTATCGTTCATTTCTTCTTTGGTTGATAAATCTCCGAATATGACTTGAACGTCTACCACAAAATACCTGGGGTCTTCTGCAGACATCATGGCGACCGGTCGAGCACTGCCGAGCTCGCTGAAATATTTTGTGTTCTCGCTCATAGCGGCTTTAATGATACGGGAGAAAGTCGTTTTTATCTATAGATTTGCAAATATACCTGGCGCCGTAATTTACGTTTTTTAAACGTGAGCAGATACGAAAATCCTCAAAGGAAAAACAAAATAAACATTCCAGTTTTAAAGATTTTCACGCTCAGTTAGATAGCAAACTTACGCACGGTAATAAAAATCAAACACAGCTAAAACTCGTATAGTTTACAAAGTTCAGTGTTCAAAAACAAAACAGAATAAAACAGAAATGATGACAAATTTAACCAAACTGGCATAATTGTTAAAATTCATACTAATCATGACAGTGTCTGAGCGAATACGATCATGCTGAAGTTCATCGCGGCTCGCTCATCATGGCGATCTGCGGTCATCACAGTAAAGCAAGCCTCAGAAACTAAATCGACCACCCTTCGAGTGAAAAAATAAGAGCTTGCTCTGATATCCTTTTCGATACGATGAGTGGAAAGTCACATCAGTCACTGCAGCCGAGTTTTGCGGCGCTGACATCACGAGCGATCTTCATGTTCCGGTGAATTCGGCTGTCGTTCATTCAAAAAACACTCGCCTTGAACAGTTTGTTTTCTACTTTGTCATGTGAAAAAACTCGCGTGTTTTTATAAGCCATAATTCGGCTGAAGTTCACTGAACATTTCATTTCAAGATTCTGTATTAGGGACTTAAAAACTTCAGGCAAAAGTGTTAAATTCGACTTGCCGCACTGTTTTAGTTTGTAAACTATCGTAGAATGTGAACTTTGATGGTTTTTGAACTTTGATGTTTTGACACTTTTGACAGCTTTAGTCTTGTACAGCCAATCAGATTATTTGAACGATTCTAACAGGGATTCTGATTGGCTTATTGTAGCGTGCTTTATGAGAGTATAGAGCATGCTGACGACACTGTTGTTCGCTTTGGAAATAAAGTTTGTTTTGAAAATTGAAAGTAATGCTTGGGTAATTTAACGGATTCTTTATTATAAAACAAATAGAGAAGCCTTGACTGTGCTCTGTTCTGTTATAAAGCACGCAGGAAGCGGATAGAGCACTCAAGAAGTGAGAAGAAACACTCGACTACGTCTCGTGTTTCTCCTTACACTTCTTTCGCGCTCTAGCCGCTTCCTGCGTGCTTTATAACAGAACAAAGCACAGTAAAGGCTTCTCTATTTGTTAAATAGAATGTTGTAGTTTCCCATCCTATGTCATTAGAAAGTTTGAGTACCAATGTCACAGTGACTAAGAATTCTAGAAACTATGTACAGTCTATCCACAACACACCTAACACGATTTTAAAATCCTTGTGCATGATGATGCTAACGAAAGGATAAGCGAACATAGTAAACAAATTGCGTATAGTCACGGACCGCCGTGACTCATCGTGGAAGGCTTTTAGACAGAATAACAACTACATGCAGAGAAGGCATAGGTATTAACAGTTGCTTTGGTTTCTGCTATGGCAGATAAGCTAACACTCTCCTTTGGACTAACGACCTGAGTAAACATTAAGGGTTCAAAATGTTTTGTAATAAGCGAAATGCAAAGCTCAAAGTTTTGCTTAAAACTTACTTAGTGAAGCTCTTCGATAGGAATAGATAGAGATGATAATTGTTAATATTATTTGAAAGCTAACTAATGCCCATAGTTGTAGACCTTTGCTTGGGGGGGGAGGGGGGAGAGAAGAGGGAGTCTATTCTAATACGCGGGTTAAAAACAATTGTTCAGTCGACTCTGATGATGATTTCGCTGAGGTTATAGAAGCGTCAGTCTTTATTACTGACTCATACCTTCAGTAAAAACTTCTCAGGAGTACTCATGGAAGATCAAAGTACACGGTCCAAAGGTACTCTTGTGTTCCAACTACTGACTGTTTAACACTAATCATAAAAAGTGGATCATGTGAAATTTTTAAAGTCCCTGTCATACATTATAGTACATGTGCCAATGACTCGATTTGTGAATCCTTTCACTGTGCAAAATAACTTGCTTATAGCATTCTGTCTGTGCCACAATAGCGAAGAAAACAACCAGGTACCTTTAATTTTGGAGGTTGTATATAAAGTAGGATCCGCATTCTTTCACACGTATGTTAATTGATTTCTTGCAACAATTTTGACCTCCGGTAAAGCAGACATTGAAGGAAACCTCACCAATGTGTAGTGACCACCGTATAGCCAGCCTGAGAAGATCGCACCACATCTATTATCCGGTACGCACTGGGTTGGCATTTCCCGAATACTATGGATGAGGAATGGTCGTCACATTTTTCTCCACCATAGGGTGTGTTGTAAGTGCTCTTTCTGTCAGCATCGCCCAGGTTTTATTCATTCAGTCTGTGCCACAGTATTGCGAATCACAAGTAGGTGGCTTTAGTAATTTGTAAATAAAGTAGGATCCCCAGTCTTTCCCATAAATTTTAATTGATGTACTGCAGCAATTTCCACATCTGGTAAAGCAGACCTTGGAGGAAACCTCACGATCTGCCAATGTGGGGTGATCACCTTTTAGCCAGCCTGATAAGGCTGCACCACATCTCCACTCCGGTACGCGCTTGGTTGGTATTTTTGTTCCTGCATCTCCCACGAAACGATACCATTCCCCGAATGTTATGGATGAGGAGTGGTCGTCACATTTTTCTCCACCGTGGGATGTGTTGTGAGTGCTCTTTCTGTCAGTATCACTCAGGTTTCTGTAATTATGGCACGGATCGGCTAAAAAGTTGAATTTCGGTTAATGCGATGTTTTATGTATTTCTTTATAAGGAAGCTTAAGGAAAAAAATTATTGTATAAACTGCGGTGTTTTAGATGGATTTCTCGCCCTGATAAAAACCGTAACAATACGCTTACAATGTTACAATAACTTTTTTTTAAAAATAAGTTTGATATCATCAATCAGCTGTGTCAGGTTTAAAAATGAATGGCAAAGCATTGGCCGTTCTCAATCCAGGGTCGCTTGTCGCTTGGCTCTAATAAACAATTCGTATTTCAAACAGACAATGTCGCTCAAAATTTCCTAGAAGCAGAAGTAAACGAAATGCAAAAATAAAACCGAAAATAACGTACTTGACCTGGGTAATGGCATTTCTCGCGGCTGAGAACGAAAATCGACAACTGGAAGATTTGCCACGGGCCGATTTTGGCTGTGTGCATAAAAATGTATCTTTTGTCGATAAGGAAAAAGTCAATAACTGATTTTGTGCCAAGAAAGTTACGCCCATTGTCTTTTTCTGTAATGGTTCAGCGCATTTTTCCATCATGAGCCCTATCTCAGACGCGCTTTAAGACCTTTTATTTGCGGATTGTATAACTTATAATTTCATTCTCCAAAAAAAGTCTACTTTTCTTCTCAGTAAAGGCCTATTCAGTTTATATGATAAACAAATATAATATGTGGTTGCTTGCAGGTCTAGAACTTCTCTTTTCGTCTTCAACTCATACCAGGTGAAATACAATATATAACAGTTTATATATATTTATAATGGCCGAGTTTGTCCTAAAGCCTCAACGCAAAATCCCTAAAAAGTTACCATATTCAACGAATTTCAATGCGTCTCCGTAGCTCGATCGCTTAAGGATCGGTTTTCATACAGCCTGCTGACCACAGAAAAGGTTGTTGATCAATGTAAAGCCATCGAGCTAAGCATATCTCTCCAATAACATTACGGAAGAAGGTAAATGTTGTTTATTTATAACTTGATTGATATCTGTTTTCTCAATACATGCTCTGGGCGATAGTGTTTCCTAATAGCCAATCAAATCGCGCATCTCACAACAAATAAACCAATCAGAATTCGCGTTAAAAAAGTAAAGTTGAAACTCGTGGCAAGTGCCAGCACTGTGTGAATAGAACTACTAAAAGTGTTTCAAATATACGGGGGCCACCTAGTCAAATTTAGGACAAATGTGGTAAGCATCTTTAAAGAAACAAAACTCTTTCACAATATTATAGAAAACTATGAAGTTTTGATCAGATCATCTCTTTAGAAAGACCTATTCAGGATATTGAAATATCGAGGTGAAATGGTTAAACTGTAGTTAAAACTGTAGTTAAACTGTAGTTAATTATTAACTTCTGAATTTCATATTATAAAATGGAGGTTGCTGCCTGCCCCCTTCCTTTTTTTCCTGCAGAATTAATGAAAAAAGGTTACAACTTGTTAGGCATAACTACCATACTTGTTCCTTACATTCGAGACTTTGTAACTGTCAAGTTTTTTTTTTTAATTTTTGCTTTCAAAACCTTTGCTTCCAGCTACCAAAAAATGTATCATGAAATGGGGCGCGTGGAAATTTGCTAATAGAGCATAAATGGGGTAAGTCTGGTCCGCCATTTCTCTCAAACAAGCATGATGACCTGTCTTTCTTATTGTATTTTTTTAAATAATCATATGTAGGGAACATTTAAAGAAAGATTTTAAAAAGATTGAGATAACTTTTTTTTTTCCCCTTAATAGGTCAAAATTGAAAGTCTTAACCGTGGTCAACATTGATTTAACCAATCAGGTTATTCTGTTTGATTGCTTTCAATCCTTTCGAGACACAGCCTCATAGTAATTCAATTCACAGAACAGTTATGCATCATCAATAAAAAATAATGGGGATCATTATTTTGTCTCTTGGTGGACAAAAACAATGCACAACAAGTTTACAAAAATGATATAAAAAATCAAATCTATGTTTCTTTTTCCCTAAAGGTGCGCTGAAGGACGTTTCCAGGCAATTTAAAGGCACTAAAAACTAACGTAATTTTTTACATGGCCAAACAAGGATAGCTATTCAGTCAACATTATTTACAGCGAGTTCAGCCAGTACCATCTCTAAAAATGTGTAAGGCAAGACTAACCTTTACAATTCAAACCATCCTCATTGTATCTAGAATTACAGGCGCAACTGTAGGGGCCCTGGGTATTACTGCAGGAGGCGTGCTCATCGCAGATATTCAGTTTTGAACACTTGTCGATGTCTGATAGGGATCAAGCGCAGAACGTCACAACCCACAATTGAATGTTCTGTAGGACGCTTCAGATTACTTCCCGCTACGAATAGCTGGGATTGTATGTGTAGAAAGAGCAGCAATGAAAATTGCTCTTCTCCGGTCATAAAGGACTTTTCTGGACATTGAAGGAAACTTATTAAAATCCCCGAAGCAAGTTTGTCCATCTCCAGTGTATCCAGTGTGGCATGTACATACATGTGATCCAATGGTATTGGTACAATTAGCATTCGCATGGCAAGAGAGATTTCCAGCACATTGGTCAATATCTGAGACATCAAAGGCTTCTGGGAGTATGATGCATATATAAATCTCCTTATTTTGAACGTTGAGTGCATTTATTCATCTTGCTTTCAAGTGGGAGGAAGGATTTTTATTTTCTTCCATTGGTGGAAAATATTAAGGCAAGAGTAATTACTTTATCAAAACAAACAAACAAATAAAGAAGGAACGTGAAAATTAAACAAACAAAACACAAGCAAACTAAATTTGTCAAAGTCATAACGAGGCAATTACAATCTAAAGGCCTTTACCTGTGCAGTTCCGTCCATTTCCGTTAAATCTAAAGAAACAGGTGCAGAAAAAGGATCCATTTTTGTTTTGACAAGTAGCGTTCAGGTGACAATCGTGAGTATTTTTTTGGCATTCATCAATATCTAAAAAAAAAAGGGAGAGAAAAGAATAATTATGCAACGGTTGTAGTTACACGAGTGAGATATACATTAGTTTTTAAACTCTTGCGAGGCGAAAAAGCATCAAAAAAGTTAGTTGTCATTGTGACAAATTAATTGTTACTTTAGACTAAACCAAAACTTCCACTGCAGTGGAGTCTCTCTCTAGAAACCATTCCAAACTGTAGTCGGATATCAGTCGTCAAAGATCAGCCCTGGTAGCCTTCCTCGGTATACTTTTTTCTGGCGGATTGTAGAACCTATAATTTTATTCTTTATGAAAGTCGACTTTTCTTCTCAGTAAAGGCCTTTTGTGTTTATATGATAAACAAAATAATATATGTTTGCTTGCAGTTATGGACCTTCTCTTCTCATGTTCAACTCGATACTAAGAGATTATAATTAAGTCTATATTCTCTTGCTCGATACCTTACTCGTTTGCTGCTCTCACTCATGAGATAGCGAGTTGAACACTCAAAGAGAAATTCCATATCAACACGCATCTGTGTATTACTCTCTTCTATATTTAATGAGGACAAAATGGCCGAGTTTCTCATTGATAAATTGTCTAATTGTCTTGCAACGCGGCTGAATGGTGCGGCACTGTAGTTGAACGTGTCATGATGCAGGACTATTCTTAATATTATAGCGAAGAGATTAATTTCACCTGCGCAGTTTCGTCCATTCCCAGTATATCCAGCTTGACATTGACGTTCATGTGATCCAAGGATGTTCTTGCATGTAGCATTCACGTGACAAGAGTGATTTCCTTTACACTCGTCAATATCTGTAAAATCATAAACATAAAAAAAAATAATTGTAATAGGAAAAAAGTTACCGAGCATCATGCTTAAAAACCTTAGTCTTTTTGTCTTGTGGTTCTAGACAGAAGCACTTCACATTACCACACACTAGATTTTTCCTCGGTTCCCTCAAGTTCAACTCCGTTGTTCTGTTCTTTAAGCCTTTAATTAATAAATTAACTAATAAGGCTTTAATTAGGCCTTTAATTTAATCTCCCTTTGCCATTTGAGATTTTTTACCACTGAATGTTTAATTAACCTTTTAACTCCCATGAGTGACCAAGAGAGAATTTCTCTTTACCAAATCAATACAATATCAAAAAGACAAGTGATGAGAATAAATAATGGTAATTGAACTGAGTGGTGTAATTTGGGCTGAAATCATACGCGTGATTTCAAAATCGAATAAGCGCGCAGCACGAGTTCGATTTGAAATCACAAGTATGATTTCAGACCAAAATTAGTAGTAGTAGTAGTAGTAAATCTTTATTTAAACTCGGTTAAAAATCTTCAGTTACACTAATAGTATTTTACAATCACTTGTAAAAATTAAAATAACTATAAAAATTGTTTTACAAGATTGTCGAGTGGGAATCGAATGTTTCAAGTGCGCGGTTGATTTCCTGCTTAAACTGCCCAATTGATCTAATCGCCCTAATATTCTCAGGAAGAGAATTCCACAATAAGGCACCGCTATAGCCAAAGCTACGTTTCAAATAGTCAGTACGCGGCTTTGGGTAAGTTTAACTTACGGAAATAATTACGCAAGTCATAGTCTGTATGTTGCTCACTGAATAAATCATGCAAGTACACTGGGGCTAACCCGTTGAGGGATTTAAACATCATTATAGCTTTCTGCTTTCTTCTTCTTAATGATAGCTGATCCCACTTCAAAGTTTCAAGAAGCAAGCTTGAGTTTACCTCACAGTTGGCTAGCAGAATAACCCTAGCTGCTCGGTTTTGCATTTTTGTAGTTTCTCACATAGATAAGAACTCAATCCATCCCAAACAGGGGCACAGTAATCGAAATGAGGTTGGATTAAAGCGTTATATATTTGTACTGCAGTGGACTGAGAAATAAGGGACCTCATGCGCCTCAGAGAACCTATTGCCGAGGATATCTTTCTGCATATTTCTTTGATATGATTAGACAATGAAAGTCGGTCATCAATAATGAAACCTAGTGATTTGGCATGCTCAACCCTGCAAATTGGATGGCCATCTAATTGGATATTAATCTCACTGCAATTTTCTGCAAAAGAAAATTTTGACGACACGAGGTTCAATTACCACTTTATCACATCAATTTTAAAATCGCCCAGATACAGGACTTGGTCAGTTCAAACATTTTGTTGATGCAGTACTGAGCAGATTTGAAATTAAATTCATCCATTTTTGGGGGGAAAAAGTAAGAGTTTTGGAAACAAAAGTTGCAAAAAAAGTTGATACTCTTTGTCTTTCATTTTTCTGCAATTTGATCGGTTACTTTAAACAAGCCTTGAGATCTGATTGGTCGTTTCGTTTTTAGTGTAGCCTCCTCATTGCCTGGGAAAAAGATGCCATTTAAAGCAAAAAATGGTGCGATTCGTGAATAACTCACATCAATTAGAGCCAATCAGATTACAGGGACCGCCAGTGATTTCAAAATGGGTGTAATAAAGAAGAATACCAGCTTGTGGATTATTAGTTGATTCAATACCAAATTCTCAGAACAAAAATCAAAAGAATTGTACGGCAGACAGTCAAGAGAACTACTAACGAGATAATGAAAGGGTTAATACAATTGTGTCATTGTCACCATTGTCGTCAGGTCTATACTCATCACTTTTTTATACAAGGTATGCTGGTAAAACAAGTCTTGCAAAGATGATGGTGCTTTTCTTGCTAATTGGAATGGTTACAAAAGAAACGCATCAAGTACGTGTGCAGTCCCGTCCATTTCCAGTATATCCGGGGTGACAAGTACAAACATACGATCCCTTGGTGTTCGTGCAGGTAGCATTCACGTGACAAGGGTGAGTCCTTTATACTCGTCAATATCTGAGAAACCATGGATACATTTTGCACTTTTATGACTCATTTTTATGACTCATAGTCGTTTAATTTTTTTAGTCATTACATAATATAAAAAAAAAACGGTTTCCTTTTTTTGTTGATATATGAATTAGATATTGCAAAATTATATTTCAGCACAAATATTTTAATTTATCAGCCTGACGGCTCTGAAACAAGCCAGATGTAGATCAAAGTAACTCTGTACATAAACATGCATGGGTAACGCTGCTTAAAATTATGAGACAATTAACAAAAATTAGTTTTATTGCGAAATATCAATAATGTCATCTTCAAAATTACCTGAACACGAGCGTCCATCGCCGATGTATCCCACTTTACATGTGCATTTGTGAGAACCATATGTGTTAGTACAGTTTGCATTCACATCGGAGTCACTGATGTTAAATTTACATTCATCCATATCTAATATGTTGAAAGAGAAGTAGTGACTAAGTTAAAGCAACTTGAGAGAGGCATCCACGCTAGAACTGATCCAAACCAAATATTACGATAATGATATCAATAATAGTTTAATTTATAATAATTTCATAATACTGATAGCTCGTTACAAAATAAAATAACTCAAGCAAAGTTATAGGACCTAACTTCGTATATAACCATATCACAGTAAATTAGTTTTTCTTTTCCTTTCTTAGTTGGATTCAGCCCTTCACCTTCACTCGCCTTTATTTCGTGACAAGACAGCGCCGGTAATTCACGGATAGAACCTAAGGGAGCTGCAGTAAAGATGTGTTTTACATTTACTTCCTATTCTTAGCTCTTCCAAGTGACAAGGAACCAGGCTGAGGATGGAGAAGATTTAAAGAAATAGAAATCACACAGATAGAGAAACATTTGATTTCTTACCTCTGCCGTTCAATCGTCGGATGTAAAACCACGCGGGTGCTGAAAGGAAATTCTCTGGTCTCGCCTCCTTGGTGCGGTTATTTAGTTCACATATTTGGTATTTTCGAGTGTAAGTTATAGCAGAACTTGCAGCGCGCGAAGCGTAGCCCAGTAATTATACGAAATAGTAGTAACCCATCAAGCCGAAATTGACGACCAACCGTACAAGGTGTTACTTTTAGCATGCGGGGCCAACTGTACTACGGGCACTATCTTAGCCATTACGTAATGGAAGGGCGAGGGAAAAGGTAATGCGCAGGCGCGATTGCGCGCGTAACTTGGATACTGTTGTGTATTAGGGTTCGTGGTATACTACTATAGAGTAAAGCGTGCACAGACCAAGTGCTCTACACAACTGCTTTATTAGAATACCATCGAGTTAATTACACACAATGATAAATGAGCATAATCACATGACTGCGGTCAAAGGTGTGCTAACCAATAGAATAAAGATTATGTAATAGCTAAGGTATTTATCAAAATAGGAACAAACACTACATTCCCCCACACTTATTTCAAAGGCTTAGTAATCAGTTACTCATCGTTATCATTTTCGCTACTTTTGGTTTCATTTGGTTTTAGCGTTGATTTTTCTGCGGTGTCCGCTTGCGGAGGCGTTACCGGTTGGAGTTCAGTAGTATCGTTTGAATGTGTTACACTGATTTCTGGTTTCTTTGTTGCTTAAATGATTTTGGTGCATTTGGTCAACACGTCGTTTCCAAAGTTGTTCTCCGACTAGAACCTTATAGGAGACGGGACCGGGCTGCTCCGTAACAGTGCCATCAAGCCACTTCGGCTCACCACCGAAATTTTGCACCAGAACTTCTTCACCAAAGGGTGAATTCTCTTCCTTTACTAATCTTACCGTATCTGGCCTTCTGATCCGTCTGCCTGTCAAATACTTTCCGACCGAGCTCAGGACGCATTAAATCTAATCTCGTTCTTAATCGATGGTTTTGGAACAACTCGGCTGGTGTTTGGCCTGTAGTACTATTTGGTGTCGTTCGGTAACTGAAAAGAAATCGCGCTAAACTTTCAAAGATCACAAATTGCACTAGCCCTACGGGCTCGTGCAATTTTGTTAGTCTTTGAAAAAATTTACTCGTGCTTATTTATTCCAAATTGCACTCGAAATCATGTGATTACCTATACGAAATTTGTCCTCACAAATTTTAGAGGAAAGCTCATTTAAAAAGTCGAGAGTCCTATCAAACTTAGATGATATTAATATATTTAAAAGGTACCAGATGACGATTTATGTCTTTCTAAAGGAAAGAGATATCTCAACAAATCAACCTCTCAGTTCCTTAAGTTCGGAAACCCTTCTGAAGATTATCGATTATTCACCCGACGGAATATAATGAACTTTGCACTTCAACAACACTAGCGAAAGTACCTTTGACGACAACAAAAAGATAAAGTGGAATCGGTTTTGTTTACTTACATCTGGAAAGTGATAATTCATTGTCTCATGCAACCTTAAACTTATTACATGTAGAGAATTTGAAAAGCAGGCGATAAGAGGGTTTAGCCTTTGGGAAGGTCAATTTGGATTTTCTTAAGTGCAGCAAAGACATGCAAACCTCTGATTACTTAGACGTGCTATTTGTCCTAGGCTCATTGTCAGTTATAACTAAAACAGATTACACCTCTTTTACCGGTCACATACACACAAATAAGCCCGAAAAGGTTATTAAATTAGGTTTTAACTGGTCGTCATTTCGGGCCTCCTTCTGGTGTTGTTTAGTTTTCCGTTAGAATGGCTTGTATAAGAGCTACTAGCATAGACAGCATTTAGATTTCAGCCATTTCACCCAACACGTTTTCCTACAAGATTCACCTGTTAAGGTATGATTTAATCAAAATAAGGAATACTATACTCCTACAATTTTAAACTATTTTATTAAACAACTTGTAATAATTCTTTCTCATGACCTACTCCTATAGGTAATACAATAATTGTCATTTAAAAACTTACTTAAGGCCACTATAAACTATAACTTTGCTCACTACTGACACCAAAGACTCACTATTGCCTCAAAATCTCCTCCAAATACACAATCTTTGAAGTATTTCACAGTACGGAGCTATCTTTTGGTAGAGCTTCTTAGATAGTTGATCTTTTCCGACAAAAAAAAATACTACTCCTAACTGACTGAGTCCTTATATACATTCACAACGCATTTCAAAACGAGTATAAGCGATCCTCGCAGCTATGAACACTACTGAACTTGTTGTTGAAATAAGACCTGAAAAAAAAACTACTAGTTCATTAGTGTTCATAACTGCGAGGATCGCCCATATTCGTTTCCTCACCGCAGTGCACATAGATTGTTTTCATATGTTTACAGTCAGTATTTCAAAACATTCCGGAATTCGAAGCTTGCAACACAATTGTTGTGGTAGAGCTACATCATAATTACATAGCCTAATAGAATGTTCTAGTTTTCCATACTATGTCATCAGAAAGTTTGAGTATCAATGTAACAATGACTAACAATTTTGCAATTCTAGAAATCATTTACAGTCTTATTCACAACACACCTAAGCTGCTTTAGTTTCTAACGACCTGAGTGAACATTAAGAGTTCAAAAGGTTTAGTAATAAGAAACAATACAATGCTCAAAGTTCTGCTTTAAACTTTCTCTGTGAAGCTCTTCGATTGGAAGAGGTGTTAGAATTACTCTAATGGAAGCTCACTAATGCCCATAGTTGTTGACTTTTACTAAGGGGGGAGGGGAGTCTGTTCTAATACTCGGATAAACAACAATTTTTCAGTCGATTCTGATGATAATTTCCACTGAGGTTACAGAAACGTCAGTCACTATTACTGACTACCGACTGTCACAACTTCTCAGGAGTACTCTTATTTGGAAGATCAAACTACGCGGTCCAAAGGTAGTCGTGTTCAAACTACTCACTGTTTAACACAAACCATAAAAAGTGGATCATGTGAAATTCTTAAAGTCCTTGTTATCATTGATGTACATGTGCGTGCCAATAAATCGATTTGTGAATCCTTTCACTGTGCAGAATGACTTGCTCATAGCATTCAGTCTGTGCTGCAGTAGCGCGAGGGACATCTAGGTGGCTTTTGTAGTTTGTATATATAGTAGGATCCGCAGTCTTTCACTTTAATCGTTTTTGATTCCTTGCAACAATCTCCACCTCTTTTAAAGCAGACGTCGGAGGAAACCTCACCATCTGCCAATGTGGGGTGACCACCTTTTAGCCAGCCTGAGAAGTCCGCACCACATCTGAACCGCGGTACGCACTGGGTTGGTATTTTTGTTCCTGCATCTCCCACAAAACGATACCATTCCCCGGGTATTATGGATGAGGATTCGTCGTCACATTTTCCTTGACCGTTGGGTGTGTTGTAAGTGCTCTTTCTGTCAGCCTCGCTCAGGTTTCTGTAATTATGGCACGGATCAGCTAAAAAGTTGAATTTCGGTTAATGCGATGTTTGATATATTTTTCTTTATAAGAAAGCTGAAGGAAAAAAAAATCATCATACAAACTGCGGTGTTCTAGAAGGATTTCCCGCCCTAAGAAAATTCGTAATAGCACGCGCTTAATATGACGATAATTTTTTACATGTGTTTGATATCACCAATCAGCTGTGTCAGGTTAATAAACGAATGGCAAAGCGTTGACTGTTCTCAATCCAGGGTCGCTTGTCAAGATTTTATCGGATTATGGCTGCTTAAAGCACAGAAAAAAAATCGTATTTGTAACAGACAACGTCGTTCAAAATTTCCCAGAGGCGGAAGTACAGAAGAAGGTAAATCTTGTTTATTAATAACTTATCTGTTATCTGTTTCCCAATTCACTCTCTGGAGGATAGTGTTTCCTAATAGCCGATCAAATCGCGTGTCTGACAACACATAACCAATCAAAGCTTCAGCTTTGAAATATTGTAAATTGGACAGGAAATACCGAAAGCGTTTGAAATATACGACACCAAGAAAGTTGAAAATGAATTTCACTGTAATTTATCGGTTTTTTAAATTGACAAAACCTTGCCCGATTTAACAGCCCTAAAACGTGATTGAGAACTAAGGAATTTGAACTGCTCATCGTGCCTTGTAAATTTTTGCTGGTTGGTACAGTTTTGCTCGAGCCTTTTCCAGCGACTGAGAAAATCTTTTCTTACCGTTTAAGTCACTCTTAGTATTGAATTAAGTGTTGTTGGATTTCTACGTACAAAAGTTTTCGATTCAGACTTCATACTTTGCTCGTAGCTTCGTCGGCTAGATTAAAATTTGCTTACGTTTCCCTTATTCTCTTTGCCTGCTTCCTAATTTTGGGAAAATATTCTTCCATTAATTACTATTGAAATGAACAAAACAACTGAATCTTGTGATTCCTCAGTATTTCACTGGGCATCCTGTACTGCGCATAAAAATCACGTAATCGGGCGAACAAGCGCGCTTGAATTCCGAGAACACGGTGTTGTTTTTCAATAAATGGACCAAGCAAAGAGTTACGATGCTCTTCAGCTCTTGAGCATGGTGACCTCTATTTTTCATTGCATAATTTTGGTGTACAAATTTTATCCCTTTTATATTGGATGAATTTTAAAAATAATCGAAGGCAAAAAAAGATATAGCTAAAAGCATGCACAAAGCCCGTTATTTGATGATGAAAATTATGACTTGGAAAACAACGACTAGAGGAACGTTTCGAGTCGACGTCGATTAAAATTACGTGATTATTTTCACAAATGATTTACCAAAATCTTCCCTACGCTCGAGACTTTGTACCTGTCAATTTTTTTAAAATTTTTACTTTAAGAACTATTCTTCCAGCTATCAAAATATGTACCGTGAAATGAGGCGCGTGAAAATGCATTAGTAGAGGTCGTAGAGGCAGAAGTGGGGTAAGTTTGGCCCGTCATTTCTCTCAAACAAGCAGGGTGACCTTTCTTTTTAATTTTACTTTTAGAAACAGACATTGGCAAGGAAAATTTAAGGAAAGACTGAAAAAATTGTCGGATAACTTTTTTTTTCTGAGGAATCACCTTAATAGGTCCGAATGGGAAATCTTAACCGCGGTCAACATCGATTTTAACCAATCAAATTATTCTGTTTGATTGCTTTCAATCCTTTCGAGACATAACCTCATAATGATTCTATTTATAAGAAAAATTATGCATCATCAAGAAAAAATAATGGGATGATTGTTTTCTCTCCTGGAGGACAAAAACGATGCACATCAAGTCTACAAATATGATACAAAAAAAAATCAAAAATGAAATCTATATTTTGAACATTGAGTGCGATAGTTGTCGTTAGAGAGTTGTTGGTCGCTATTTACTAAAGATCTGAAGCTGATCAACGAAAATGTTCAGCATTTTGTCCTTGCTTTCAAGTGGGATCAAGGATTTTCATTTTCTACCATTGGTCAAAAATATTAAGGCAAGGGTAACTACCTTATCAAAATAAACAAATCAGCCGACTAAGAAGGAACATACAAATTAAACAAACAAACAGACAGACGAAAGCAAACTAACATTTCTCAAAGTAATAGCGAGGCAATTACCTGTGCAGCTCCGTCCATCTCCGTTAAATCCAAATAAACAGGTGCACACAAAGGATCCATTTGTGTTTTGACAAGTAGCGTTCAGATGACAATCGTGGGTATTTTTTTGGCATTCATCAATATCTAAAAAAATGGGAAAGAAAAGAAAAATTCTACAACGGAAGTGGTTCCACGAGTCGGATAACACATTCATTTTTAACTTTTATAAGATGAAAAAGCATTAAGTTAGCTATCATTGTGATAAATGAATTGTCAGACGAAAGCAAACTAACATTTCTCAGTCATAGCGAGGCAATTACCTGTGCAGCTCCGTCCATCTCCGTTAAATCCAAATAAACAGGTGCACACAAAGGATCCATTTGTGTTTTGACAAGTAGCGTTCAGGTGACAATCGTGAGTATTTTTTTGGCATTCATCAATATCTAAAAAAATGGGAAAGAAAAGAAAAATTCTACAACGGAAGTGGTTCCACGAGTCGGATAACACATTCATTTTTAACTTTTATAAGATGAAAAAGCATTACGTTAGCTATCATTGTGATAAATGAATTGTTAATTTAAACTAAACCAAAACTTCCACTGCAGCGGAATCTCTCTCTGGCCACCATTCCAAACTGTAGCCGGATATCAGTCGTCAGAGATCGGCCTTGGTAGCATTCCGTTGTAATACGCACTCCAAGGCCAAACGTGATATATAAATATGGCGGTTTAAATACTCCAGGATATATTGTGTTCTTATCGGTCTATTCTGTAATTAACCTTTTTCGCAATGTTCTCCTTCGAATCCAGGAGGGCACGAGCATCGATATCCCTTGATCGTGAAACCGGACTGACAAGTTGCATTATTTTGACAAGGTGGGTTTTTACCGCACGCGTTCTGAAAAGAAAAAAGAAAAAAATAATAAAGAACGAAGATCGATGTATTGAATAATTGATACATGAATGAACGAACTTAAGTTTTGTTAAACGTCGGTTGTTTTCCACGATTCATCACCGAGTTGATGAATTTGAATTATACCTTATATTTTACCTTTGAGCCTCGATAATAAAAATCAGCATCAGTCATCAGGTCAGTATCATATTCAAGATGAGTGGCGTTATTCAGTTCACAGATATAAGCGATTCCTCTAGTCTCTGGCTCTTTTTTGAAGTTAGCACTGACGCAGTTGTCGTTCATGTAGCAGAAAAGCTCACAGTGATCCAAATCTTTGACGTATTTAATTCCGATTTTATGGTTTCTCAAACGTCTTTTAGCAAAGAAGAAGTAATCTGGAAACAGCATTGTGCGATCTCGTTCTGAAATAAAGCAATCAAAATATAACAAAAACAATTTTTTCTTTTCATACCGAAATAAACTCACGATTACAGTTATTAAGCGTGCAAAATAACACGCTTGGTAAACAAAGAAGTGTGATCTCAATTAAACCATTACTACGGGAAAATGGAGAAAAATTGATACTACCTTCATTTGCTGACTTTTTTCTTTCTGTGAATATAAGTACCTAGGACAGTTTTCCAAGTTTCAATTCCGCGATCGGAGATTTCCACATGATTTCAGCGGAGACTTCTATTTCGATAAAGTAGGTTAACACATAAAATGCTTGCGTAAAAGACAAATTTGAATAAAGTTTATAATTGCTTTTTGATCACGCTGTGCCCGCTCTTATATCACAATTTCGGAATATTTTGTATAATAAGGCACTAGGTAATTACACCCAGCCCCCTTCCCCACTGAGAAAAACTTTCAAAACAAAAGAGAAACGAAAACAAAAATTGGTAGCAGCGACCATCACTTTTCTTTTGTGAAGACACAAGGCTTTTAGAGAGAGGGTTCAGTCTCTCTATTTTCCGGAGCGATATTATTTTAGGGGAGATAGGACAAAATCCGTAAAGAATACGATCCGTCAATCTTTTACTGTTGCTGTAATTTATCATAATTTTGACTATTTTGTGTAATAGAGCACAAGGTAATTAACCCCAACCCTCCCTCCCTCCCAAAGTTTAACAACAAAAGTAAAACAAAAACAAAAATTGCAGTAGCGACCATCACTTGTGAAGAAAAGATGTTTATAGAGCATTTCGTGTCTTCTTGTTTCCCCTGAACGATATTATTTTAGCGGAGATAGAACAAAAGCCGTTTAAAAAAGCTATCCGCAAATTTTTCTCAAGTTCCTTCTCTAATTCATGATCGATAAGTCATGAAAAAAAATCATTTTTCTTTATAAACCTTTTCACTTTCTTCCTTACACAGGTCCTTGAAATTCAGAGTTTCTTATTCGAGTTTAAACGATCGCCTTTGGTTATTTAGATCGATTATCACAGAAGAGGAAATTTATGCTAATTTTCATTAAGACGGGCTATCGTTGTCAGGCATCACGCAGGAGATTCATATACGGGTTCAAGATGTTTCTATCGATAAATTCAGTATACATTGGGAAATTTGACTTTTTCCTGTAAAATAGTAAATTCAAATGAAGAAAGTCAAACACTATATTTCTCAAACAAAAAATATCGAAATTACCAGCAATTTAACGGTAGTCATGCCACCTGTTTTTGAGGTGAGTGCCTTTAAACTAATCCTTAAATATATTTTTGCTCACTTGAACTTTCTCTGAGACTTGCACAATATTCGATTTTTAGCTTTTGATAGATAAGCTATGTTCATGGACGAATATACAACAAAACATTGTAGGCATTCTTTAACATATGTCAGCACTGTTCTCTTTTAAACGAAGTAATTTGTATTTGCCAAAGTTTTTTGTCGTTTTGCATCTGATATCCAATTTTCTGAATAAAGAAACGATAAAACATTTTTGTTAAATACCTTTTAATTTTTCAAAAACGAGTTCCAATGTTGGGTGGATGTTCAATGTCGGTTTTTGACTTAGTCTTTACTAATTGTTGTAACTTTAAGTCTTTTTGTATCAGCAAAAGAAAATAAAGGAGATATATAAATAAGGTTGCACTCATAAGTGAATCGAAGGATAAAAAATGATTCGCCGTCTGCGACTCACCTTTTCCAAAAGTGAAGTTAGTCAATAATGCATTCCAGGCTATGAACATGAAAAATGAAATAAATTCCATGCCTTTTTCAAGGTAACGGTTTTCTGTTTCTACCACGCACCTATGGCACAAGTTTTAAGTTGATCGCCAGCTTCCAGCAGTGGATTAAGCTTCCCAAATCGACCTGTCGTTATGAACGAAACCGTATTATGAAAATAAATTTTAAAAAAAGGCCTGTAGCTGTCGGTTCTATGTGGACATTACTGCAAATGACGCAATTGGGTGTTATCCGCTTCGCTCGATGGAGAGAATTAGATCTCCTAGGAATATCTTTAAATGTTAACATACGTATCAGACAGCAAAATTAGTCCCCAGAACAACGTTGTAAGATTTCGATCAATTTTTTGAAGGTCTAATTGACAGCGAAAAACCCCAGGAAAAGCAGATACTGAGACGTTAATTTCTTTTAAACTTTTTGATAAAAAGAACTTTCAAAATTTAAAAGATCAAGCATATTTTTCAGCATATTTTTTTAGCACATTTTTCATTCATTCCCACTAAAAGATAAATACCCTGCAAAATTTAATTGTATTTTTAATATTTGACGTATAGCAACTTAGGTAACAATAGACATTTAGTTAACAGTGTTCCCGTTTCAAGCCCGCTTTAATTTGTCAGTTTTTGGAGTTAGAACACGCAGGGGTGTTATTCTCATCAAACTTCGCTCCTTAAATCAACTGAAAGAGTTGGTAATCAACCCTGATACAAAGCTTTTTAGCCTGCGGATATTTCCCTCCAATAGTTGTTCTTAAACTGCCCATAGAAGAACAAATGTACAAGGATTAAAAATCTCCATTCAGAAATTTCGGTTCTAGATGTGAAGTGATGACGGCTCGACCTCGACAAGAACTTCAGAAGAGATGATATATTCTTACTAAGCGAGAAAAAAAAAATTGCAGATGTTTGTGGTTTCGAAAGTTAGTTCTCTAATTAAGAAAGGACTTTCATCAAACTGTCGCGCGATTTTACTTTGAAAACTTGCTCTGGCCTTGAGGAAGTCTTTGAGAAAATACTGACGATTCGTGTTCGAATTTACGGTGAATATTTACTCAGCTCCATCTTGCGCGAAAGCCACAATGACCATAATTCACGGACGTCAAACACACGCGATACAAACGATTTGCTCGAACCTCAAGGGCTTAAGAGCTACAATACAAACTCAAGTTGACAATGAGGACAAAAAGATTAAACAAAATGCGATGTAAATTTACGCTGATATGCCAAATACTTAAAAGCTGTTGCTAAATACTTTTTAGCATGACGGTTTTTGATGAGTCATCGACAGTGTAGTTCAAATAAAATAATGGCGCTGCAAATATGACTTTCTTTTTTTCGTTATACACACTGTCTTGAAATTTGCTTACCTCCTTTTCGCATTACTAACAGTTCATTGAATTGTCCTCTGTCTTGTCTCAAGAAATCTTAAATCAACTCGTAATAATGATTCGAAATTATTTCAAAAGTTCCTATTCTTGTAAAATCGTTCGATCTTCTTCCCAGGGCTTCGTCACTACAAGTTAGACAGGAAGCACAACGTTTTCCGTCCCGGTATGATAAAATCATCCCGACAATTTGTGCACGATGAAACATTTAGCCAGCTTCACGCACTCTGTGGGAGTTTTAAAACATTTTTTTTAGGCGCACTTTTACCAGAATTAACAATTCATTTCTCCCATATTATTTAACATAGTAAATGTTTTGTTCAAGATGACAGACAAGGCAGATAACAGAAGCTGTTTATGTCTTTTTATGAGCTACGAAATGACGTCTTTAATAAATTATCTCAAATATTTTTCCAGCTTGCCTAATTCTTCGGTGGAATTTGTTCGAGTTTTCAAGTTACGCTCATAATTGTTTAAGTTCTTATAAGATGTGGTATGCCACGGAAAAATAGCTCAATAATTTCGAACTTCAATTTAATTAAAGAAATAAAACGTTGGAAAAATTTTGTAATCCACATTTCTAGTCCTCAAGTCTCTATTGTTTAAATTTGCAATTGTATTAGTCTCGATGCACGAAGGGTTCAATTTCTGAAATTGAAAACTCTCAAACAATCTTTAGAACTTATGTACGGAGGAACATTTTTCATTTGTCGTTACATATTTGTTTTGTATCTGAGGCGAAGAACTGTACATAGATTCAAGAAAAAGTTCCAGTAAAGAATAGTGAAATTGTTTCAAAGACAGCTTTCAAGACATGGGATTTTGCCAAGTTAAGAGGCTTGCATTTTTCAGGGAACGTATTCAGCTTCGCTCTTAAGGCCCTGTTTACTATTCGAGTTGTTATCAGATAGTTGTCTTTTGACTGTTGACTGGTCTCATTCGCGTTTTCAACGATATAGAGAATACTTTATTTAGGCAGGCGATAAATTAAATCGTGCTATTTTTTGCAATCATGTGGACTTATTTTCCATCGATTACGATTCATCTTTCATTAAACGTGTTTTATCGGGGCCTTGAAACGAAGTAAGTACGTGCATATGTAGAATATGGAATTAACAATCAAGGAAATGCAGATGCTAGAAATACAGAATATTGTGGTGAGGCTTGCAAGATTTACTTTGCGAAGCATCGTGTATGTAATAATCTTCATCCTTAACTTTTTATCTTACACTTAACGAAGGGTAAATTATGATTTGCCTGGTTTTTACTCAAGCATTCATGATATAATCGGTTCGGGAAGTTAAACGCTGACTACCATAGCAATACTGCTTCCGTTAGAGGAAAACAACTGAAGGCCACTCAGAAACTGGCATTATATTGTCGTTTTATAATCGATAACAGAATCCTTGGAACCTTTTAGCCATCACGGAAAAATCACAGCATTTAGGTTTTAAAATCATGTAGGAACATTAAGCAGCAGGCTCGTATAACATCAAGGTGGTAAGACATCCAATAAATTTTATTCGTACCTTGAATTATGCATTGCCTCTATTTCATTTTCTACGGTCTTCTTGAGGACAGGAGTCTATAAGGAAACGGTTGCCAGATCCTTTTTTTCCTTATAACTCTACTTTTGATGTGCTATCTTGTAAAATTAGGAAAAAAAAATTATAGGTTCCGTGTAACTTAACCAGCCCACCAAGAATACGGGGAAATGGAGAAAAATTAATACCACCTTCATTTGCGGATTTTTGCCTATCTGAGATAAAGAAGGTTAACAAATAAAATGCTTGGGACAAGGCAAAGTTGAGTGATGTTTTTAATTTCCTTTATTGATGTCGCTGTCACCACTGTTATATTTGCAATTCCTAACTTTTTGTATAATTGGGCCCTAGATAAATATCTCCAGCCTCCCCCCCTCCTCCAAAAAATTGTAAAAAAAAAAAAAGTAAAACAAGAACAAAACTTGGCAGCATCGAGCATCACTTGTCTTTTGTGAAGACACAAGGTTCTTAGAGAGCATTTTCGTGTGTTTTTGTTTCTCTCCTCTTATTATTTTAGGGAAGATGGAACAAAAGCCGTTCATAAGCTATCCGCAAATTTTTCTCAAATTCCTTCTCTACTTCATGATCGATGTCATGAAAAAAAAGTCGTTTTTCTCAATAAACCTTTTTTCGCCTTTTTTATTTCACAAGTCCTTGAAAATTCAGATTTTTCCTACCCGAGTTTACACGATTTCCTTCGGTTATTGAGACCGATTATCATAGAAAGAGGAAATTTATGCTAATTTTCATTGAGACAAGCCATCTTTGTCTGGCATCACGCAGCAGATTCATATACCGGTTCAAGATGTTTCTATCGATGAATTTAGTATACATAGGGGAATTCGACTTTTTCCAGGAAAGAGTAAATTAAAATAAAAAAAGTCAAACACTATATTTTTCAAACCAAAAATATCGAAATTATCAACAATTTAACGGTCGACAGATGCCACCTGTTTTTGAGGTGAGTAACTTTAAACTTATCCTTAAACATGTTTGTGCTAATAACTCTCTCTGAGACTTGCGCAATAAGCGATTTTAACTTTTGATAGATAAACTATGTTTATTGACGAATATACAACAAGAAAAATATAACTATTCTTTACCATATGTCAGCACTGTTCTTATGTAAAAACAATTTTTCTGAGACGATTAAGAGCGGTTAAAATGTACTACCATACCATGCAAAAATATCAAATTCCCGCCTAATAAAACACAGGGAAATTGAACATAACATAGTGCCATGCTTAAATGTTGTTGAGAGAGGAAAGATGGGAATGTAACCATTTTGAATAAAGTAATTCGTATTTGCCGAAGTTTTTGGTCGTTTTGCATCCAAAATCCAATTTTCTTAATAAGAAACCATAAAAAATTTCCGTTAAATACCTTTTAATTTTTCAAAAATGAGTTCCAATTATGGGTGGATGTCGAATGTCGATTTTTGACTTAGTCTTTGCTTATTGTTGTAACATTTTCTCTTTTTGTTTCAACAAAAGAGAATAAAGGATATATATTAATAAGCTTGTACTCATAAGTGAATCCAAGGATAAAAAATGATTCTCTCTCTGCGACTCACCTTTTCCAAAAGTCAAGTCAGTGAATAATGCAGTCCATGTTATGAACATGAAAAATGAACAAATTCCATGCCTTCTTCAAGGTAACGGTTTTCTGTTTCTACCCCGCGCGTTTCAGCTTCCAAAATCGACCTATTTTTATGAACAAACCGTATTATGAAAATAAATTAAAAAAAAAACCTTGCAGCTGTCAGTTCTATATGGAAATTAATGCAAATGACGCGAATGGATGTTATCCGCTTCGCTCGATGGAGAGAATTGGGTCTCATAGGAATATCTTTACATGTTAACATGCGTATTAGACACCGAAATTAGTCCTTAGAACAATATTGTAAAAATTTCGATTATCTTCTTGAGGAGGTCTAATTTACGGCGAAAAACCCTAGGAAAAGCAGGTACTGAGACGTTAAAAGTTGTCTTAGACTTTTTAATCCAAAAACTCGTATAAGCAACTGTCAGGCAAGAAATTTGCACTATAACGGCATGATCTTCGTTTATAGGGTTTTCTACTGCTTCCGATTGGAAACAAACCTCTCAGCCTTCTGCCTCAAAACGCAGAACAAAGTTCGTGTGATCGTAATTTTTTTTTTATTGAGTGATTAATAGAAGATTTTAATGCAACAATTTCTTTCACTCGCGGCTTTTTTCGTTCTCCGTCCGTGTGATAAAATCATCCCCACAATTTGTGCACGATGAAACATTTAGCCTGCTTCACGCACTCTACGAGAATAAACAATACGTTTTTCTCTATTGTTTAATATAGTAAATGTTTTGTTCAAGAAAATAAAATTTAAGGATAATGATCTTGTTTTTTTCAAGTAGTTGTTTTTTTTTTTCAAGATGTTTTTTCGCCAAATATTTGTGATACCCGCATTTGGAAGCTCGGTAAATGTTATTTTCGTTTTATTTCAGCTACACGGAAATAGAGGAGTTAAGGCTGGATATCATATCTATTATGGGGTGAAAGTCAAAATCAAGTTTTTTATGCATTCAGTACAGTCATCTCTTACTTTTCAAGATCCAACGTTCTTTGGCGCCCAAGTTTAGAGTTATTGAGCCAAACGCGTTTTCTTTTATTACTGTCTGGTAGCTATGGTTACGATAGAAGCTGTTAGTTCAAGCCAAGACGATCATTAATATTAGAAATGAACTTCCCTCTTCCTGTTTGCGCAAAAAGCTAAATTGGTAAAATAATCCGCAGCGAAGAATTTAACCTAATGCAACGGATTGAGTGGAGAAATGCGTCTTGGACTATAAAATGTTATTATTAATTCCTTGAGTATCGCCTGTCACGCCAGGTGTAAACTCCATTATGATTATAGATCGTTTTTTTGTTAATTCATGTCAAACAAACGCAATGCAAATGAATTTGAGAGAAGAAACGAAACACATCAATAAAAATGCAAGGCAAGTCCAGCAAAAATGGTTTTGACACTTACACAAACACAGAAGAAGAGGAGAATTTACCACTACGTGCTTCTTAGCTTTATTCATTTTATTCGACCAGAGTATATATATAGTTAATCTATGTTAATGGGACTGGAAAGACAGAAGTGTTTTTTGCTGTCGTCCATAATTTTCTAAAACGTGTTTAGTTTCCTTGTAAATTCTTTATCTTATTTTCTACTATCAGTTTATACAATAATACAAGTTGAAAGACTTGAACGGCTACCCATGCTCTAGACGTGTTTGCATGCGTAAAGCGTTTAAAGTCTGGTCTAACAGGTGTTATTAGACAATGTTGCCTAATGACCCAATAGGCAACATTGCCTATTGGGTCATTGATCCAAATATAGAAACTCTTTTACTTAGTGAAGAGCCAGTAAAATTGTGTTTTCGCTACAAATTTGGGTTGAAATGGCCGTGATCAAAAGTTGCATTCGCAAAGCTTGAAATTTTGAGTACTTTGTTACTGCGACCAATATATTAGCAAAGTTTTCATTGTGAGACATACACCCAGGGGTTGTTTAGTGCGATTGTAAAAGAACTCTTCGCGTCTCTGCGATGATTTGCAACTCCTGCAGTCTTGACCACTCAACACAGGAAGTATGTTCGATAGATAGTCAAGAACTCTATTTCTCTATCATTTACTCTCCAAAAATACATTTTGAATTTCTTTAACTATCAAATAAACTATCAAAAATGTAAGGGAGTGTGCTAATTAAAATTTCCTCAATTGACCGACGGAAACTTTAAATAAGTTGATAAAATAAGGATGAATTTCCCACTTGAGAAATGAAATAAAATTCGAAAAAAGTTTCAAACTTTGCCATAAGCATGTTTTGCACTAATAGCAGAGTATATTGGGTAATTTTTCATTTCATCGAAAAACTCCGTACAAAGCTGCTTTCTTTTTTTCTGCAAATATTTAATACATGTAGTTTTCGCAGTGGCAAACAAAGCGCCGTATCAATTCGGCTGTCGATTGTAAGTACCCAAATTTGCCTTTTTTTTTTTTTTTAGTATCATGTCCTGCTCTAGCAGACTGCAAGATTCCAGGCTTTATTTTTCTGTTATCTATGAGGTAATATAATAATTTGCATCAACTCTAAATTCTGTAAAAAATGTAGCGACACAGATCTTAGGGCAAGTGCCAAACTGTACCACCCACTTTATCGCATCGAGCGAAATATTCTCTCGCTTGGCCCTCATGCTTACCCTAAACGATACATGTGCGCAAGGATTTAAAGATAATTTTCCTCTTTGAGATCCTCAGTAACAAGTCGTTTTATGTTCCCTCACATTCATTAACGTCAAAATTAATTAAAGATGAGTTCTACTGAGCTCTCTAATTTTGAACGAACAGAAAATCTTTCGTAAACGGGGGATCTTAAGCCTCTGAAATTCCATAAATTTGCCAAGCAACTTACGACCTACTCCTTGATACATCAGGAATGCACCAAGAGTGTCGAGGCAGAACTCCTAAGATACATTATAATGATTGAGAACGATCCAGTGGTAGACAGCTGCTATACTTAACTCAGGGCCTTAGCGAGACGACGCTCTGAATGTTGATTTATGCGCAAACTTGATCTGAAGGATAATAGCAAATTGTTATTTGGAAAAGGAGTGCCGTAATTTACGATTGGACTCAGCCAAACCATCCAGTATCGGATCTGGCTTCCAAGACCTTCACTGGAATACTTTTTAAATTGTAAAAAAAGTTTCAGGTTTTCCTCCGTTAGATAAAATTGGTGCAGACTTAAGGTTAACGAGACCTGTGAGCCAACATTCAGTTCCCGACTAATTTTTCTGAGTGGGAGCCTTGCAAATCGTCTTCCATATATTTCAAGGTTCTTCTATTTCAAAATCATCACTTTTACCATAATTTGAACGGAATTCAAACGAGCTGCATAGCAGTCAAAGTTGAGGGATAAGACAAAAGGATCTGTGAAAGGAAATCTTTAGAAGTACAGAAATAAACAGGCATAGGTTTTGGCAAGTTGGATCTTTCCAATACAGAAGATTTTTTCCATCAACGCTACTTTTCTTTAATGTAAATCGAACCCAAAGAGTGGGCTTCATCATTGTATTAAATTCACTCTCATCTCCTTATGGAATTTCCTGTCCTTTCCAGTTTCACAATTTGTGACATGCTTGCAACCGCCAGCACTGACTTTTTAGAATTTGGCTTATTTCTCTATTTATGGTAATGATGGAACTACAATTTCTACAAGGGGTGTCATTTTAACTTAAACAGATATCGTTGAGAAAAGGTTCACGAAGTAAACCCGTTGTAGGAAAATAAAAATTAAGGATAATAATCCTGTTTATTTCAAGTACCGGAAAATGTTTTCTCGCCAAATGGTTGTGATACCCACATTTGGAAGCTCGGTAATTTTCATTTTCGTTTTATTTCAACTACTCGGAAATAGATGAGTTAAGGTGGATATCATATCTTATCATGGGGTGAAAGTCAAACTCGTTTTTCATGCATTAACTACAGTCATCTCTTACCTTCCAAGATCCAACGTTCTTTGGTGCCCAACTTTAGTGTTGTTGAGCCAAACGTGTTTCCTTTTATTACTACCTGGTAGCTATGGTTACGATAGAAACTGTTGTTTTCAAGCCAAGATGATCATTAATATTAGAAATGAACTTCCCTCTTCCTGTTTGGGCTCTTTGCGCAAAAAGCTAAATTGGTAAAAAAATAATACGCAGCGAATAATTTAACCTAATGCAACGGATTGACCGGAGTAATGCCTCTTGGATCATAACTGTTATTATTAATTGCTTGAAAGTATCGCCTGCAAGGCATTTACAATTATAGATCTTTTTTTTTAGTAATTCATGTCAAACAAACGCAATGCAGATGAATTTAAGAGAAGAAACGAGACACTTCAATAAGAATTCGAGGCACTTCAAGTGGTTTTGAGACTCACACAGTGGTTTTGAGACTCACACAAACACAGAAGAAGAGGAGAGTTTACCACTACGTGCTTCTTAGCTTTATTAATTTTATCGATTACAGTATACAGACAAAGTTGATTTATGTTAATGGGACTGGAAAGACAGAAGTTTATTTTTCTATCATCCATGATTTTAGAAAACGTGTCTAGTTTCCTTGTATGATTCTTTATCTTATTTTCTACCATCAGTTTATACTATAATACAAGACTTGAACGGCTACCCATGCACTAGACGTGTTTATTAACATGGTTTGCGTGCGTTCAGCCTTTAAAGTCTGGTCAAACAGGTGTTTTTCGATAATATCGTGCAATGACCCAATAGATACCAGGGTGGGTGAGATCCAAATATAGAAACTTCTTTACTCAGTGTAGAGCCAGTAAAATCATTGTGTTTTCGCTAAAAATTTGGGTTGAAATGGCCTTGACCAAAAGTTGTACTTGCAAGGCTTGAAATTTTGGAGACCTTGCAACTCCGACCAATGTATTAAGACCTCTTTGCGTCTCTGCGATGATCTGCAACTCCTGCAGTCTTGACCACTCAACGCAGAAAGTATGTTCGATAGAGAGTAAGGAGCTTTATTTCCGTACCAATTTTTCTCCAAAAAAACATTTTGAATTTCTTTAACTATGGAACAAACTATTAAAAATGTAAGGCAGTGTGTTGATTGAAATTTCCTCGATCTAGCGATGGAAACTTTAAAGAAGTTGACAAAATAAGGACTTCTCTCTTGAGAGATGTAATAAAACAAGAAAAAAGTTTCAAACTTTGCCATAAACATTTTTGATATATTAGCAGAGTTTGTTGGGTTATTTTTTACTTCATCAAAATGTCCCATTCAAAGCTTCTTTCTTCTTTTCTGCAAAATTTTAGTGTTGTTTTCGCTGTGGAAAACAATAGCGCCGTATTAATTCGGCTGTCGATTGTAAATAATCAAAAGTTTCTCTTAGTATCATGTCAGGTTGTAGCAAACTGCAAGATTACAGGCTTTATTTTCCTGTTATCTATGAGGTAATATAGGAATTTACATCTACCCTAAACTCTGTGAAAATTTTAGCAACACACATCTCAGGGCTAGTGCCAAACTGCGCCACCTGAACCTGACCGCTGCGAACTATAGTCTCCTGAGTGCGAGAGAGCGTAACCATATTTGCACATTTACCAGCGCGCATCCAGCGAGCCTGGGCTACCTGTGCCTTTATCGTTCATTTCTTCTTGGGCTGACAAATCTCGAATATGAGTTAAGGTCTCCCTCAAAATCCCTGTCTAAATCCTCTCGGCGTATTAAAAAAAAAATGGTGATCTTTGATTTCGTTTAAGGCCATTAAAGCAAAGAAATTTCTCTCAAATTTTCGTACCCGAGATTCTTGCCTGCAAAACAGAAAATAAAGCTAATGACCGTGAATATATGAAAATCATGCATGGGAACTGCGGATTAATAAATGAATATGAAAGAGATCTTCGCAACAGTGAGCTCTAGTTAAGCAGTAGTGAAAATAAAGCCTGAAAAGTTCAGGCCATACGAGATTTGAATCCATGAACTTTGGAATACCACTGCAGTGCTCTACCAACAGAGCTAATGTGATTTTCATATATTCACTTCACGGGTTTATTACGAACCGACATTATGACAAGCTCCCAATTCTTAATGCGCAATTCATATAAATGACTTTCATGTATTCACAGTCATCGATTCATCACTTCACGGGTTTAATATGAGGCTAAGATAATGACCAGCCTTCAGTGGTCTTGCCAGCTTTGTTGGCATAGCACTACATGGGTGTCGCAATGGTAATGGGTTAAAATCCCTTCCAGGCCTAGCAAAAATCGTAGAAACTTACTGTATTGTGTAGCCTGTGCTTGTGTGAAAACGGATCAACAGATTCTGAAAGGTCCATTACGTTTACTTTGATGTTCAATCACTGCAGAACACTCTCTGAAAATGGTTCGTGTAAAATTAATGTACATTTTCTATGCGTTGTACGAACGGCAAACGCAGGAAATCATTACGTTTTCCTGCATTTACACACATTAACCTTCAAGGAAAATGCGTGTTTTCAGCCGCAAACTCCGGTGAATACGTTGTTGTACACTGGGAAAATGCCAATGAACAAAAGGAAAACAAGCTGTTTGCGGTGCGTTAACCGAGCGGTTAATGCCGGAAAATGATTTGTTTACCTGCATTTACCGCGAGGGAAAACTACCGTATAATGGAACGAAAACTGGGATTCACCGATGGAAAAACGCATAGAAAACGTTGGATTTTCCGTACGCAAAACATGTGTAAACGTTTGTAAAATGCTGCGTTTTCCGTGAATTCAATCTTCGTGTTCCGTACGGTAAACGCTAGTTTTTTTGCCGTGAATTATTGACTAGGCGCTGTACAATCTTCGTCAAGCTAGTTTGAATTCGCCAAGCACCTCTACAAAATTTATCAAGTTGATCCTCGGAATTAATCAACCTCAATCAGTTTTCTTTGATTAGCCCACCTACGATTTAACCATATTCTGATGGTTTTCTTAGGTTTATAAAGAAACCAGTCAATGCTCTGCGTCAGTAGCTCGATCTGTTTTCAACTTTCTTCTTGGACATGGGAAAAAAAATGAAATTAAGGGAATTGTGAATAACATTTCCCCATTCAACTCAGAGTGACATTTGAAGATTTCTTTTTCACGCCGCAATCTTCTTTTTTGTCATTCGAACGAGGGCAGTTTTTTGTAATAACAGCTCTCCTACTGAGCTCAAATAGATATTATTCTACCAGAGAAAAAAAACCAAACAAACATACATGAAAATTTTCAGCGAGAAACTGCAATAAACGCAGTTTACTTTTGATGCTAAATCTAACATTACAACAAAATCTACTGTTAAGTTTCTTGACCATTTAAAAGTGTTATTTACAACATGTACTAACTCACATCAGCTTGAATTACTTGTCTATCTATGTTTTCTTGAGTTTAAAATAAAATATCAAGTTGAAAATATGATTAGATAGCTAACCAAAGTGACGTCTAATTTTAGAATGATCAAACCTGGGTGTATATCATCACAAAATTTTAGGTATTGCGAAATTGACGTGTCCAATTGCTGAAAAGAGCTCTATCGCGACACTTCGTGACTGCCATGTTCAAAGTATCAAATTCTGAATCAAACTAACGTATGAGCGATCCATTTTGATAAATCCTGTTGGTTTGTGAAAAATTGAGAACGGTGTGAATCTGTTTAACCTATTTGTTTTCTTACTCCGCCTCTGGAAAATGGTTTGAAACTTTGAAGTTCTGAAAACGGGAATAAAACGCCCAATTTTTAAATTTTCTCTATAGATGTGTTCGAATATGACGGCAGTGTGACCAAGTGGCCAGGGCGCGTTGGAGTTGTAATGTGTTGGTCCCGGGTTCAGACCCCCACCATGCTACGCTCGTTTGCCTAGTGTTCAACTGTATGGCTGCGCTTTTTTTATCGCCAACCTCAATTATTTTTCCATCTCTTACAACGTATGACCCTTATTAGTCACTTTGGTCGTCGACTGATGTGGAGAACCACCTGCCTAGGGTCCATAAATATTGCGTAAAAATGGAACACGTGATAGAGGTAACTTGCGTCCTGTATTACAGCTATCTAATTCTTGTAAAGAGTCTTCTTATTTTGCTAGTGGTCATGCTAAATGGTGATCCTGGTTGTTCAGAATATCAATATTTGTTATTTTTTCCTTTCGTTTTCATTGTTTCAAATTTTTTAATTCTTTTTTTCGTACCTTATTCTGGTTGCAAACATGTCTTACAAATTATTACGAATGAGATTTTTTATCATTAACAGAGCGCGGCCAGTGTACAAAATCTACCGAAGTAATGAAAATAACCGGAACGATGAAATTCTTCTGAAGCACTCTTGATTGCACAGTTTATGGGGACGTCATCAACGTAGAAAATCTGCCCAAGTAATTTTAAATCATTAAAGTTATTATGACGAAAAGAGGACTGCGTAAAATCTCTGAAAAAAATGCACCTTAGGATCAATGTAAATGCTGGTATGATTTCTATGTAAATACCCAACAGAAATCTCTGTTGGGTATTTACAACCGGTAGGACGATTTTTAAAGCAAACCTTTCTGCGAACCTCATCATCTTCCACTGTAGGATGAGCACCATCCAACCAGCTTGACCAGTCTGTACCACATCTATATGCTGGCACACGCGTTCTTGGCATTCTTGTTACTGCAGCTCCCACAAAAGGAAACCATCCCTCAAGGAGTTGGTTGTCAACCAACACTGGTCCAGATTTGGGCATTTTGTGACTCCTTCTTCTATTGGCATCGCTCAGTTCTTTATAAGTATTACACGGATCGGCTACAAAGTTAAAGATGATTGTAGTAATTAGAATAAATGGTTAACTGATTTGTTAAAGCGTCTCATAATTTTAGCAGTTTAGCGACCAAAACCAGAGCTTTCATTTTACAACAACAACTCATAGTTATTATTAGGTGCTAAGGTCAAGAAGTAGCGATGGATAGCAGTATCTGAATTCATTAAATTTTATTTTTTTGTTACACGGGAGTTTGCTATATTTAGACGGGTAGTCAATACTAACGTCACCGATTACTGAAATTTTGTTTGAATGCATACTGTACTTATATTTAATTGTTCTTTTCATCTTCATTTTGTTGTTTGACGCATTTATGGGATTTTACACCTTCTTTTAGCTCTAAGATTCAAAACCAAACTTGCGATTTCGTTCCAGAATGTTGTCATTAATGTAACGTCCATCCAAAGGCAGAAGAAACAAACAAAAAGCATCAGAATTCTGAGTTTCGAAAAATGATCTGACAGGTTTTGTAACATGATTGAAAACAGTGTAAAACAAATCATCGACTGCCCCTGCACTGAAGTAAGACTTTTCCCTCCAGCTCAGGTGAGAATTTTCTTACTTGAAAGGAAAGCGAGCAACTACCTGTGCAGCTTTGTCCATTTCCAGTATATACAGGCTGACACTGACAGTCGTGTGATCCCACGTTGTTTGTGCAGGTAGTACTTGAGTGACAAGAGTGATTTCCTTTATATTCATCAATATCTGAGGAATTACAGATAGAAGGAGATTTAGTAATTATGTAAACGTCCTTGTACATAAACCGTTACCGTG